>NW_005054329.1:6211382-6219951 GCF_000277835.1 Geospiza fortis | reverse complement strand
CTGAGTGTCCCAGCCTCTGACCTGGGGCTCCTGTCACCCCAGGTGAGCTACTGCTGCTGCCCGGCACCCTGCATGTCACAGACATGTTTTCTGAGAAATACTTTTGCCAGGATTTTTCTTCTGAGAAGTGAGAGGCCTCAGAAATAAACTGTAAACACTGATTATCTGCTGCTGTGGAACGCAACAGGTGCATCTTTGATTGGTACATGTGAGTTGTTTCTACTTGATGACCAATCACAGGTCCAGCTGTGCTGGGACTCTGGTCAGCCACAAGATTTTATTATCATTCCATTTTTTTCCTTTCTAGCCTTCTCATGAAATCCTTTCTTCTTATTCTTTTAGTATAGCTTTAGTACATAATTTTCTTTTAATATAATATATATCATAAAATAATAAATCAGCTTTCTGAAACATGGAGTCAGATCCTCATCTCTTCCCTCGTCCTGGGACCCCTGTGAACACCACCACACCTGCTGATGTTTCTTTTGAGGCTACAAAATGCTGTTTCAGGGCCTCTCCTGACCCTGGTGCACCACTTTGCAGGGAAAGGGTGGCATCATCCTCAAAGGAACTGATCTCTAGGGTGGGGAAATGTGACTGTGTTCACAGGGGTCCCAGGTTGAGGGAAGAGATGAGGATCTGACTCCATGTTTCAGAAGGCTTGATTTATTATTTTATGATATATATTACATTAAAACTATACTAAAAGAATAGAAGAAAGGATTTCATCAGAAGGCTAGCTAAGAATAGAATAGAAAGGAATGATAACAAAGGTTTGTGTCTCAGACTCTCTGTCCAAGCCAGCTGACTGTGATTGGCCATTAATTACAAACATCCAACATGGGCCAATCAAAGATCTACCTGTTGCATTCCACAGCAGCAGATAATCAAAGTTTACATTTTGTTCCTGAGGCCTCTCAGCTTCTCAGGAGGAAAAATCCTAAGGAAAGGATTTTTCATAAAAGATGTCTGTGACAGGGAACAGCACCTGCCCCACCTGGTGTGGAGAGCCACGTTTCTCCAGGAGCTCTGTGCACTGGGAATGGGAATGGGAACACCCCCCAGCCTCTGCAGAGCCATCCTCCCTGCACATTCTGAACCTGCTGCTCTTCTTGCTGCTTCCTGACACATTTATGATGCAGGTTCAGTATCACTATCCCACTATGAGAAGCCAGAATTAATGACTGCACAGCCCAGCACCACAGCTGGGACTGTGGGGCACATCCCTGGCACTCACCAGTGCCCCACAGCAAACTGGGCACGGATGGGCACACATGGGGCCAGTATGGACCTTCCCCAGGGTGCCAGGATGCCCTGGGCCCATTCCTCTGAACAATGTGTGTACAAGACGAAGATTTTAAACTCCTGAAAATCCTCCCTCCAGCCTGGCCTGGCATCTGCAAGCCCCCCACGCCTGTCAGAGCTGCACACAGAAGTGCACAGGATGAGGCACACTGATGCATGTTTTGGTCCCAGGCCAAAATAAACGCTGGCTATAATCACCCTCCCGGGAAAGGCAGACAGAGGAGCCCTTTGTTAGGCACAACTCGGCGTGTCACGCTTCACTGGGGCCAACAGCACTTCCAGCACGAGCTCAGGGCACCATCTGCTTGATGTGGGCAAGGTGGGCTGAGGCCAGAAACCAGGCAAAAAGGGAAATCTCAGGACAAGGAAATTTGGATGATGCCCCTTGAGTCAGCCTGGCCCATAAAGAGTCTAAAAATCTGGCAAGAAGAGGCCTGGCAGGTACGTTGGGCCTGTTGTGGGCTCTGCTGGAGGTAAGGGTTTGTAATGGGGCAGTGTCTTCTGTCCCACTCACCTTTTGAGCAGGTGTGATGAAAAGATCCAGCTTCAGGATCTGCTGTCTCTGGCTAATTCCTATTTAGTTTCCTTCAAAACTAGAGCTAGAGGAACACCAGCATTGGATGAAACCCTATGGCTCTCTGCTAAGCCCAGCATGAGCTTTAGTCATTTGTGGAAATTTCTCTATTGATGTGTAAATATGATGGAATTACTCAAGGGAAGGTCTGTCCTGACCTGAAGGGCTCAGGACAAACCAGATCCCCTGTACTGGCCACATCCCAGTGCAGACTGGGATCCTCCCAGTGACAAGTGGCAGCTGGAGCCCAAAGCACCTGAGCCTGGGGGCAGCAAGGTGCTCATGTCCAGGTCAGTGTGAGCTACTCCTGCACGGAGAAGGGCTTGGACTGGATGGTTCTCATGGGAGAACCGTCTCAGGGGAGATCACACCTGATTCTGGATGGCCCCCCCCCTGCCACAGCTGCAGCCCATCAGCAGAGCAGTGGCTGCAGGTGGCAGCAGAGCCCTGAGCCTGCCCTGGCACAGGTGCTGATGATCAGGGCCAGCCCCAGTGGGCACCATCTGCTGCTGGCAGCAGTTTCAGGAGGTGTCTCTGCCCCAGGAAGGGCTGCTCTGCTCTCTGAGGTGTGGGTGCAGGACCCCTGGCTGTCCCGGGTAAGGCTGTGCCAGTGAGGCTGTGCCCTTGGGGTGGGGTGGGCTCTGTGTTGAGGGGATGGTTGTGTTTTGGGGTGCAGGGGCTGTTGGGGTGAGAAATCCTGCTCTCCTCAGACTCAGGGACAGGTAACTCATCTCCTCTGGTGGTACCACTGAGCATGGGGTGCTCAGGAGGTGAGCACTGGCATGTGACACAGGCTGGCCAGAGGGATTTGTCCCAGCAGCAGGTGGGCTGAGGCAGAGACAGGCCTGAGGCCCCTGTGCTTTTCTGCCTTAAAGCCAAAAGAGTGCTTGGGGTGTTTAATCTGTGTGAAAAGGCAGGAGCAGCCTTTCTGGAGCAGGTTCCCAACAGCTGCAGCTTATGGGCTCTGCAGAGTGGTCTCTGAGTTTTGCCTCTCCAGAGGGTGCTGGAGCAGGGAGCTGCTCCTGGGGCCAGGTACCTGCCTGTGTGGTGTGGTGGGCTCAGATCTCCTGGGAGAGCCTTATTGACCTCTAAATAAACACAAGGAAGGGGCACAAAGCACACAGGATTGAGGGTGATGGGCCTGCAGCTCCAGCTCTGCAGAGTTCATGTTGTTTCTCCCTGTATGGGTGAAGTTTCTGCTGTTATCAAAGTGGAAATCCAGGTATGCTTCAGTCCTGTGGGGGAAAAGCAGTGAGCAGTTTTATTTTTCCTCTGACAGATCACTTATGATCTACAGCCATCTGGCAAAGCAATTCTTAACTTCTTTTCCTCTTATTTATGAGGGCCAAGGGAGCCAGAGTTATTTGCAGCTGGGATGCCAATTGCTGCTGGCAGCTGCTGATTTGGGGTCCTGCTCCCCTCTGCAGCCCTGGGAGGGGAGAGAGGCAGCAGGCAGGGGGTTCAATGGTGCTTAAATTCCTAAATCATGGTGTTCAACACCAGAGTGCTGTCTCAAAAAGAATGTAACGCTTATGTTGGGCTAGGGGAGAAGGAAAACGAGGGGGGAATGTGGTGTTCTGTGTTGGATGTGGCTGCACGTGGCTCTGTTGGATGGAAGGGCACAGAGGAAAATTGTCTGTAGCTCAAGGATGTGCACCCTGCACTGTTTGGAATTTTAGGAGGTGGCAGCCAGGAGTGCTCTGCTGTGGATGGTGCACATGAGGATGGGGCTGATGCCCCAGAGCTGCCCTGTCCCAGCAGCTGGTGTGAGCAGCAGAGCAGCTTTTGGCAGCCCTGGGTGTGCTGGGCTCCCTGCTGCCTCTGGGGAATGATGAGTTTTGGTTTCTTTCTGCTCATAAAATGCTCTGCTAGCCTGGAAAGGAAGCATTAGGGATGTGCAAATCATTAATTACTAATTAGCTGCTAGATTGTTCACAGGATACAGCCAGCAGTTCCAGCACAGAGTGCTGTAATCTGGGCTCTCTGAAGGGGCAGGAGGTGCAGCAGTGGGAAATACCTGGGAGAAAAAAAGAACATTTTGGGAGTGTAAAGGGGGAACAGATGGTGCTGGGGTATGACAACAAGGTGCCCTTCAGGAGGACAGCAGTCAGAAATGGGATCAAAGCCCCTGTCAGGGCATTCTGGCTCCTCTAGGGAAGGTCAGGGAACATTGGCAGAGACCCCAGGGCTGCAGCAGAGCCTGTGGGGTGATTGGAGGGGAATTCCCCCAGCTGGGCTGAGTTGAGCTGAGCTGGGGTTTGGGTTTTCCAGGTGGTTTGAGTGCTCCCAGTGAGCTGTGTCCCAGCTGCTGCCCAGAGTGGGATGGCCTGGTGGTTTTGCTGTGGGACTGCTGTGACTGCACTGGTGCCAGAGTGTGCCCTCACCCAGAAGGGGTTAATGGAGGGCTCAGGCTCACAGGCCCTGCTGGGGAGAGGGCTTAGCCTGCTGGATGGAGCACTCTCCTGCCCAGCTGAGGGATTTGCTGCAGATTTGTGGGGTTTTTGTTTCCCTGTGGGAATGCCCATCCCTGTTTCCCACCTCTGAGCCTGTGTCAGTGGTTTCTGGTGCCACTGAGGGTGGCTGTGGCTTGTCTGTCACCTTCACTGCTCTGTACCTGTGCCTCTGCTCTCATTGACATGCAAAGCTTCCCTAATTTGCTTTATTGATAAAAAATCCTTGCTGCCAAAAGACCTGTCAGACACTAAGCTAAATAATCACTAAATTGGTGGTGAAAATATAAGATTTGGGCATTCCCAAACTTCTTTCTCCCATTGGCTGAGGGGCTGCCTGGTGAGGGGGCAGAGCAAGGCTTTACCCACGGTAATTCTGAATCCCCTGGCACCTGGCCTGGTTGTTGGTAAGGGACAATGAAGAGTCCCAGACAGCAGCTGGCATGGCCCCAGTCTGACACTAATCACCTTTCAGGTGGGGTTTTGGCTCTGGTTAAACTGTGTCAGTGCTGAAAACATGAACAAGTGAAACATGAAACGTGGCCAGCTACTGCTCTAAGTCGCTTGGCTGCCCTCGGAGGGGCTGAAACAGCAGTGAAAGGTGCTGCAGTGGTGCAGAAAGGGTTAATGCCCTTGGGTTGGGGCTCACCTCGACGTGAGCCAGCAGAGCCTCCAGTGTGGAGCAGAGTGATGCAGCTCCTTTGGTGTCAGCGTGGGACGGTGATAAGGGGAGGCTGTCCCTGCCCAGCCGACGATCTGCAGTAATGAGAACTTGGCCTCCCTCTGCTCCAGGCTGGGTGGCCCTGCCCCAGCAGGGAGCGGTGCCAGGGGCTCTGAGCATCCTCCTGGCTCCGTGTGAACGTGGGTGAGGGGGGACTGGGGGTTTGGGGGTGCTTTAGGGGTCCTGGAGGGTGAGCTGAGCCCTTGGGACAGAGGTGACAGGAGGGGGGAGCTGGTGGCCCCTTGCAGCTGGTGAGAAGCTCATGCCACCCCTCCTGGGGCTGGCAGGGCCCCAGCAGCCCTGCCTGGGCTTGTTTGGGTTGTTTTCCTTGTGGCATGCCAGTTTTCTGCTTTTCCAGTAAGACTCTGACTCTGCAGTGGGTGCAGATCTAGGGAAGGTCCTTGCAGAGCAGAGAGCCAGGAGAAATAAATCCCTCCAGCACTGCCTTCCTGTGGAGCAGCACCAACCCAGCCTGGGGTGCTGGCAGTGCCCAAAAGCTGCCCCATGCCTGGCAGGGGGTGCAATGAACCAATTAGTGCCGCTGGGCTGTTTCACTTGTCCCCAGCTCAGTGCCAGGGTGTGAAGAGCCCTGCCCTGTCTCCTGCTGGGGTGAAAGAGCACCGAGCCTGGGGGGTGCCCAGGGCACCCTGGAGCCCCCTGAATGAGCTCACTGAGGCTTGGAGGGCACAGCTCCAGCCTGAATGTGTGCTGGCGCTTGTGTTTGCTGATTGGTGTTTGTGTGAGCTCACAAAAGAAGCACTTGTGTGTGGTGGGTGGGATCTCTGTGTCCCAGCTGGTTCTGGCACCTCACAAGCATCTCTTGAAGCTATCACCTCCCCTCCTGCATGGTCACAGGGGACAGTGCTCAGATCTGGGGAGCAGGGAATGCCCCAAGGGGATCAGACCGAGTTTCCCAGCTGTGGCAGAAGGAGATGATTTTTAGGGAGGTCATTTCAAGGAAATCTCATGTGAGCTGACCTTCACCCCTAGCAAGTGGCCAGTGGATTTCTCTAACTTGCAGCATGTGTGCAGCACCCACCCCGAGGCACAGGCAGTGGCAGTGCAGGACAAGGCAGGTTTGTCCCTTGCACTGGAGATGGCAGCAGAGCACTCCTGGCTGCGCCTCCTGCAATTCCAAACTGTGCAGCGTCTCCCCCTGTGCATCTCCTCATTTAAATCTGCTTTTTCTCCCTTTGTGCCTTAGGCTGTTTGCAAGTTGGAGCAATAATGGCTTTTTAAAGTGCTTGGTGTGCTTGTGATGGGCTGGTCAAAATATGGACTGGCTCTTATGTCTTCACCATTCAGCAAATTGCTTTTCCATTGATTTTCTTGGGATTGTTGTTTTTCTGAAATCCAGTTTCTGAGAGCACATCTCAAAAGAGCTATTAAATCATCTGGCCTTGCCTGCACAGGACATACAGCTCCATCCTCTGGGCTCTGTCCTGAGCTGGGGTTCAATCAAAGCAGATTTCTCTGCCTGGGGGCTGGGTTGTTTTGGGGAATGGTGACCCCAAACACTTGCAGGGTTTGCTTGTCTGAGTGTTTTACACTAAACTGTGGCTGTAAATCACAGAACCCTAGAGTGGTTTGGGTGGAAGGGCCTTTAAAGGTCTTGTTACAATCCCCTGTCACAGGCAGGGACACCTGACCTAGACCAGGTTCTTCTGTGCCACCTTCTTCTGTGCCACCTGGGAACACTATCAGGAATGGAGTCGAATGAAATGTGGGATGTCTTTTGGTTTTAATCCAGTGTTTCTTGCTTGGAGCTCACAGCACATGCCTGAGTGAAAAACCTTGTGGATCCCAGTGGTTCCAGTGAAGGGCATGAAGGGAGGGATCAGGTGTGGGATGTGCAGGACCTTTCTGAAGGTTGTCCAACAATACCAAACACGTCCTTGTGTCATTGGGGCACCAGAGCTATGGTAGGTTTCTAGAGAGAGTTGGAGGTGAGGCTGAGCTCAGGAGACCCAGCACTCCAAGGTCCTCTGTGGTGTATTTAACTCACTTCAGGCAGTCTCTGAATTTAGAAACCTCCCTAAATGACAGGGGCAGTCTAAGAGCCACCAGTGTTACTGATCTCCCACCCTGGTGTGCTTTCCCCACTGAGTGAAGAGAACAATATTTCTATTTAAAAACAAATTTTAATTTAAACCACGAGCTAGTTCAATAAAAGATGAAGTGTCTTTGTAATGGAAATGATAGAAGTGAAAACAAGTAATCTCTATTTATGGTACAGCTTTTGTTGTTGCTTTGAAAGGATCCAGTGTTCCACAGGACTTATTTGTGGAGGGACAAGAATAACTTTCTGGTTCAGTTCTTGGCTAAAGCAGAGTTTGTTTTGATTTGTTTAAAGAAAACAAACAAACACAAACTTTCAAATGGTTTTTTGGCCGGAGTTTTTACTGGAAATCCAATCCTCTTATGCATAGAAAATTTTTTTTTAATGCTTCTATGAAAACCAGCATTGAGTGGAAGGATGAAGCTGTGAGCTGCAGAGATGGGCAGCTCGGCAGAGCTGCTGCTTTGGAAAGGTCCCAGGGGATGCTGTGGTGATGTTTGCAGGTGTGATGTGGAGATCTGAGCTTGCAGCTCCACTGAGGGGTAAACGCTGAAAATCGCTGCGGTGCCTGAATAGAGCTGCACCACAAGAGGGCAAGCGGAGGCCGCAAATCCTCTGCTCCCTCCTGGGAGGAGATGTGAGAAGGGTGAGATGTGGGAAAAGGTCCCCAGCACCAGGGGCAGCGAGTTCTGCTCTGCTGTGCCGGTTACAGGTGGTTTTTTAACAGGGAGAGACTCTGTGGTGTGTGTGAAATGCTGTGTTAAATTTAAATGTTGTGCTTTGAGGGAAGGGTCTGGAGCACAAGTGTCACTATAGGACACGAAATAACACAATGTGGACATGCTGCTCTTTCAAGGCAAAAAAAAGAGTTTTTAATTTCTGACTCCAACATTTATGGATTTCTAAAAGTGGCAGTGAGTTGGAGGGTGACAGTGCCACCTCTCCAATGACACTGGACAGACCAACAGTCCATCAAATTGCTTTTCTTCCATGAAAGAATGTAAAACAAGAAGTTATTTACGTAAAGTGTGTAAAAAAGTTCATGACAAGAACATAAACATCAGAAGGCTTAAAATGTCTTAAAAAATCAAAGTGACACACAAGCCTTGAGAAAAGTGGCTGGGACAATTGGGTTTTTAGCTGGGAGAAAAGGAGGCTGAGAGCAACCTTGTAGTTCCAACATCCTTTCAGGGCTGAGGAGAGCAAGGTGGGGACCAGTCCCTTCTCCCAAATAACAAGCAATTAGACAAAATCAAATGTTCTGAAATTATGCTGGGGGAGTTTAGATTGGGATATTAGGGGGAAATTGTTTCCCTGACAGGGTGGTCAGGCACTGAACAGGCTAAATTGCCATCTTTGGGGGTATTCCAAAAGCCTGGCTCTTAGGGACAGGATTTTGCTGGTGGTTGTGGTGCTGCTGGGCTAGCAGTTGGAGCTGCTGAACTAAAGGTCTTTGCCAA
>NW_005054329.1:6208819-6211352 GCF_000277835.1 Geospiza fortis | reverse complement strand
TTGTGGCTCAAGGCAGAGGTTGCTGCTCTCAGCACAGGTCAGAGCTATGGGACTCTGATAATTGAAAATTGTTTGCAGCCCAGCTTGCCTAGATCCCATCCCAGGAATGGAAAACACAGGGGTTTGCTCAGAGCACTCCTTGGGAAGGGTGGCAAAACCCTGAAGTGAGGCCTGGAGACATGGTTGGAGCATCCCAAGCTGCTTGATGCCATTCTCTGCTGTCCTGGTGGCATCTGCTGCTCCTTGGCACCCTGTTCCTGCACTTGGAGGGCAGGGGATGCAATGGATGCAGCTGAAACTGAGCAGGGAAAGAAATCATTCCCAGCTCATCCATGGCAACGTGAGTGGAAATGACCCCGTGGGATCAGACAATGGTTTTAAACTCTTCTGCCATCACTCTGGAAATGGGTGGAGCGGGCTGAAAAATGCCTTAAAACTGGTTTGAAATAGTTGGATTTGGGGGGGGGAGGTTAGAGGGAAGCGTGGAGGGATGAGCAATCCCTGTACAAGAGCCACAGTCCTGCTGGGAAGGGGATTCCCTGCCGGGAGGTGATGCCTGCTCAGCGCTCATGACCTGACTCAGAGCAAGGGCTTGTCTAAACAGTAGCAGGAGCTCTTTAACTGAGCAGAGACACTCTCCATTTAAATGTACCTAATGGCAGGAAAAACAACCCACGATGAGTTAAAGGACTGACTCAGGCCAGCAAAGGCCAGTCCTGAAATAGACCTCGAACGGGGCTGCTTGAAAATGCTTCCATCAGAACAGTTTCCTGATGGAGAATTTGGCATTTCTGCTCAAAGAAATCTTTCAAGAAAAGCATCTGCATTCTGTGGAAAAATTCATGTTGTTGGGTTGGAAAAATGGAGCATGTGAGAGCTGAAATCCTTCAGTGCAGGGATGTGTTGTGCCAGTTTTCAGGCAGGCTCCACCTCTGTGCTGGGTTTCATTCCTCATTCCTGTGGTGCCCACTCATCCTCACAGGAGGGAACCCCCCCCAGATTGTCACATCTGCCCCTTCCCATCTGCCTGCTTTTCTGAGCTCTGATTAAAGCCTCCCCCTCGTTGTGCAGGACTGGAAGCTCAGCTTTTGGAGCAGTGTGTGGCTGCTCCCCTGGGACACCAAACTTCCCCTGCTGCCTCCACTCCTGGTCCCTTCCTCCCTGGACCTCTGGGAAACTCATCTCCATCCCATGCTGATGTTTCAGACATCCTGGGAGGTGGCTGGGACTGGACAGCCAGGAAAGACAACTCATTCTGCTGGGCTTATTTTGTGACTTTACTGAATTGTTTTGCAGCCAGGGGTTTGTTTTCCAGGTGTCTCTGTAGCTCATTGTTGTCTTCTTGCTCATTTCTGTGCCTGTCCTAAATTGTGATGGAAATTAACATAGGAGATGGGCAAGTTGTCTGGCCAGGTCCACACAGCAGGGTCAGGGTTAGTCCCAGGACCTGTTTGTTGAGTCAGGGTGAGTCACCCTGTAAAGCACTGTTGGACTTTATTGTGCCTTCCTCCAGCAGTGAGAACTTGCCCTTCAAAACATAGTGTCTGAAACATGAATCTGACACAGAAGTGCTTCTACTTATTTTTTAAACTTTGCCTTCCACACTTTAAGATTGGAAAAACTACAGGACACTTGCAAAAACAGATATTTATATTCGCACTTAGGTGACCAGGCTTGAAAATGGGGAGGGAAGATGTCTTTAATACTGTGTTTTCCCAAGACCACATCAGCAGGAGGCAGCTGAGGGAGAGCCTTGCGTTGGTGTCCATCACCTGGAGTGAGAGAATTGCTGTAAATCCCTGCAGCTCCATGGGTGCAAAAACCTTCTCAGAAATGGATTTTTGTGCATGGATGTAGTTCTTCAGGACTGGGACATTGTCATGAGATGGGCTCACTGTTGATGTGAGTGAGGGGCTGAGCTGAAATCCTGCTTGGCCCCTGGCATGAATGCGTTTTCCTCAAGTGAACTTTATGAAAGGGCTTCTCAGTCCATTTAAGAAAACAAAAAAGTGTTAGGAGCAGAGGCTTGGCCAAAGCTTGGGGTCCCGGTGTGGAGACTGGAGGGAACAGAAAAGCCTCAGTGGAGAACATTTTCTGAAAAAACAACCCAGGGACAGGCCAGGCTTGTGTTTCTGTGCTAGCATGGGCTCTATTTACCAACCTTCCTGTGCCCCAGGAGAAGCAGGGAGGCGTTTAAAGAGAAAATGGGAAAGAGCCCTCTGTGCTGAGAGCTGTGCTTGCTGGAGTGCTGGGCTGTGCAGGGCTCTGGGAGCACAGGCTGCACATGGGGTTTAACACCAAGGCTGCTGTCACAGCCAGCCCTGGCCCAGGGCAGGGGCAGAGGGATGGAGAGCCTGGTGTGATCTCCCCTCTTGTTGGGGCTTTAGCTGCTCACAGTGACCCCAAGATGTGTCAGAAAGTCTCTTTTCCCAGCCCAGCGGTCGAAGAAGGAGTCAGAGCTCTCCAGTTCTCGCTCTCAAGGTTGTTCATTGTATCTTATCTATAAAATTCTTTCTCCTGTCCAGCCGAGGTC
>NW_005054329.1:6201449-6208570 GCF_000277835.1 Geospiza fortis | reverse complement strand
GGCTTGCAGATCTTCATCTAAGGTTGGTAATTTGCTCCACAGGTCATAATCAAACCCACAGGTGTTCTGGGCTCTGTGCCAGGGTCTCTGAGCCCCCTGGCAGGGGTCTTGGCTGCTCAGGACAGCCAGAGGGGTGTCCTGGCTCCTGACACCCTCTGGAGTCCCCACAGGCTGCTCTGTCCCTCTGAGGGGACAAGGTCTCCCTGCAGGTTTCCCTCTCCTCCCCCCAGCGTGACCCCAGCTCTGGTTTATGACAAAGCCACTCAATCAATTGCATTTATGTGCCAAATTTCCCTGCAGCTCTTGGGAGTGGGTGTGCTCTGGGTAAAAGCAGCCTGTTCTAATCCCAGGCATCCTCCAACACTGGGGAAAAATTGATTCTTCCTGCATTGCCAGGACGTCTGAGAAATGAAGCAGACACAGGTACAGGCTTAACAAACTGTCATGTCCCAGTGGGTTTTATCCACATCTGCTTCCTGCAGGCTCAGAGCACCAATTCCCTCATCCCACACCCCATGGAGGCAGCCCTGAGGTCAGGCTCTGTCCTGCTGGGGGCCATGCTCCCCCTGGCAGCCTGCAGCACACAAAGGGCTGAGGAGAAAGGGATTCAGCCCAGTGTACTGGCATTTGTGTGTGGTAGCTGTATTAAAAGTGCTCACTGTCAGCCCAGCCATCACTTATAATTGGCTTCTATTTTTCCATGAGCCTCCTGGCAACAGCAGCTCTTCCCAGGCTCTTGGTGGGGTGCTGGGTCTGGGAAGGCTGCTCTGGGCAGGAGAGGTGTGTGAAAATGGGCAGGACGGGCTCAGGAAGGGAAATGTGGCCCCTTCCTGCCTCTCTCTGCGTTTGCCTGAGCATCCCACCAAAAGCAGCTCCCTCTGCAGATTTGCTGCCAAGCCCTGGCAAAAGCCATCTCTGAGGGCTGTGGGTGCACTGCAGTGAGTGCATCATCTTTGGGCTGGGCAAATCCCCTGGTTTTGGTGTAATAACCCAGTTATTGTGCAATGGTTTGGCTGTTTTGGGGGACAGAGGCTGGGTTTGGTTGTGGCCACGCTCAGCAGAGGAGCAGAGTGCTCAGTGTGAGGTGTCGCCCTGCAATGGGATCCTTTGGTCGTGGTCTTGTGCATCCCAGCCACACAAAAAGCAGCAGCAGGAGAGGAGAATATGTGAGTTCAGAGCACATCTGTCATCGTGGCTCTGCACAATGCAGACAGGCCTTGGAAGAACCACCTGCAGCTGCAACCCCAAATGCTGAAAGCACATGTTCTGTTTTCATGGGATATCCTGAGAGGGAAGGGACCCACAGGGATCACCCAGTGCAGCTCCTGCCCTGCCCAGACCCCCCAGCAACCCCACCCTGTCCATCCCAGGCAGTGCTGTCCAATTCTCCTGGAGCTCTGGCAGCCTCGGGGCCGTGCCCATTCCCTGGGCAGTGCCAGCACCTCTGGGGGAAGAACCTTTCCCTGAAATCCAACTTAACCTTCCCTGACACAGCTCCAGCTGTTCCCTTGGGTCCTGTCCCTGTCACAGAGAGATCAGTGTCTGCCCCAGTGACAACATGCCCCACTCTTTTGGGATATAATAAGATACAAATTTCTGAGGTGCTGCAAATCACCCCTTTCCTTTCCCCTTTCCTTTCCCCTTTCCTTTCCCCTCTTCCTCTTCTCTCTCTTTTTTAAAATCTTACCCCAATACTGGAGCACCTACGCCTGCAAACAACTTGAAAGTCAGACCAAGATTTCCTTGAAATAATCCCCATAAGTTTTGAGATGTCACAACAGTCTCATCAATGTATCCTGGATATTACCAGTTCCATCTGATCCAATTTTTATGTTTGCAAATAGGATAATCTAATGACCTAATTTCTGAAGGAGGCCTGTTATTTATTAACCATGATGTAAATTCTACCAGCATTAGAATAAAGAACATTGGGCTTTTGAATTTCTGCTATTTTTAAAGATCCAAATCTCTGGGGCAATTAATCATTTTCCTGACATATTGAATTCAGCCATGTGTTATAGCAACAAAACTTGCAGTTTATGATGCAACATTAACTTGTCAGCAAGAGGGACAATTCATGACTGTCTATGGGTAGCAAGTGGCAGGCAAATTTGGACAACTATCCTACAGTTTTTGCAAGCATCAGCAAATTTTGTTGGCAAAGCCAATGTAGGCAGTGCATAATATAAGCTTTTGCTTGTATATATTAAAAAAAAAAACAACCCAAAGAATATAATCCCCTGCCAGGAGTTTCCACTTATTTTCCATAACGAGAGCTGGAGGGTCTGTAAAAGCTGGTCTCATAAAAAGAAATTGCAAAGGATGAATTTTTCCTTTAGGAGGGAGATGGAAGGAATTGGAGTTTGGATTGTTTGGATGCACGAGTCTCCCTGACAGGCACTTTATCAGCTCTGCTGCTGCAGGGGATGCCAGGTGGGGACAGGGACAGAGCCCACAGCGACAGGGCACGCTGAGCTTGGGAGCACCAAGAGCAAAATGCAGCTTTCAGGAGCATTGGCACAGCAGCAGCCTGGCTGTTTGGGGCAATTTCTTTGAGGGGAAAGAGCTGGAAAAGCTCCAAGGGAGGAGAGGGGTGCACTTTGCTGCTGTTTGTGGTGGGGCTCTGAAGGGTCCTTGAGAGTGCAGGGAAGTGGCTTTGCCTGCAGTGCCAAAGAGGAAATCAAAAGATGAAAGAAAAGGGAGAATTACTGGGGGGAAGCAAAGAGATTGAAAACAAAATCATCCCAGTGCTGCTCCAGGCAGATACGGGCTGAGGCAGAACCTCAGCCAAGGCCAGAGCAGAGGCAGCCATGGGAGGATGAGCCAACACGTGGGACCTGAGAGGGGCTTTGGCAGGGTGGGATGGGGATTTTGGCAGGGTGGGGAATGAGAGGCCAGGTTCTGGAAATGGCAAACCCCCCAGAGTTACTGCACTTGGGTCGGGTCCTGTCGCAGGGAGAGAGCTGAGTGAGCTGCAGCCATGGCTGGGGTGCTGCAGGAGGGTGGGAGGCTCCAGGATGGGCAAGTCCCTTGGTTTTGGTGCAATAACCCAGTTATTGTGCAATGGCCTGGCTGTTTTGGTGGACAGAGGCTGGGTTTTGTTGTGGCCACACTCAGAAGAAGAGCAGAGTGCTCAATAAGAGGAATGAGATCACCCTGGAATGAGATCCTTTGGTTATGGTCTTGTGCATCCCATCCCATCTACAGCAATCACAGACTTGTGGGGAGGCTTTAGGGAGTGTGGGGAGAGAAGTGAAGAGTTTTAACTGGAGCAAGGCTGGGTAGAAGACACTGTGTCCCAGAGAATATAAATGAGAAATCAGCAGCAGGTGAAAAAAGCTGCAATTGCTCGATGTGTTGCACAGTGTGATAAGATGAAGATTAAATGCTGATGGAGGTGATTATGGGCTCATGATTACACCCTCATGTGGGTTTGGCCTCAGACTCCATAGAGGATGATCTGGGAGCAGTGTGGCTGCAGTGCTGCCCTCCCCCAGGCACAGGGACCAGGCTTGGACCCCTCAGTGTCCCTCTGCAGGACGCTGGCACTGCATGGAACAGCAGGGTGACACCAGCCTGCTGTGGCTGTCAGGGCTTTCCAATGCACAGCTGGGAGAGCACAAATGCAGGGGTGGAGGCTGTGGGATGCAGACACACTCAGTGCCACGTGCACAGCCCCATGGCACGAGTCCCCAAGTGTCACTAAGCACACACTGCTGCTCTCGAGGTGAAGAAAAAGGGAAGTTTATTTTCTGACTTCAACATTTATAGTTTTCTAAAAGTGACAGGGGATTGGAGGGTGAAAGTGACACCTCTCCAACGTCACTGGACAAACCAACAGCCCATCAAATTTCTTTTCTTCCATAAAGGAATGTAAAACAATGAGTCACTTACGCTAAGTGTGCGAGAAAGTTCGTTACAAGAATGTAAACATCAGAAGGCTTAGAAAATCTTAAAAAATCAGGGCGACACCCAAGTACCTTTGTGGCCCAGGAGGATGCTGCTCCCTGCAAGGCTGACTCTGCATGAGGGGCTGTGGTTTGAGCTGGCTCTGTGGGTTGTAGGGATGGCATGTCCTGGCTGCTCCTCCCTGACCACAGACCCTTTTCCCAGCTGAGGGATGCTGGCCTCCTTGCTGGGAGCTGAGAGGCTTCACCAACTCGGGTTTAAGCTGGATAAAAGAGGCTTCTATAGCAGCAAGTTGTGATGGAAAGCATAAGTTCCATTCCATTTGGGGATGGGAACATATGGCCCCCAGTATCTTCACAAGTCTCTCAGAACACAGTGATTTTTGTCTTGTTTCCCTCAGATCAGTTGATTGCTGTAATGTGGGAAAGACTGACTGATGACGGACATTAGCACAAATTATCCTGATGAAAGGAAACAGAGGGAGTGTAAAAAGAGATCAGCTCAGCTGAGCTGGGAGCTGCTCAGTGCCCTGAGAATCAAAAGGGTAGAAGCTAGATTGAACAAGTAGGCATACCTTAAAAAAAAAAAAAAAAACAGAAAAAAACCAACCAAACAAACAAAAAACAGTAGAAGGAAGAGTCATTGTGAATGAGACTGATTAGACAGCCATCCTCTGCCCAGCTGTGTGGTAAAAGAGTCCAGAACATTCCACGTCTTCAGAACATCCATCCAAACCTGTATGACTGCAGCTTGATATTCCAGTTACTGCTCTGCAGGCATTGATGGTGTGGGCTCACACTTGGATAGGATAAAATTCACCCTCAAGGACCCAAAATGGTGCCAAAGAGGGTTCTGAGCACCAGTTTGCTCCTGGCTCCCTTCAGAGGCTCTGGGGATGAGTGATGTCCCCGAGAACTGAAAGAGCAAACTCTGCTTTAAGAAGTGCAGGGGGGAAAGAAATCAGGAGCTGCAGGGCAGAATTTCTCCTCTCTGGCTCCTGGAGTCAGGGAATGGCTGATGGCTGCCTGAGGGGTCACAGGGCTCTGGCAGAAGTGAAAGCTGTGAAATCCAGCAGGTCAGTGGCAGTGATATGGCAGGAGGGTGTGTGCATGGGGAGGAGCAGCAGATGATGATGTAGCTGAGGTTTTTGACATTTTTAGTGCTTGATGTCCTTGCAGTCAATCTGGTATGATATAGATTTTGGTAATGTGCACAACAGCAGTTCATTTTCCCAAATTACTCATTGCTCTCAGAATATTGCCAAACTGGAGGTAAGAAGTTTCCAGGCTCCAAGGAGGTCAAGAGCAGTTCATTGGTGCTTTATCTGGATTTTAGGACCACTTTATACATCCATTAAATAAATGTATGCTCAAATTCACACTGGAGGGAGTGAGATGGCACCAAAGTGCCTGATTCTGTTTCTCCATGCAGCAGTTGATGCAGAGCCCTCCCTGCTTTGGTGTCAGAGCATCTCCTGTCCCTGTGGTGGCTGCTGCAGCACACAGCTGGCTGCTGGGATGGATCACGAGGGCTTTGGGCTGTTCTGTTCTTCTCCTGCTGCAGTAGGAGTGTCTCAATCTCAGGGAGCTGGCATTTGCTCTCTAACAGCCAATTATTTCACAGTGACCTTCTCGTGGCAAGCCAAGTGCCAAACCCACAGCAGACACAGAGAAAGTGTTTTGAAGTGACAATTACTTCCAGCTCAAGCCATTCCTTTGCCCATGAGTGCTCTCCTGGTGGATGTCTTCCCTTGAACCTGCCTTTTTAGATTTTGTCTCTGATGGATGGTGTCAGAGCATTCCTTGGCTGTATCATCTGAATCCCACAAAATCCCTTGATCCCCCCCTGTCCAGTTCCAGACTTGTTTATGGAACAGAGTCTGTGTAGGTATTAGTGTCTGAATTAGAAATGGAGGAGCAAAAATGCAGCACAGTGTCAGGCTGGCTTTTCAGCAGTCCTTGGCGCAGGTCAAAGAAATCATGTCCTCATGCTTGCTCTGAGGATGTTCCAGCCTGGATCACTCTGGAGGCAGAATGGGGCTGAGCTGGGTAGCCTTAAATATGAAAATTCAAACCTCAGCTGTGGTGTTTTGGCCAGTGATGCACATTGCCTTGACAGCACAGCCATCCCTTCAGTGTCTTGGCTTCTGCTGCCTGACAAGACATCAGTGAAAGCTTCCTCTTTCCTGCACCCTTTCCTCTCAGTGTGTGTGGAGCAGTGTGGAAATGCAGTGTTCACTGATACACTGATGCCTACAGGGCTGTTTTCCTTTGATTTGATCCAGACTTTTGAGCCTCCCTGTGTCCAAGGAGCAGCATGTGCCCGTGCACAGCCTGTGGAATAGCTCACTAAACTTTTAAAACCCAGTAGAAGTGATGTGTGATGGAGTGCACTCTAAAACTCGTGTCTGGATGTCCTGACCACACCTGTTTATCCTTACCAATCTCAGTTTGTAGTCCCTTATCCATTAAGGCAAAGAGATGGTGATCAGTAAGGGAACTTATTCAAATGCTGGAGGTGGGAAGAAAATTTTTGCAAGCTTATTAGGGGCAATCAAAGGCAGTAAGGACCTTATCAGGAACAAGAAAGAAGAAACAAGGCAATAGCTTCTTTCTAAAATGAGTGGAGCAGTAACAGATGTTTCCCAAGACGTGCTTGGGAAGCAGAGAGTTTCTGCCTCTGCCATGGGCTGCTGGCACAGGATTGCTGATGCATCCTGCTGATGGATCCCGTGCTTTTCCAGCCAGGCTGTGCTACAGCTCCACCTTTCACACCTGCCAAGGCAATTACTGGGAGACAAACAGGGAAAACATCTTGTGATCTGGTGACAGCACATCCCAAAGCTGTGCTGCTGCTTGAGGGAGCTGTGATGGTCTCTGCAACGTCAGGGCTGCTGATTGATTTGGTTGAACCTCCTGATTCAGCAGAAAGGTCTGAAATGCTCTCCCGAGAGCAGAGATGCCAAGTTCATTCATTTTCTGCTCAGAACTCCCCACTGTTGTGGTTCTGCTTTAATTATCCTGAACCTTGATGCCACACATTAGTTTCTGAGTTTGCAGTGCTCAAGAGAAGAGCCCAGCACTTCCCTGTAGGTTCTCACTTCACTCAGGTACCATCAGTCTATAACAGCACACTCTCAGGTGTTAAAGTGGCTCCAAGGCCAGGGTTAGCTCCTTGTGGATGCCCAAAGAGCCCATGGGCACCTTCCTGCT
>NW_005054329.1:6195967-6201437 GCF_000277835.1 Geospiza fortis | reverse complement strand
ACAGAGATGATCTCTGCAGACCTTTCCTCCTGTTTAACAGGATGTTGTGGTTATTCGGACAGAGGAGTTCCTGCCCACCCTTCTCCTGTGTGTGTGATGCTTTCATGCAGCTCATCCCAGCCTGGTGCGTTTTGGGTTTCTGGGTCCGAAGCAGAAAAAGCCCCAGCTCCACCACCACAGCCCTGTCACATTCACATTCTCTGAAAAAATCCCTTCACCCAGGCTTTTTCTCCTGGGAAGCTGAGGGGCCTCAGAGAAAAGGAAAACAATTCTTCTCTCATTTGCTTCTCCTGTGTTGTGCTCATGTGGAATGTGTTTGGAGATTGTTTACCCACAGGTGATTGTTCCATTGGATTCTGCTGGGAGTTGTTTTCACTCTTTGGCCAATCAGGGCCAAGCTGTATCAGGGCTCTGGAAAGAGTCAGGAGTTTTCATTATTATCTTTTTAGCATTCTGTAAGTATCCTTGATGTATTCTTTGGTATAGTTTAGTTTAGTATTCTTTAATATAATATAGTATCTTAAAATAATAAATTAGATTTCTGAGAGCATGGAGTCAGATTCATCACTCCTGCCTTCATCTGGGGACCTGGCAAATGCAATCAAGACCCCACATTTCTTCTGCACAAATTTTCTTTTCTTCCCAGACTAAAAGAGCTGCCTGGGCAGTGCTGCTCTGGGGGCTCTCAGGAGCTGGGCGATATTTTGAGCAGGGGCAATGGAGGGCTGGGAGTGGAGCTGGGTTTGCTGGGAGATGCATCCACCCTGTGGAACGTGGGAAGGACCTTGCCATGTTACACAGCAGCTTTGTGGCTGAGCAAAAATAAATGAGTGACTTATCCCACTGCCAAGGACCGTCAGTGGGAGGTCAGTGTTTGATATTTCCACACCCAAAAAAGCAGCCCCAAGCTAGAATTACAGTACAAAATACCCATTCAGACCTCTCCAGCCTCCTGTTTTCATTGACTTCCAACCCAGCTTGTACACACAGAGCCCCTTCCTTTCCAAAAGAAAACAGGATTGCTGATAAGGGACACTTATCTCAGCAAGTCATTACAAAACAAGTGAGCTTTTGTGTTTGCATCTGATTCCTGTCTCAATGTTAACAAACTCCTGCTACAGAAGCTTTATTTCCACTCTAAAGATGGCCCTTAGGGTACTATGTGAGGTGCATTATATGTCTCATAAATACTTCCCACAGATGTTTGTTCCTTAAAAATAGAGAAAAAAGAAAACAAACAGCCTCAAGCTTCTTCAAGTTTCAACCTTTCCTTTGTTCTGTAAAGGATTTTTTAGACAACAATCCTTGGCTTTGCTGCTGATGGATATTTACCCTTCCCATACTCTCTGCTGAGACATTGCTGGCCTTTGTTCCTTTCAAAGAACCAGCCAGTGCTGGAGTTTTCTCTCCCCTCACAGTGGGTTCCCATTAAAACTGAACTCTTACCCACAGCTGCAGTAGTTCCAATTTAATGTGTTATTTCCAGTTGGAAATGTTGGGTTACAGCTCAGGCAGGTGTGGTGGTTACAGCTCAGGCAGGTGTGGTGGTCCTGTGATACAGGGGCTCCTCCTGATGGAATCTCTGCCCCAGGAAGGATTTTAATTCCATGGGGTGCTCAACTCCAAGGTAATCCCTAAGACAGAGAATTCTATGGAAGAGAAGTGTTTCAGGGCAATTTCCAAATTATTTCACGGTAATCCTGAGGTTTTCCTATCTCAGAGGGTCAAACTCCATTCCAGGTGCCAAGAAAACACCTTCCCACCCCACCTGTGAAAGAACTCCCTGCGAGGCAGGAGGTGTGAGGGGTGGAGGTGGCTTTGCCTGCGTTTCTGGTGAGGTGCCAGCTGTGCCCAGAGCTGCAGCATGTGCCACCCCTGGGCACAGAGGTGTCCTGGGCACAGAGCAGGCTCTGCTCAGCTGGAGGGCAGCCTGGCTGAATCCCTGGGATGTGAGAGGGTGGGAGAAATCTCTCCCAGCCTGGAGCTGAAACAGCCCCCCCAAACCTCCCTCCTGCAGCCAAAATCTGATGCAATTCTGATTTGGATTATTTGTGCCAAACAAACTGGAGTGGGCTGTAACAGTCCCTGACAAATAATTAAAAAAGAGCTGCTTGGAAAACATTCTCCTTCCAATAGGAATGTTTTTTGTTTTTTTTATTGGAGAACTCCAATCCAGAGTATTTCAGTTCTTCTGTGACACTTTGTGCTCTCAGTGTTCTCCAGCAGAGCTCCACGTCTGCTCCCCAAGCACTTCCCTGTGTTTGTGCCATGGGAGCCCCCAGCAGTGGGGTTGGGGGGATGTTCTGTGCTGGGAATGCTGCCTCAGGAGGAGCAGAGGGATTGTGAATAACTGATTCAACTTCCTGTGAGATATTTCGTGTTTTGTTCAGAATTTTCTGGTGCTCCTTTGGAAGGGAAGGTCACACAACCCTCAATCAGAAATCTAATTTCCAGCTGAAGAAGTTCAAATGGATTTTCTTTCTTATTTTATTTTCCTTTGCTTGCTGCATTTTTAATTTTAAAAGCCCAGTTTAAAACAAGCTACTTGTTTTAACAAGGACCACAAGTCCTAATGGGATATCCAAAGCATCTCCTCCTTTTAGTCCTGTTTGAAGGTCAGATCTGTGATCCTTTTTCTGATGCCTGGAATGAGCCCTGCTCCCTGCTCAAGGATTCAAACATCTGGGCTGCTCAAGGATTCAAGCAGCAAACTGACTTTGTGTCAAAGGAGAATTTCTAAAGCCATCAGTCAAAGCCTGGCCAGAGGAAATGACGCCACCAAGTCAGTTGGAGGTGTAGGAGGTTTGGTGCCCTGTTTGGTCCCTTCCTTGAATTCTGCTGCCTCTAATGCTGCCCAGAAGGAGGTCTGGAGTTGCTGAGTGTCCTTGGTGTGTGCACACGTGGCTGCCAGCCCCACAGACCACCTCACACTGAGGGAATGGGAACCTCTGAAACATTTCCCAGTCCCTCTCCTACCCCTGCCTGGTCTGAGATCTGTTTACAGGCATGAATAATTTTAAACATTTAAGTAGTCTTCAGAGGGATTACTTGCATGTCATGGCATGTAGGCTGTAGCTTTTCAAGAAGAGTTACGTGTCTTTTGGCCTTGAATGGGAAAATGGAAATTGAAAATGTGGTGGGGGAGAGAAGTGGGGCTGTCCCAGGTGCCTGCTCTGCTCCTGCCCATCTTTACCCAGCCTGCTGCCCTTTGCTGCTACCCAAACTTGGATAATGCACCTTTGGAAGAAGCTGACTTTTAAAAACAGGAATACCATGAGCTGTTGGATTCCTGTTGCCCTCTGGCATTGTTTCACTCCAACCTCTGCATCCCAGTTTTGCCAACTCTGTTTCAGCTGGGGTCCTGCACTCTCTGACTGAAGTGGGAGCAGGGTTTGTTTGGGGTCACAGCTCCTTGAGGGAATGGTTAGATATTGATGGGTGAAGCAGAATAGTTTGGGGGACTTGGGGGTGTTTGTGGTTTGGGTTTTTTTTTTAAAAGCCACAACCAACCAAAAAAAAAAAAAAAAAAGAAAGTCTTTGCTACTTTTGAAACAACTCCTTTACTAATTTTGACTAGTTTGGCAAAAGCAGCTTTTACACCCTTGTACACACTGTACTGCATGAGCTGGAATGACTCTTTACTGACTCCTTAACAGCAAAAATGGGCCAAATTCTGCCAAAGGCACAGAGCCAGGGCACAGGAGTCCAGAGCCCTAATCTCCCCAGCTTTATGTCCTCCCCTCTTGCATCTACTTTTTCATCTCCAATGAATAGAAGGCTTCATCTCTTTAAACTCCAGCAGGACAAGGCACATGTGGCCTGACTGTACCACAAACTCCTCAGTAACACTCTCACTGTTTGGGGGAAGTAAATATGCGAATTTCAAAAGTCTTTCTGTGTGGAGAATCTGTTTGGATTTGTGCAGGAAGTGGGGAGCAGGCATATAGGTAGCAATATTAATGAAGTTTTTTATAAAGGCTTCATTCAAGGCTTTCAAAGCAAATATAACTCTTATGGGACCCATAGTTTATCTGCCAAGTCCCAGAATCTGGTTGGAATTTAAAATATATATTTAAAGGTTTCTGAGAAGTAGAGGATTAGAAAGAACAGGCCAGGAAGGGCACTTGGGAAATTACTGCTTGAGGAGGAGATTGGTCCTTGGGGTCTGAGCTCTGCAGTGGGGTGCAGAGACACCAGAGGACAAATTCTCCTTTTGGCTGTGCAGGAGCAGGACAAGGGGGTGACTGGGATGAATCCAAACCCCAAAATCCAAACTCTTGTGCCATGGAAAAGTGTGAAACACATCCAAAAGCCCTCCAGCTGTTGATGGGCTCAGCCTTCTTGCAAGAGCTTGAGTTCAAACCCTTTCCCTTTTTGTCCTTCATGGGAGATGGCTGGGCTGGCTCATTTGCTGCCTTAAAAATGCTGTTTAATAGTTTGGGTGCAAATCCTTCAGTTCCTTGAGTGTCCCAAGGTTGCTTGCTGGAAGAAAAGAGCTTGCACCAGGCAGGGGAGCTGCTTGGAAAGAGCTCACGTGGGAGGCAGGGGTGTCAAGACAGCCAGAGACAGCAGCTTGGCATTTGTTACAGGCCTTTTTCACCCCTAAAATCCCTGATGTGCCTAAATCCTTACTCTGGGGGGAGGAGAATCAATCTGAGAAGCTTTTTGCTTATTTTTGGGAGAAAATGGGTGCCCAGATGGGAGCACAGAGCTGCCCAATCTCCTTGCCCAGGATTTAGTGATGTGTTTTGTGATCCAGGAGGATCACAGCTCAAGGGGTTTGTTCCTTCCCAGTCCTGTTTTTTTCCTGGGGACAGGAATCTGGTCCCTAATCTGCTGCAGCAGAGCTGAGGTTCCCTTTCCTCAGGTGCCAAACAGGTGCAGCACTCCTGTCTCCTCTGCATCCTGCTCCTGTGCCTTTCTTGGACTCTCTGTGAACCCTTTCAAGGCTTTGGGCTTTGTCTGTGTGCTCACATTACATAACAAGAGATTTATTTTTCATTCTTTGGGGGCAGATCTTGTTAGCTTGGACAAGAAGAAGACAAGTGCAGGCCTGTGGGAAAAAAAAAAAACAAACAAAAAAACCACCAAAATTTCTAGACTTGTCTGCTTACAATCAGAGCATGCACGTGCCCCTGTGCCAGCAGGGTGGTCCCTGCCCAGAAAGCTCTCACAGATGATGTGCAAATCCCCTGTTTATGATGATTCTGCTCCTACCTGGCCCTGCTCCCTCTCTATTCCCCTGCGCTTTGCACTCCCCATGCAGGCAAAGCCCTGCTCTCAAAGACAGGAGCAGGAGCACAAAGCTGGGCATTGGCCTTAATCCTGTTCAAAAAACCAGCAGTGCTGATGTGGAGTGAAGGCAATGCCTGTCCCTGCTCAGAGACCCTGAGCACAAAGGAGCTCAGGGTGAAAATCTGGCCAGACTCATGGCCCTGTCCCCAGTGAGAGGCTAAAAACCAGCACAGAA
>NW_005054329.1:6158512-6195929 GCF_000277835.1 Geospiza fortis | reverse complement strand
TTCCCTACATGTTTGGGTTTTTTCCAGTGACTTCAGCCTGGGGATTTTTTGGTTTTTTGGGGGTTTTTGTTTTGGTTTTTTTTGGTTGGTTTTTGGGTTTTTGGTTGTTTTTTTTTTCTGTTTGTTTGTTTGTTTTGGGGTTTTGTTTGGTTTTTGTTTTTGTTGTTGTTTTGGTTTTTTGGGTTTGTTTGTTCATTTGTTTTTTGTTTTGGGGTTTTTTGGGGTTTTTTGGGTTTTTTTGTGATAGTGCCATTTTTATTTAACACCCATGGACAGATTTTTCCAATTGCTTTCCCAGCTATCAATGGGTCGCACAGTTTAACTGGACCTGCACCCTGCTCCTTCTGACTGCATTTTGCCTGGGATGCATCTGATTTTCACACCTGTATTGATGCTATCAGGCTCTGGTTAGTCTGTGCACTGCATCTGACACTCCAGTGGCATCAATAGCAGTTTAATGTGGTGGAAAGGATCCTGTGAATGTTAATGCTCAATGCTCAATCCTGCATTGAGCTCACAGCATTTCTTCCACATATTCTCTCTATTCTACCTATTCTGCCTTTCCACCTTTGCTGGGTCCTGGCCAGGTGTCACAGTTTAATGCAGTGGTTTTGTTGATATTTTACTGATAATCCTCTTTTCTTCTACCAGCTCAAGCCTCACTGGTAGCAGAACAAATCTGTATTTCTACTACTGAGGGATTTGCAGGAAAATTCTGGCTCTGACAACAAAACTCTTGGGGAGAGTTGAGTGAGAGCTCTGTGCCATATTTCCATAAAATCACAAAACTCAGCTTCAGTGGCAGCAGAAATAATTTCCTGGAGGACAGGATCAGGCTTACACAAAGAGTTTGACAGGTTTTAAATAAAACAACAAAACAAGGCTCCTGTTCTGCTGGGTTTGGTGAGGAGGTCTTGGCACAATCTGAAGTCTATCTCAGTTCCCATCCTTCCTTTTCACTGAAGAGCATCCTTACTCTTTAGGTCACTGCAAGAGCAAATATTGGTGTTTACAGATTAAAATAACCCAAAGATTTTTGCTTCAGCATCAAATGAACAGAAAAGGCTTCCAAAGGAGCAGAACTTGGAAATGAATAATAAAATTAGTGTGAGGAGGCTGCTCTCAGGAGCAAGCTGTCAGGGAGAAGTCAGGATTATTTTCTTTAAGGGCTAAAATAAACTTTGAAAACACCCACCCTGTTGAAGAAGAGGGTTTTTTGGGTGGCTCTGGTGGCTGAAATGCCCAGAAAAGGGTGGATATTTTGGCATGTGGGACAAACAGTGGCTAACAGGAGCAGCAAGCTTGTGACTCTCTCCATGTATAAACTGGAGGTGATTCATCCTGGGTTTTATTTTAATAGCAAGGCCACCAAGCCAGCTGAAATCCATCTGAGGTGAGTGCCATGGAATAAAAGGATCAGCTCAGGACAGCAGAGCTGCAAGAGGGTGCCAAGGGCTGTGGTGGCACCAGGAGCAGAGGCTGCTCCTGCCAGGGCCAGGCACGAAGGAAAGAACAGGGGAGGGAACAAAAACAAGCACCAAACCCTGCAGCCCTTTGCACTTCCATCACTTCTGTGTGTGTGTGTGTTCTCTGAAGTTTCCACAGGCCTAAAAACTGGGGAAAAAACCCTGGGGGCCCTTTTTCTCCTGCACATCCCCAAACCCAGCTACTTTTAGTGTTTGGCTGGGCAGAAAAGAGGCTGTTTCAGTGGGAAATGGTTGTTTGAATACAATCTGGAGAAGGTGATGGCTTTTAGCCAAATTAATAACATAATGCAGCTGAAATGATGCTTTTCCTGTCCTGCCTGCAGTGGGTTTGGGGGCACTACTCTGAGTGTAACTTACTCCCTGCTCTGCTCCATCCCTCCTGCTCCCCTCGCTCCCTCTCGTGGCTCAGGGTGTCAGGCTGGAGCAGAGTTGCTGTTTCTCAATTGCCTTTAATTCTAGCAAAGACAAATGGATTTCTATTTGAAGGGGTAACTTGAGGCTTTGGAGCTGCTGAAAACCAGCAGCTCCCCCCTGGAAAACGGAGTGTGACCGAGAGTCTCAGGCGGAGAAAATAATTCCTGATTTCTTAAAAAGAATCGTTTAAAAATGGTTTTTAATTTAGTGGACACATCTGTGCTGCCACACAGCAGAATGAATAGTTTAAAAGAAGAATAGTTTAAAAATGGTTTTGATTTTAGTGGACACATTGCTGTTGCTAGCAATGCCCAGGCCATGTGGCACATGGGGGAAAGAGCGATACCAGGGGCTCTGGCAGGCAAATGAGCTCTGACAGCTGTGCTGATCCAAACTCCAACCAATTTTGAGGGAATCGCTTTTTCCTACTTTTTTATGAAACCAAAACACGCAAGAATTTTCGATAAAATTAATGTTAAAGAGTAGAGCTTGAAGCTGGGATCTGCTCAACTGCTCTGCCTGGGCTCTGGCTGATTTTCCTATAGAGCTAAATAAGATTTAAACTGCACTTCACTGGCATTTTTGTTTGCTTTTTTTTTTTTTAAATATACATAAATGAAGGTGTTTATGGCTGAAGGAAATGCAGTGAGAAGAGCACAATTTTGTTTGGCTTTCTGTCTGGTCTCCACAACAGAGCAACACTGTGAAGAACACAAACAAATCTTTATTTCTGGACTAACTGCTCAAAGCCAGGAGCTTACAAGAAGCAGAGAATAATTTCATGCAAAATGCAGTTCTTTTCACACTCCTCATTGCCCCATACACCTCCATTCCCTCTTTCCTATTACTTCTTCCTGTCCAGGCTATTGAAACCTGCAGGCTCATCCAAAATCCAGGGAAATACACAAAGCTTTCCTTTGACTTAATGAGTTTCAGGTACTTAAGGCCTAAACTAACACAGTTTTGCTCCCAGCCCATCTGTGGAAACAAACTGACAAAAATTCAAACGCTGATTTGGAAGCACTTTTGAGCATTTATGGAATACTGTGAAATCCTCAGGATTTTGGTTTCATCCTTACTGCTACAGAAAGGTCTTCAGTAACAGAAGAAGATGGTGTGTAACTTGATTTGTGCTGGAAATCAATTTTTGCCTGGGTTTTCACAGGCTGGGACTGCAGATGGGGCTGTTCCTGTTGCAGGTGGAGCCTTCAGGTGGGTGCCACCACCATCCCCAAGCTCCTGCTGCTGCCTTTCACTGCTTACACTGCAATGGGGATCAGAAAAAGTGATAAAGTGATTTTCCTCCCTGCCAGAACAGTGCCTGCTGTATTTGACCTCTCTTGCTTCAGACTTCTCCTTCAGCAGCTTTTGCAAATGCTCCCACAGCCTGACCCGTTCCATGGAGGAGACAGTGAATGTCCCTGCTTAACCCAGGGAAAGTGGTGGGATTAATAACCAGTTTGCTTTTAAATGCATCTGGTTTGAGTCATTTGTACATTAAGGCTTTCATCACGAGTTTAACAGCAGAGGTGGAGACCCACATAAAATTTCAGATACAGATCAAGGGTGAGGACAGATGGGAATTTTCCAAACAACTCCTATTAATTTTCTTCTTGGATTCATGGCACAGAAGCAACCCTAAAGAAGGAGGAAAATCCCAATATTGGGTGTTATTTTGGGACACATTTAGGCACCACAGGAGATAACAGAAATACCCCACTGTGATTCTGTCCCTGGCCTCTTCCTGCAGCCTCTTCCCAATCCATCCAGGAGCACTGGGAGCACCAAATGGGAGTTGGGGTTTGAAAACGAGATCTATGAAAATGAGATCTATGGCTTTTTGTTTTCCCTCTTCCTAAAGTCTCATTCTCTGCCAAATAATATTGATCTCATCGAGTGCAGAGACGTGAGGTTGAAAATTGCTTTGCTTTAGAACCATTTTTCTAAATGATGCTTGAAGAGAATTTTTTTTTCCCTGCTCTATTAGTTTAATAGATTAATTTGCCACTGAGGAGGTGGAGCCCATAACACCCTGTTCCTGAGGAAGGAGGGCTGGGTAACACTGAGCCCCTGTTCCAAGTACAGGCTTATTTACTTTAATTAGAAAGTGCACTTGTTAAGTACTCAATTAATTACGTAGAGCAGCACCTATTGAGAGCAGATGAAAGAGCCACTGTGTGAGGAGGGAGGGGGAGGATGAAAAGGGAAAGATAAAACCAGCGCTGGAAAGTAAATGCTGTTAGAGAAGCCAGAGGGAGATCACAGGTACAGCTCTGTTGGGCCCTAAATTATGGTCACTGTTCATAAATTGGCCTCAGGTGTGGTGGCTGGGGCAGATTTTGTGGGATTATTTGGAGTCAGTCTGCAGCTTTAAAGCAGATCATTGAGTAGGACTTTAAGATGATTTACTCCAAGGTCCTGCTCAACTTATCACGTTCTAGAGGCTGTAGGTCAGTCAGGAATATCTCAACCCACAGCAAAATAAGTGCAGCAGTTGGTTTTAGAGAGGAAATAGTTCATTCTGCTTTTAAAAATATTTGAATGTTTGCCGCTGTTTCATTTCCCTTTCTCTCTTTTTGTATTTTTCTGTGCATTAATATATCCAGAATTTCAAAGCAAACAAGTTAAAGTCAGGGTTTTGAAAGAAAATTTTCATGTAATGATTCCAGAAACACCATTATTAATACCAGATGCTTAAATAAAGTCATCAATACATTTCCCAAAACCAAGGACACTTAAATGAGACGTCATGCATCATTCTTTCCTCTGGCTTCTGGAGGATAATTCTGGAATTATCTCAGGTCTGCAGGACACTTACATACAAAGAGAGGTTTTGGGGGGTTTAAGCAGAATTCAAATTTCTTGCACAAGATCCCAAGAGCTGGGGTTTTAAGCAATATGCCAGCATCATGAGACCTTTGGTAAAACCAGGCAGGGTTGCCAATTCTAAGCTGAAACTCATCTCCCCATCTAGGGGTTCACTTGAACTTCAGCCCAAACCCAGGGGAGGAATTTGGTGATGTTGGGCTGAGCCTTGGACTGACCCTTTGCCCTGGCTTTGCTCTAAAGGTTTGTGCTTGCTTAAAACAACGTGGCTAATCAAAAATCCATTTAGTGGGTGGCTACAAGCAAGAGGTTGTGTGTTGCCAGATGCACACTCTGGTGCTGTAGATGGACAAGAGGTTTGTTATGGTTCTCTGGGCATATGAGGCTTTTTTTAAGCTTCTCCTGAAATCCACATGCAGGAATGTTTCAGAGGCTTCTGATGAAATTTTATGCTCTAGTGATGACTACACAGCAATTTCCAGGGAATTGTAATAACATAATAAACCAGTCTTTTCAGAGTTTGAAGGCATTTTTCCTCAGCATTTCTGAGGTTCACTGTAATGCCCTGTTTTTTCCATGTAGGAGTGCAAATGTGGTTCCACCATGGATACAGGCAGTGTTCGTGGTGGGCACAGGAACACTGCAAACTCTTGTCAGCCTTTTCCCAAAACCTTGGAATATTCCTAGCAAATCCATTTGTGTAATGGTACAAGATTAGGTAATGGCAATCTTTGGGGCCTGACTCTGCTCAGGATTCATTTCACTCCCATTCCACTCTGCTGGGAGCAGGAGCCTGGTGAGAAGCAGAACCTTTTGGCAACAGAGGCAGAGAAATGATTGCTGTGAAAATATGATCATATGAGGGGGAGGAATGGGGATTGTGTGTGTGTAAAATATGAGGTTAATAGAAATCTTTGGGGATGCTCTTTCTGGGCCTGAGTGTGAGAGAGGCTGGCTGCACTACTCCTGCTGCTGTTTCTTTTCCTTTTTGGCTCTGTGAACTTTAAAACAGAATCTGAGCACTGGGATCTGAGGAGTCCCTGCTGCCTCTGCTGTGCTCAGTCCAGCTGGTTTTGTGCTCTTTGCTTTCCTAAGCCCACGTGCTGTTGGTGCCTCAGCTCCTAAAAAACTGCACCCCCCTGTAGTGAGTCTGTCCATCTGTCTGTCCTGAAACCTTCTCTTCCTCTTTCCCCCCCCCCCAATATATAATTTAACCTTAGGTAATAACTGTGACTTGACCTACAACTAACTCTTGTACAACTTTGTAAATCATCCTGAGAGGTTTTGTATGACAGAGGCAACTGCTGAGCCGTAATAAGTGAGGTTTCTGAGGGAGCACTGGCATTTGAATACAAACCTTTCATTAATTTTAATGAGGACCAGAGATCCATGTGTACATCTCTGAAATTGCTTCAGAGTACTCAGCTGTTCATGGGTGAACAATCCTGTCACCCCTTTGATGCCCCTGAGCTGATGTTGCTCTTCTGGGGAGCAAGAGCAAATATCAGAAAATGGTTTGCTCCTTTGTGGATTTATTGAGTGGCTTTGGTGTCCTCACCAAACAGGAGAGATGCAAATAAATGTGAATTCTGGGTGCTTCAGGTATCAGCTTTGCCTTGGGAATTGACCCTCACCTGAGGCCACAGCACCAGGGAAATGATCCTGCCCTGGACGATGCAGGTCCAGAGTCCTGTGTGTGGGCAGTAAATAACCCCCCACAGGTGCTGCTTGTCCACCTGCACTGTGCAATTCACTCTGGAGATGTGTAATTTCAGAGCTGGGCAAGGAGTCCTAGATGAATTATGTACATGCTAAAAGCTGTTCACTTTAGGTCAACCAAAGGTGTTTGTGAGTCGTGCCCAGCTCTGAGAGCTCTTCAGCTGGAGAAGGAAAAGCTGAAGCAAACCCAGGACATTTTCCACACCCTTTGAATACTGAAGCATTACCTTTTCTAATTTTATATTTTTTCTGAAAGGAACTTTGAAAACTGATCAGAAAGTTTTGGTTCAGCATTAAATATTTGGGTCTTTATGGTGGCCAGAGTATTGTCTGTTCTCAGCTCTGGTGCTGGCTACAAGAACAGCCTGGCTGTGCCACAAACCACTGGGAATCTTTACCAGTGGCATCTCCTCATTTCTGAAAGGATGATGGTATTGACTGATAGGATCTTGAAACCAGAATCCCAAAATTTCTAATTCCACCTTCTGCACCAAAGCAGTGAAGCCTGTTAAGGTTCTGCCAAGTCCTAAAGCGCCCAAAGCCATGTAAACATGCAATGACAGAGAAATAACTGCATTTTAACATCTATATTCAACAGAGTTAACCTTTGTAGGTTACTCTTGGAAAAAACACTAATTTTTTTTAGCAATGGCTTAAAAGAAGCCTGTTTGGCTAATATTGAATAAATTATAAGAACAACCTAAAATTCCCTGACATCTGTACTTGGGATTCAAACATGAGGAGAATAGTTTTGTAGGGTTTAGAGTGTTTTTAGATTTTTATTTTATTTATTTCTATAGATAAATATATAGATAAATACTTTATAAAATATTTATAAAGTATAACATATATTTATATATTATAAAAATTTTATGTTTTTGTATTCATTGAAGTCCCAAAGCCAGACCCTTTGACTTGTGTCATTGCTCACAACTAAATTTAGCTTGGACTTCAAATGTCGAATCTGCACACTGTGGTGGGGTTCCAGAGACAAAATATCCATTCATCTCCTTAAAGATGAAGAAACTGCCGTGCCTTCCCAAGAAGATAATAATCAAATTGAGAGGCTGGGAGCCATTTCACATCCAGCTTTGCTCAACTCTCATGTACCAGCCACACTAAAATGAGGTTGTGTAGATTCAGCTATAGATTGTAGGGAGAGAAGCCTCACAAAGGTTATCTTGTTCTTTCTGCTTGTTTTGGAATGCCAGAGGCAGTATCTGAAGATGAGCTGCTCTGAAGGCATTTTGATCAAAAGCTGGAAAATGAGGCCCATTACAGCATTGATTGAGGCTCAGCAGTGCAGTGGCTGTTGTTGGATCCAGAGGTTCAGAGTGACCCTGGCCCTGCCTGAGATCCAGGGCAGGGCAGATGGGGAGGGACAGGACTGGCCCTCTGCAGCAGGAACAGCAGGGCACAGACAGCCCCCAGCCACGAGCTGCCAAGCAGTGGGAGAGGAAAAATCCATCTCTGCTTGTGCCAAAATGCCAGAGAGATTGAAGGATGCTGCTGAGAGAAAGATAGGAAGGCACAGCCTTCGTGTACTCCTGCCTCTGGCTGAGGGTGGACACGGCTCATCCCCACCCCAGGGTGTGCAGCAGCCAGGGAGCAGCTGGAGCACAGAACTGTGGGGTGGTTTGGGCTGGGAGGACCTTAAACCTCACCCAGATGCATGGATGAGGATCCTCATCCTGCTGCCATGGGCAGGGACGCCTTCCACTGGACCAGGGTGCTCCAAGCCCTGTCCAACCTGGCCTTGTTCATGAAGTCCAACCGTCTGGAAATTCAGTTTTCCCTTTTCAGAGGGATCTTTTCCTTCTTTAAGGTCCTTTCTACCCCAAACCATCCCAGGGTTCTGTTGGAGTCCCTCGCTGTGCTGACTTACTCACAGAGCACAAGGGGGCACCCATGGCTAAAGCTTTCATTATCCAAGGAGCACCTGGGAGCCTTTGTGTCCCTCTGGTGTCCCCTTGTCCCCAGCAGGGCCCGGGCTGTCCCTGTCGTGGTGATGGGAGAAAAGGCAGAAATTCGGTTCTTGGCAAACTGAGAGTCCCATTTCCAGTTTGCTTTCATAGGGAATAGAGGAGAATCCTAAAACACTTCCCTGTGTCTGAGCACTGAACTCAAGTCTGCTAAAGTAATGAAATATTAAGATAAGACCATCAAATAATCCTTTGGGGCATTATGCCTTTTTTTTTTTTTCTGGGTTTTTTTTTTTTCATCTGGACAATGTCTTAATCCTTTCTAGTTCATGGCAAGTTTAGGACCAACTGCTAACAAGAGACAGTCCTTTATAATTAAAGACAGGTTCATGTTTTTGCAGTTTAAGGATGGAATTAGATTTCTGGGATAGGAGCGAAGCTTTCTAGTGATTTTCTTAAGAAGCTTGCAGGGGAACCTAGAGCTCCACAGAGTTTTTAGAGCTCACACCTTTGCTAGCAGTGGCAGCTGGATGCCTGGAAGTTCCCCTACTTCTCCAACTCTGCCTCTCTGCTTTCTGCTCTTGTTCTCACCTGGCACACAAGAAGCAAAAGCAGAGGTTAATAATTGCCTTTTTTTTTTTTTTCAAGCAAACCAGTCCAATTTCTGCTGAGTGAGCAGAAACTCCCTCATTTGGAGCAGGGAGGGAGGAATGTGCAAAGGGCCAGGATCCATGGATGAGCTCTGTGCTTCTCTCCACAACCAGTGAACCTGTGAGGAAGCCAAGAGCTCCATCACAAGCTCTGCAGAAGGTCCAGTCAGTGTCTGTGGCTTTGTGGCATCCCTGCTGTCCCCACACCAGAACTTCTGTGATGCTGGAATGAATTCTGTCTTTATATTTTAGTGATTTTGTTTTCTTCTTTGTTGGTGTTCTTCGAATATTCTCCTCCCTGTGAATGAGGTTTTCCCCAGGAGAGTGGGACAAAGATAGACACTGATAGTCCTGTCAGGCCCTTTCCAAAAATAAAAAAGCAGATTTGTGGGAACTTTTTCCCTTCAGCACATGGCTGCTGTGTGCAAAGCCTGCCATGCTGATGTGAAAACAGGGAATAATCACTGTGATGTGATGGCCTGAGGAGGCTGTAATGAGTGTTTCCTTTAGTGCTCAGTGCACTGAAAACCTGCTGTGCAAAAAAAACTCAGCTTGTCCAAGCCTTTGGCTGCTCCTAAGGTTGCTCCATCCATAAGGAAGGGAAGTGAGGTGGGATGAAAGGTGAGGCTCATGTGAGGAGCTTGGGCTAGAGTCCCCTCAGGGCTCCTTTCCCTCCTTTCCTTCCTTTCCTTCCTTTCCTTCCTTTCCTTCTTTCCTTCCTTTCCTTCCTTTCCTTCTTTCCTTCCTTTCCTTCTTTCCTTCCTTTCCTTCCTTTCCCTCCTTTTCCTCCTTTCCCTCCTTTCCTTCCTTTCCCTCCTTTCCTTCAGAATTTCACTTGTAGAGTTTTGAGTGCTGGGAACATTTTATTTGGACTTGTCCAGGTTGAGCACAAAGAGGTCCCAGCTGGGTGCTTGGAGTTGTTTCTATAAAGTGTGGAATAATGGAAGGATCCTGGATGAGCTGTATGCATCTTTTGATGCAATATAACTGGAATATACTTTGCTGTATGCACAAGTGTCCTAAGGAAATTAATCATTTCTGCTGGTTTGTGTGTCTGTGATATAAAAGCACGTTAAAAAGAAATAAATCTGTTGCAATTCAAAGGATGTGGGGGAAAGATGTAATAATGTGGAAAAAGGTTAACACAATGATGCAGAATTGAGGAAAAGGCATCTGTTAAAGCAACCATAGGTATTGCAAGTCCAGGAGGAAGGTGCAAGGTCTATTTTGAGCCTCCCAAACCCACTGTGAATGTCTCTTTCCATGGGATCTCTGAGCTCTGGTAAACCCCTGGCAGTGCCTGCTCTGAGATGCTCTAACCAGACCCTGCAGCTGAGGGAGCCCCTGGGGAGTGTCAGGCTGAAATGCAGACACTGAGAGCACCTGGGGGTCTGAGGTGACCCCTGGGGCAGTCCCAGGATGGCAGAGTGGGAAATGCAGCTGCTGTAGCCAGGAGGGTCAGACAGCCAGAGCACATCCAGCACAGGAGGTGCAGCAGGAGCACCACAGGCTGGCAGCAGGAGGCAAAGACTGTGGGGAATTGAGCTGGATTTGCTGTTCTGTGTGAAAATCTCTTTAATTCCAGAGCTTGGGTTTGTCCCCTGGCTAAAAGGCGGGAGGGAATAAAACAGATCCAGGCTAAACCAAAATGTTAAGCCAGATCCAGAGGAGGTCTGAGACTTTTTCACCACAATGTTGTATTATGTTGGAGGCAAGAACTGTTCTCTCCTTTGCATTTGTTCAGTTGTGAGAATCATGGAAGGCCAGTAAATTGTATGTACCAGACAGTGGCTAGTTACACCTACTCTGATCTCGCTGGGATTTTCCCCATTCTAGGGAATTCTCAGGAGTGGAGAAAGCAAGTTTTGTTCAGTGATTCAAAGAGAACAGAATCAAAGCTAAATTCTAGAGCTTTACATTATATTGCTTTCTATTAAGTCAGTTTTAAATTCAGTATTTCTGCTGCTACTTTCCTACTCCTGATCATCTTCACCTCTCTTCAGGAATTAAAGAAATCAGAATGTTTCTTTTGATGCTGTTTAAATAACAGTCATTTTAAGCATTTTTGGTGATATTTAATGTAGAAATTCTGCAGGAGCAGGGCTGTTCCAAACCCAGCCAAGGCATTTTCAAGGCAGTTTCTCTTGTGGTGCCCCCTCTCCCCTGACACCAGTCAAACCAGGAGAGCATCCACTTGTGTTGGGGGTGATTTGTCAGGAGGGAAGAGAGCATCACCTTGGCAACAATCTCGGAAATGACAGTGACCTTGAGCTTGTGCTGAAGCACTGTGCTTCTGTGCCTGGTTCATGTAAGAGAAAAAGGAGGAATCTCAAACTGGAAGATTGACTGACGAACACCGAGCATCATTTTATCAATGCTGTACAGTCAGAAGGAAAAAGTAGAGGGATAAATAGAGAAGATGGGCAACATCTTAGTGTATCTAATTAGTAATTTTTGGTGTAGGAAACCCTTTGCTATCAATAGGATAATTTCTGGATGCAGATGAGGAGTGCTTTTGGAAACAGGTTTTTTTTTTCCTGGGATCACAAGTAGAGTTACAAAAGTGGAAGCATCTTGACCCAGTCATTTTTGAAGTCTTTGACATTTGTCTGCCTCTGTCTGTGTTTACAAACTGAGATTAAGAGTTTAATTTCCACTCTGTTATTGAAAGCTGGGGTTTAAGAGCCTTACAACTAACCAAGGACCCTAAATCCCTTTGCCAAATGCAGGTCTGAGTTCAACATGACTTTAGAGTGGGCTGCTGCTCTCCTTTTCCCCTTCTGGCTTCCATCCCAATGCAAAAATGGGGGTCTGGTGATCCAATGCCTTGCACCTAATTTTTCTTTCTCATTTTCCTCAATATTTAGAATCAAGTTGGGCAGTGTTTAATGTGTTTCACCCCCTTGGTTTATTTAAAGCCCGTCTTGCTCACATTTCAGTCAAGCTTAGCTTGGAAATGGGATCGTGACGTGCCAGCCTTGGGGGTTTCAGCTGAGCTTTGCTTGTTTGACTTTTCCCTGGATTCAGTGACCCAGTCCCTCTGTGCTCCCTCCCTGATGTGAGGAGAGTCAAGGCCACTTGAAAGAGAAAGCTTTGAACCCTGCCTGATTTCCAGAGGGTCCCTCCCAAACTGTTTGCTTTGGCTTCTCCTTGTTTCTCACCTTCCTGTGCTCCGTGTGAGCCCACTCTGAGAATAGCCTGTGCAAACACAAAAATAATCATATTAATTAATTAAATTTTTTTAAAGCATCTTTTTATAGTTGAGCTGGAAGGATTAATGGTAAATTCCTGTAGAGTCAGCACTGTAACAGCTCTGGTTACTGAGCAACAAGCCTTGAGCAGGTCAGGCTCCTTTTCCTTGTCTGTCCTGGACACTGCAAAAGGCTCATCCAAATTCACCCTTCATTTCATGTCACAGGGCAGCCTGTGGTACTCTAGAAACAGAAAAGCCTCTAGGAGCCTAACTTTTACAAATTATTCCCAAGATCCCAATGTAACCTGAAGCATGAAATCATTTTGAAGAAGGTGTTCAAGGCAGTGAGCGCAGCAAGGTTCTCAAACCTGACTTTTTCATTTTTCCTTCTAGAAATAGAAATTATTGCCAACACTTTTTTTTCCTCTGAATGAGAAAATGTTACACACACTCCCAAGCTCTAGGAAACCTCTATTCTTGCACACAGTTAAGAATTACTAACAGAGAACAGATCCTGCTCCCTGGTTGAGAAAATGCAAGGACTAAACGAAGCTGTTGATGCTCTGATCACCACAGGTTGTTCCCAAACCCTGCATCCTGCTGGCTTTGGCACTTTGGCACAGGTGATGCTGTTAGGAATCTCCTTTTTCTTCTGTGCAGCTCCTTGTAAAGCTCTCAGGTCCCACCTGCAGCCTTTAGAGACCTGTGGGGACACCTGGGACTGTTTCTCACCAGCACATTTAACACCTGGGGATCTTTGGTTAGAGCCTCTCTTAGTTCCTTACAGGTACAGGAGACCTCAGTTCTGGGCACATCTGTGTTCTAACAATGCAGCAACCACAGCAGGCTGGATTTGCCTTCCCAGACTCCTCTTCCTTGGTTTTCTCCTCTGCCTGATGCCTGGAAATCCTGCTGTGCCTCCCTCAGCCTGCGCTGGGAAATGTGAGATGCAGGGAAGGCAAGCAGAGCTGGCAGAACTGGTTGGTTGTGGTTCCTGCAGCCCCTGTTCTGGGGGGTGTTGCCAGCAGCATGCTCTCCTCGCCATATTATTTACATTTGTGCTCAGCATGTTCCTCCCTGGCTCCAAGAACAAAAGCCTGCTGGTATGGATGGGTGACAATGCATAGCTTTGTTATTAAAATTGGGACTTGTCCTGCTAGGATTCTTGCATTGGAAACAGCATCCAGTGATTAATCTCCTGCTGGCTTTGTTCTTTTTATGACCAAGGGGTTGGCTCATGGAGGACTTCCTGCTTTTTTGGAGGGGCTTTGCAAGGTTGATTAATCTGTAGTAATGGTGGCTGGAGTGACCAGAGTTTCTATAGTGACCAGCTGGAGATAAGAAAGTCGTGTCAAGTGGTGGTTGCTGAAGATGCTGGATGCCAAAATTGCAAACTGTGTTTTGAAACAGACCAGCCAAGCAAAAGAGATCTGTGGCTCCACAGTCAGCTTGGACCTGAACGTCCTCTTTGTTTGGCTGAACAAAACCCAGATAAACAAAACACTGAAGGCAATTAGCTTTGTTTGCTTGCCTTTGTCTCCTCTTCTTCCAAATCATTGTAAAATTAGGAATAATGCCAGTGAATTCTGTAGCTATTCAGTGGACAAAAGCTGGTGCACAGGAGAGGAGAAACAAATAAGTATAATACTGCTGTTTGCAAGTACCAGCCTGCTCAGTTTTAGCTTTTACTCCATTTACTTTCTCTCTTCTGGATTTAAGGAGATTTATTTGATCACCCTTGTGAATGGGAGCACCAAGCATTTGCTGTAACCATGGGATCTGTGTTGGTACCACACTTCTCCTGGGAAGGTCTCTGCTTCCCAGTCTCCTTTCCTCAGAAGTTTTCCATCAGCCTCCAGGTTGTGCCTGGGGCTGCAGGTGCCACCTGTGCCTCAGAGGGCCAGGGAGGGCACGGCATGGGCACAGGGCCATGCTGCTGCTGAGTGACAAATCTCCTGGGTGTGCCTGCCCTGCAGGTCAGAAAAGGGTTAATTCCGACCTTCCCCTTGTCACAAAAGCTTTTTGTCTGCCCTGTGGGGGGCTGGGGAGCTGCTCCCATCCAGGCTGGTGACAGGAGCAGGGATGGAATCCCACTGGCTGCTGGCTGGGGGCAGCGCCCTGAGCTGCAGGTACAGCCCTGCTGTCCAGTGCCAGGGCAAAGGCAGCATCTCTTGGTGGAGAAAACACAAGGGGAGGGAATTCAAGCCTGCCTGGACTTGCTTTCATCATAGCCATGAGCCTCATGCCCCACACAGCCCATGGAGTGCACCAGCCTCGGTCTCTCCATCTTCCCTTGGGCCTTCTGATCCCTACAGCCCCGTGGAGAGGGGCAGGGTCTGGGTGTGAAACACCTTCCTGCAGTCAGCACTTTATTCCTGCAGCTCCTCAAGCTTCCCTGAGGGTTTTGCATGGACCCCCTTGCTCTGGTGTGGGCGGGGGATTGTGGTGGAGCCCGTAGTTCTCTGCAGTGCTGGGAGCAGTGGAGGGGATGGGGAGCAGTGCCCTGGGGCAAAGGCAGCCCAGGGGAAAAACCTTCCCCAGGCCTGAGCAAACAGCCTGTCCTTGGTGGGGACAGCAGCAGGGACTGACCCTGCTGGGGCAGTGCAAGAGCAGCTGGGCTGGGGCTTTGGCTGCTCACAGGGACCCCGAGATGTGTCAGAAATTCTCTTTTCCCAGCCCGGTACTCAAAGAAGGAGTCAGGACTCTTCATTTCTCACTCTCAAGGTTGTTCATTGTTTCTTATAAAATTCTTTCTCCTGTCCTGCCAAGGTCCGTTCAGCAAGACAGTCCAAGGCACTCTGCCTGCCCCTGGGGGGGTGTTATGTCTTTATACTAAAAGCTATATACACAATGTTTACCATTACTTTCCAATACCTATCACCTATGTTAGACAGTGAGCTTCTACTCTAAACCAATCCAAAAGTGCCACCATCACAGCAGAAGATGGAGGCCAAGAAGAAGAAGAAGGAGAAAGGCTGGACACACCCAGATTCCTCCATCTTGCCCCCTGAACCCCCATTCTAAAAACCCCAAAAAATCTATTTTTCACCCTGTGATAAATTCACTATCATTCTACTTAAACTTTCATGGCTTATAATTCTTCATAGAAGGTTGGTAATTGTTTTTTCCAAGGGCTAAATCAAAGGCACACTGGTCTGGGGCTTGGGCCAAGGTCTCTGAGCCCCCTGGGCAGGGGCTCAAGTCCTCCAGGGCAGCCAGAGGGATTTCCTGGGTTCCAACAGGCTGGGTTCTTGCAGGGAGCTGTGCTTTGAGTCCCAAGCTCTGGCTCAGTCTCTGCCTGTGACAATGACCCAGGTCCTTGCTGCTGCCTCCCCCTGGGCTCCTCCTGCCTCTGTCACTGGGTTTGAGGGGGCTCTGTGTGAGCAGTGCAGCCCCTAAATCACTGGGGCCCTGCTCTCAATGTGCTCAGCCTCACCACGGGGGCACATCCAGGATCCCTCAGAGGGGATGATGCTCAGGAGGCTCCCTGGGATGCTGCACCTTTTCTAACCCTCTTAGCATCTCTGTAGGCACACAGCCTTTGATGTGGCTGCAGCTGTTGGGGTGTGGAGTCTGCTGCACCCTTCCTTGGGGATCTGCCAGCACAGCCCGGGACAGAAGGGATGGGGGACAGCAGTCAAAGCACTTGTTAATTCCAAGGCGTTTCTAATTCCAAGGAGTTTCTAATTCCAAGGAGTGTCACACCTCTCTCTGAAAAGCCTTCCTCCCGCCCAGCACCTTTGCCACAGGTCCCCAGGAGGGTGGGGTGCACCCATGTGGGCTGGGAGCAGCACAAATGCATTAAAAACGCAGAACACGGGGATTGAATCCCACAGCAGGGACAGGAGCTCCTCCAGGTCCTCCCTTGCAGAAAGGGGTACCTTGTGCAGCCCTGATTTATGGGGGATAAATCCCCCCAAGGAAACCAGCCCCATCAGTGTCCCCTGCAGGAGGGGACCAGGACCCCTCTCTGTCCCCTCTCTGTCCCCACTGCAGTATCCAGCTCCTGGTGTTACTTTTCTACCTTCACTTTGTGTGGTTATTTCTGGCCAAGGGAAGATTAGGCCTTCAGTGGGTGTTTGGAATGTCAATAACTATAATTAAGCCTTTGTGGTTCTCTTGCAAACTCTGGAATCTATAATTTTCAGCAGAGTCCCCTCCTAGCATCGCTGCGGGGAAAGGGGGGTCTTTGTTGGGCTGAAAAATAGAAATATTTTTTAAAATCAAAGCTATAAAATAAAATGCTAATCAGTGGCATTTACAAATATTTAAATTTAATGTTATTTCCCCTTTAAAGAAGGAGGGAAATAGAAATCTTGGCATTTCTTGCTGTCTTTCAACTACTTTGGGGGAAGTTTTACCCAGAAGCGAGTTTGTTCCTGTTGTTTAATAATTGCATGTCAGGGGGAAAAAACAGTAAAAGCCAGCTGAGGATGAAGGGGTGAAGGATACAGAGAAACTTTATTTTCTGCACAAGGTCCCTTTGCTGGATGTGTGCACAGGACAGGAGTTTTCCAGTAGCTCCCAGTGGTCAAGGGCAGGGATTCCTGGGCTCTCCTTGCTTTGCTTCTCCCTGGGATGGGAATGGGACCATCACAAAGGGTCTGGTTTCACTTTCTGGAGCTGGGGTGGTGAATGCAGCTCCCAGAGAGTCAGAATTAACCCTTTCTGTACCTGCAGCTCTCTGTACATCCAGCTGGGAGTTGGGGAAAGCTGCTTGGGGAGGGGGTGATGAATCAAGGATCATCAACAGCAATGTTGCAAAGTGCTTTTAGGATGTGATGAAAGGCACTTTAGGGACATCAAAGTGAGGGGGTTTTTGTGATGGCTGTTTGGGATGCTGTTCTGAGGAAGGCAGAGGGGAGAGCCTCGTTTCCCACATCAGCTAATGACTGCTGGCCTTTTAATAACGAGGGGTCAGGTGCAAACACTGAACCTGCTCCCTGCCTGGGGCACAGCCACTGGCAAGAAAATCAGCAGAACATTGTTGCTTATTCAAGGCTTTTGGAGATGGGAAATATAAATAGTCTCATTTATCCCATTCTGCTGATTAATGCAAGTTTTGCAGCGAGTTTGTGTGCTAAATGTGGGGTTTGGTGGGAAAAGAGTCAGAGCTGTTCAGAGAGGAGCATCTCAAGATACACTGAGCAGTAGAGTGAGATTGAAAGTTGCCCTTTTTAAGCTAAACAAGAAATAGCTTAACGTTAGCTCATAATGAAGAAAACCAGAGAAAAGCAACAAACAGCAGCAGGGCAGGTGTCCAGGCTGGCTCTGAAGGGAGATTACAATGATAAAACAAAAACTTTGTTTACCTGTGCTAAGTGGAAAAGTTTGCTGATGGCACACAAATGAGAAGTTCCATTGAAGGCGGATTTGACTGTTTTCTAAGAAACTGGAGAGTAAACAGCATTTTTTCCCTTGGTTTTTGGAGTGTAGAGCTTGACCCTGAGCTAACTCTGGTCGGTGACAAGGCTCTTCAATCCCACAGATTCTGGGAGAATGGGAATAAAAATATCCTGATCTGGTCTGTACAAAGGCTCCTCTGGATGCTGCAAATGAGGACTTGGCTACATTTCTGAAATAACACAGAATCACAGAACACAGAGTCAAAGAAAGGTCTGGGTTGGACATTTAAGGATCACCTCTCTGCACCCCCTTTTTTTTTTTTTTTGTTCCTCAGTGACAGATCCCACTGTGAAGCTGCTCTGATGGGCTCTGTACAGTTCAATTGCATTCAAATTACAATAATTTTTTTTTAAAATCCCAAACATATCCCAAACTCTGAAAACAAATAAGGAAACAAAGTCCCCTTCCATGAAACCCTGATTCAATCACTTCATTTCATTTCCCTCTTCTTGGGGAGGGCAGGATTTATTTCACCAGTGGGTGTATAAATATTGACTTATTGACTTGATTTTTTTTTTTTTAAGGAACAGAGACACAACCAGGTCTCTCATTAGTTCTTACCCAAACATCAGTAAATACAGCCTTTCTGCAGTGGGTCCTGTTTGGAGAGCTTTACCAAATACTATTGCTGTTGAAGTAGAGAGAGTGAGAGTGTGCAGATGTGGAGAAGTGTGTTTGCAGGAAGGAAAAAAAGCCTATTAGCTTTGAAGCAGATTTGTGTACTCTGGGTTAACACACTGAGTGTGTCAGAAGAGACCTTCTCTGTGGAAATGGGCTGTGCTTCTGCTTTATGTGTTAACAATTTGAGTGAAGTATGAAGAAATCCAGCATTGTTCTGCTCTAAGTGGCCCAGATTGCATTTCAGTCAGTGCAGATAAAGCACCAGGAACTGTCTGCTCTGCTCCAGGATTTGAATTGCATGTTTAATCAGCAGAGCTTTATTTTATTTTTTTTTTTTACACAGGCCTTTACAGCCAGATAAACCCAAGCAGTGTCTAATGAACTGTGCATCTGGAGGATGGCAGGTTGTGCTGAATGCAGAACTGGTTGGGAAATAGATTTACACTTGCTCCTGCACGAGGGGCTGCTGCCAGCTGCACAGTGCAGCAATAACAGCCCCTGGCAGGGCTTGCTGTCTGAGGGTCTCACACCTCTTTACACATAGGATGATCTATATCACAAGCTTCACTTTAGAGACAAGAAAATAATGGCACAAAAGCAGTGGTTTGAGTTGCTTCAGGTCACCCTGCAGGTCACTGGAGCAGTGAAAGGCAAACCTGAGCCCTGCTGGGATCTGGGTTAGTGTGTGAGCCCCAGCCAGGGGAGGCAGGGCAGAGCTGCCTGGCCCTGCCCCAGGACCCAGCAGTAAACACCCTCCAAGGAAGGGACAGACAGACAGACAGACCCCTCTGTGCAGCCCCAGCACCTCTCATGGCAGCAGCTGCTCACAGAAACAGCTCAGCACCCTGCACAAGAGGTGCTGGTGTAGCAGCGCTGTGGCTCAGATTGGGTTCAGCAATTCCTTGATATGGCTGGGTCATATCTTAGAATTCCTCTGGTTACACAAACCAAATTGCAGTTGCTTTTTGGTGTTGATACCTCAGGATGTAGCAGAGAACAGGCTTTTGCTTAATATATCCATATGTGTTTGTGCAAGGGCTGCCTCATCCTTGTCACTGCTGAAGGAGCTCCTCCGTTGTCATTACTGAGCCCAGTGCAGGGTGGAGCCTAAGAAATTCTCATCTCAAATCTGTCCAGTCTCACCCTTCCTTCACTTTGCCTGGACTTTCATTTCCATTTCAGCTTCCTCCTGCAGGTAAGGTTTCCCTTTGCACAGTGAACTGCTCCCACAGGCCTGCCCAGCAACAGGACACAGAATTGTCTTCCCACAGCAGTGGGAAACAAAGAATACATCTTGCTTAGACAGTAGAAAAACTACCTTTTGGATTTAAATAGTATTACCCTAACATTTTGTTATGACCAACGTTTGCTTTGATGTTTTCTAAGCTCTTTTTCCTCTCCCTTTCCCACTGAAACTACTCAGAATCTGACTCAGGCTTAGTTTCTGTCTTGCACAAAACCTTTGTCCCAGGCACTTGTGCTGTAGCACACAGGGCCAAGATCTTGTACTGATTTCCATCTCCCTTTGAACTCTGCCTCGAGGCTGCCTGGGTGTGCCCATGAGCTCCAGCTGCCACCAGCACTGTGTTCTCACCCTCAGGCTTGTTCCTCATCCTCAGAGCAAACAGCATCCCTGCTCCAGAAGGACCTGGAGTGACTCCACAGCCTGTACCTTCCCCTGTTTGCTGCCTGCAGCTCCCAAATCCTTGTCCAGAGTGCTCAGAGCCGGTCAGACTCATCTCTCCTGCATCAGTTGTGTGTGGTGGGTGCAGGGCTGTGGCACAGGCACTGAGCCACAGCTGCCCCAGTGTCACTGGGATATCCAGAACTCTGGCAGACCACACCAGGACTGGGCACTGCTGCCTAAAATCATAAGGGTTGTGTGACCTGCAGAATTCAGGCTGCAACATGACACACTGCTGTGTGCTCCCTGCCATGGTAAATTGCTGTCATAGCAGCAGCAGCCACAGGGGCAGTTGTCCTTTTGTCCTTAATGTGCAGGGAATTATTGAGATCAGCAGGCGCTTTACTGTGCTGGTGTGATTCCTCTGCTGAGGGGGAAGGCACTCTCAGGGTGGTTCTGTTTCATGAAGAACAGATAGGCTGTGTCTTTAGAGAGCTCATGTTACCTGCACTCATCCAGGACAGCTCTCAGCATCTCCATGAGCCCATGGCATGAACGAACTCCTTTGCACACTGGTGGGAAAAGTGCTTTGTGCTTGCTGATGCATTTCTGCACTTAACCAGCAAATCCCAGGCAGGGAGAGCTGCTCCTCATGTGCAGCAGCCCAGAGGGCATTTCATGGTGAATTATTTCTTTTCCCTCCGTGGTAAAAGGGGGAAACAGGTCTTGGTATTCTTCTGTTCAAATGTAGGATCACCACACTGTGCCACAGGCCCTGGGCTGGTGTTCAGGCTGGAGAACACAGCTTCAAACTGGCTGGGGATGTTGATTCTCCTGTGTTTTCCACCAGCACCAGTGACTGAATTGGTACTAAACCAGAGAGAGCACACGGACAAACAGGGAAATTAAGGGATGTTCACAAAATCAGGCAGTCTTTGCCTGATACCTTAAAGGCAGGCAGGGTTTAGGAGCTGTAATATCTCCCTGTCAGAGCCTGGTGATGCATTACCCTGTCGGGGCTGACCTGTCAGCCCAACGCTGCTGCTGCTGCCATCAGCTGAACAATCACCTCACAGCCATCCTGCGAGACTGCAGCTCCCCAAATACCTCCATGGCAGGGTAGGACAGAGCTGTAAGCAGCAGGCAGCCTTGCCATGGGAAGGGTGGGCTTGGCTGCATTGTGTTCCCTTTCATTCCCGTGGAAAAGGGCTCCATTTAATGATTAACAGCCATTCCCACCTCTCGGCTGGCTGGGCAGCCCCGTGTGACATGGTGCACTTGGAAAGCACAGAAGGATCAGTCTCTGCCACACGTGGCATCCCCACAGCACCGGCCAGGACACAAAAACCTTTAGTGTTCCCAAAAAGAATTTAAAACATTTTACATCAAAAGGCTGCAGGAGTTCAAACGTGTCACCGGCAGCCGGTGGCACAGGACAGGAATGGCTTTGTCAGGAGGGTTGTGGAGAGGGGGGAATAACACTGAGCAGCAGTTCTCTTACATACGTGATTTTCAAGCTTTCTGTGCATCTCCTCTATAATTAATACCTTCCACAGTGCACTGGGAACGAGAAACACAACCCACAGCAGCTTTTGGATCATGAATAGCTGTCAAACAGCAAACCCTAAAACCAGGAGTGCTGCATGCTCTGCCCCTCTGCAGAAACCTCCTGACTTGCAGTGATGGCTGAGGCCAGAGAGACCAAATTAGGAGCATCCATTGACTAAATCCCAGCTGGGCCAGCTTCTGCCTTCCTTGAGATCTTGACTCTGCCATGGATGGTGAGACTTCTCAGCAGGCAAATGAAGCTCTTGAACAGGTTTCTGCTCATGGTCGTGTCCCTACAGGGTGGGGAAGACTTTAATCCAGGGCTTGAACTTAGTGCCAGTCATTTGAGTAGAGCTCACGGATGTGAAAAGTGCCATGTTATCCGAATAGAAAACCCGTGTCGGGATTAGGAAATCCTGCACAGGGAATTACATACCTGAGAGAGCCCTGCAGCCAAGTATGGTGGGGAAAAGGCACAGAAACGGCCTCTTTGGCAGAACCAGCTCCGTGCCAGCCCGGCAGGCAGGGATCAGCCCCAGCCCGGGGGCTCTGGCTGCCGAGGCTGCTGATGCTGCAGCGCGGGCGCTGAGTCAGCAGGGCTCGTTCCTGGGCACTGCTGTGCCCTGCCAGGGGGGCTGTGCCCGGGTGCGAGCTGGGATCAGCCCTGCTGGGCCCTGCCAGGGGGGCTGTGCCCGGGTGCGAGCTGGGATCAGCCCTGCTGGGCCCTGCCAGGGGGGCTGTGCCCGGGTGCGAGCTGGGATCAGCCCTGCTGGGCCCTGCCAGGGGGGCTGTGCCCGGGTGCGAGCTGGGATCAGCCCTGCTGGGCCCTGCCAGGGGTGCTGTGCCTGGGTGTGGATTGGGATGAGCCCTCCTGTGCCCTGCCGGGTGTTGTGCCCTGCCAGGGTTATGTGCCCGTGTGCAGGCTGGGATCAGCCCTGCTGTGTCCCTGCCGGGTGCTGTGCTTTCCTGGGGATGCTGTGCCCAGGGTGCTGTGCCCTGCCCGGGGTGCTGTGCCCGTGTCTGGGCTGGGATTGGCCCTGCTCTGCCTTCCTGGGATGCTGTGCCTAGGGTGCTGTGCCCTTGCTGGGATGCTGTGCCCTGCCAGGTGCTGTGCCCAGGGTGCTGTGCCCTGCCCGGGGTGCTGTGCCCGTGTCTGGGCTGGGATCAGCCCTGCTGTACCCTGCTGGGTGCTGTGCCCGTGTCTGGGCTGGGATGAGCCCCTCTCCTGTGCCTGCTGAATCCCCGGTCCCTGCCCCAGCCGTGCCCGCAGCCCTGCTCTCCCTGCACAGCTCTCCCACCCCGGCTGGCACCATCACCCTGCTCCCTTCTCCCCTGGCTCCAGCAGCTCTTAGCCAGGCACCAAGTTTAGACACTCCTGCTCCAGGCTGGGTGTGGATCCCCAGCCCAGCAGGGAGTGAAAGGCTCTTTATCCCACCTTTCCTTCGCCTGTTTGTTTGATCCCTCCCACAAGTTTTTCCGGTGCCGCGGTTTTCACTTCTGCCTGGTTCTGCCACGGTTTTGAAACCTGAATGGAGTATTTATCTAAATATATCCAAATACATCCCTGTAATTCCTTGTGAGTTCTGGGGGCAGTGAGTGATCCAGGATACTTTTTGGGCTTGGGCAAAGGTGCAAATGACTGCAGTGTAATTCAGCTTGTCCTCCAGGCCAAGCCAAAGTGGGCTGGTAGGTCCAGGTTGGGCTGGGATCCTCTGTTCTGTGGAGCTGGGCTCTGTGTGTCACACAGGCACTGTGACACCGCCGGCCCTGGCTCCAGCTGCCTCCACACTCGCTTTGCTGAGAGGAGCAAAGGGACAAAACTGCATTAATGAGAGCCTTGATGCTTAACCGAGCTGCAGCTCCTGAGCAGAGGTGGGTACTGGTTCCTCTGGCAAGTGGCTAAATAGGGGGGAATGTTTAAGGTGCTGTATTGATTCAGGCTGTAATGACATGCTGCTTTTTTTGAGAGAGTGTGTTTCATCAAAAGCAAGTGTTCTGTTCCCTGTCCCCCATGTTGTGCGGTGGCATTTCTTCCTCCCCTGTACTTTTTATTTTTTTGGCTAATTAAACTATTCAATTCCAATTCCTTTTTTTTCTTTTTTTTTCCTTTTTCTCGTTTCACTGCTGTGCTGTTTTACTTCAGTTTATTTAGTGTTTTAAAATGGCTCCTATTTAAATTTGGAAGGGAAGAAAAATAAATCTGCTAAATATATTTCTATTCAGATCATATGTTGTGGCTTTTCTCTTTTTGAAGAATGAGGTCTAATTTTTGAACCTGAATTCACTTGGCACAAGTCTTGGCTTCAGCAATGTTGGGTTTCCTTTTGTTTTAAAGTAATTCCCTTTTTCCTACTGCTGGGATACATTTATGTCTTCGTGCTAGCAAAGCTTTCAGGCATGTGTTTGGTTTGAAAATGTTCATGGGAGCAAATGTGGGCAGAGGATTTGAGGCTGAGGCTGTCAGTGAGTTTTATGGTGGTCCTTGGTGAGATGCTGTGGACCTGAAGCATCACCAGTCTTTTCCCACTACCCATGCACATCCACTTTGGATAAATCTTTGCAAAAAGATGCAGCACATCGTTTTCCTTTCCTTTTGTCCCTCTGTCTGAAAAGCCAGGCCTTGTTCATTTCTGGGTAGGGTGGGGTTTGGTTTTCTTTGAGGGAAAGGGAGTTTACTAAATATTTGCTGCATTCAGAAAATAGAAAAGGAAGAAATAAGTAGGAGAACCTAAGGTATATTCAACAGCAGAGGGATTAACCCACAATTATGTGAAGATGGAGGTTTTTTTAATTGATTAAAGCTTTATCTTAAACACTTCAGCATGGCTAGAATATGTTTCTCAGTGAGGAATGTGTGACTGAGAAACATGGAAAGAACAGCTGGGGGAAAAAATAGCTAAGAAAAATAGAGATTTTATGGTGATTCTGACAAGCTGTGTCACTGCCTGCTGTCCCTAAAGTCACAGTCCTCAAAGCTGCACTGTTTGGGTCATCTGAGTTCCTGGCCTTTCAGAGGGGTTTGGGACACGTTTTTCTGTGAACAGGAATTTCTGACAAGGATGTGTAACTTAGCTGCACCCTTCTGAGAAGGTTTTGTGGAGGACAGAGGAACTGTGAGGCTGTTAGTTAACCCCAGTGCCAACGCTGCTTGTTTCAAATTTTTTTTGCTGTCTCTACTTAAAAACTTCATCCGCTACAGCGAGAAAGGAAGCAAAATGCAGATGCTTCAGAGCAAAGGTATGAATAAAATCTTCTGCCTATAGAAACTGGGAGATGGAAAACCACAGCTCCAGCCAGCAAGCACAACTAAACCAAATATATGCATTAAGGGAGAGAAGCCCTTGGCATGCGTGGTAGCAGAAGATGTCATACAGGAGATCTGATTTATGGGGAAAACCTCAACTTTTGGCCACGCTCTGAGGTCAGGTTTTTGAGTAAAGCCTGCATTGCTGAGTCAGGCCAGTGGGTCCTTGAATTTTCTGGTCTGAACGTGATGTGACATCACTCTCCTCCAGCCTCGAGTTCAGGTACTTGGTGGGTCGATGCGGGGTCCTGCCTGTGGCTGTGTTTTGTGTATTTTTTCTGTATTTTTCATGGGGAGTGGATAAGTTCAGTGCCCATGCCCAGCTGTGAGGTGCTTCAGCCCTTCCCCATCTCAGGGGACGGATAATGCAGCAAGACACAGAGCACCTTTGTGGGGGGAGCCGCTGGGGCGGCTCAGCCTTGATGGCAGAGCCACACTGGGGTCTGGGGGCTGTGCTGGGTGCTCAGCACCTCGCAGGACCTGCCCTGTGCCCTGCAGCCCTGTCCCCTTGTCCTGGGGGATCCTGTAAGCCCTTCAGCCCTGTCCCCTTGTCCTGGGGGTCCTGTGGCCCCTGCAGCTCTGTCCCCTTGCCCTGGGGCTCCTGTAAGCCCTGCAGCCCTGCCCCCTTGTCCTGGGGGATCCTGTAAGCCCTTCAGCCCTGCCCCCTTGTCCTGGGGGATCCTGTAAGCCCTTCAGCCCTGTCCCCTTGTCCTGGGGGATCCTGTAAGCCCTGCAGCCCTGTCCCCTTGTCCTGGGGGATCCTGTAGGCCCTTCAGCCCTGTCCCCTTGTCCTGGGGGATCCTGTAAGCCCTGCAGCCCTGTCCCCTTGCCCTGGGGCTCCTGTAGGCCCTTCAGCCCTGCCCCCTTGTCCTGGGGGTCCTGTAGTCTCTGCAGCCCTGTCCCCTTGCCCTGGGGGTCCCCTGACCCTGCAGCCCCATCCCTTTACCCTGCACCCCATCCCTTACCCTGCAGCCCTGTCTCCTTGTCCTGGGGGATCGTATTATTTTTTAAGAAGTAGCAATTGCCGTGAGCTGCTGGGACAATGAATGCCCAGGGCCATGGGGTTGCACGGAGATGCTGCTCAGGCTCTCAGCTCGCTGCAGAGTAAGTGCCCGAGGCAGAGGGGCTGGCAGGGGAGGGAGCAGGGCAGGGGACACCCAGGGGTGCGGGGACATCCAGGGGACACCCAGGGGTGCAGGGACACCCAGGGATGCAGGGACACCCAGGGGGCACCCAGGGGTGCAGGCAGGAGGTGGCACCGCTGCCCTCACCTGCCTCAGGGAGCTGCCGGTGGCTCCAGGGCTGGCTGGGTGGGACTTTGGATGAGGAGGGGAAGCAGGGATGAAGGTTTTATCCACATGTGGAAGTCCCCTCTCCTGCCAGAGCTGGCCAAGAGGATTTGGGATCCAGCTTGTTCTGGTGGAGCTCGCATAGGGAAACTCACTGCCCCGTTCCTTCCATCCCTCGGGGCTGGGCCGAGAGGGGCTCTGGAGATGCCCTGGGGAAGCAGAGCAGCTCAAGGAGGGGAACAGGGGCATGGAGGACTTTTCTCCCCCAAGCCTGAGTCCCATCCACAGGCTCCCAGCTTGGTGCTTGCCTGCACCAAGCGCTGATCCCAAGGGAAAAGCCATGGCAGATACTTTATAAGGCGGGTCCAGGCCAGTTTGGGGCTCCTGGACAGGTGAGTGCAGGGGGCTGCAATTTCCATCAGCAGAAGGGCCTGTGCTTCCCTCCTTGGAGCCTGGACAGGGTCTTCAATTATTTCCCTGCAGTTCTGGCCAAAAGAGTTTCTTTTTTTCTTTCTTTCTTCCTTCTTCTTCTTCTCTTCTCTCTCTCTTTTTTTTTTTTTTCCCCAATTTATTTATTTATTTTGTATAATTTCTCGCAAATGCTTCACTATTACAGAGGAGGGCAGCAGAGAGAGGCAGTAAGGACATCCTTAAATAATTTTCATTTCTCAAAATCTGCCTTTTCGTCTTCTCTCTAAGTCCAGAGGAGAGATCCTTGGGGGGTGGGAGGCACATCTGCATTGCAAATAAAAATAATAATTACAACCACCAACCAACCAACAACAAAAAATGTAACAGCTAAGAGAAAACACTTGAAATCACGGACTTTGGGAATCAGAGATCACAGAAATTGCACTATTTATAAGGAGAGGAGAAAAAAGGCAAGAAATCCAGCGACCATGGGCCAGCCTGGCTTCCTAGAGTGTACTTTGTGTTCTCTCTCCTTTTTCCAAGGTAATTGCAGTCTGCCGAGAGGGAGTTAAATGGGATTAAAAGATCTGTGTAAGCAAAAGGACCCAGAAGAGAAGGAGGAAGGAGTGAGCCGTCCGGGCCAGGGGTGTCTGTGACACAGCCGAACCCCTTAGCGAGGCAGAGAGCCGAGCTCCTGGGAAGGATGTACCCACAAACCGCCTTACCCCCCGATTTCTGATGGATTGCCGCAAAAATTGCCCGAAAGAGACAATGCACTAAAACGTGATGGAGCCGGAATCAGAGCCGGTCTCCAGACTCAGAGCTACAGCGGCAGGCAGGGGGTGAGTACAAACTCCGCTACTCCGCGCTGGGGAAGGGAATCCCGGGCGGGCTGGGGGTGCCGGGGAGCCGCAGGGATTTGGGAACGGGCCGGGGGAAGACATTCCTGTGCCAGGGGATGATGTGAAAACTCCCGCTCTGCAGAGGAGAACGGGCTGCGGGCAGGGAGGCCACGCTGCGGAGCGGGGCGCGGGGAAATGGGGCTGCGCTGTGCGGGGATGGGCAGGAGGAGCCCCCCGGCCCCCCCAAACCCAGCACAGGGACAGCGGCTCCCAGCCCCGGGGGCTGCTCCGGGAGGCCCCTGCAGCCCCCAGGCTGATGCAGGAGCGGATCCGCTGCCCCTCGCAGCGCTGCCCTGCACGGGGGGGTCCCAGCCCCTCCTGGGAGATCCTGGGGATGCTGCTGCCACCCTGTCCTTTGGGGACACGGGCACCTGGGTGGTGCTGCGGGAGCTGGGAGAGCCCGGGGGGCTGAGGCTCGGTGCTCTTCATGTGCTCGGCACACACAAAACGCGGCTCCCTCTCCATCCGTGCATGGAAAGATCCCGGCGCACACCCTGCCCGCCCCCCTTCTGCCACAGCCGGGACCAGATTTTACTGTTTTCAGTGTTAAACGCGTTGTTGGTGGCGGTTTTGTTGTTTGTTGTTGTTGTTTTCCCGGGATCCCGCAAAGGGTTAATCCCGCTGGCTGCGTTGTCGGATGTACTGATGATTTACCGACACTCCCTTGGAAAGGCTGGGATTCTTCTGCCTGGCAGTTTGAAAAAGTTGTGTACAGGGATCCCTGTGCCCGGCTGGGCTGGGAGATGGGGGAAAGAGGGGGACCGGGGCCGGGGGGTTTGGGGGCAGCCCCCCTCCAGGGCCGGGGTCATCCTGCCGCATCCACCCCATTCCGGAGCCGGGGGTGCGTGAATGTGCAGCTCCCTTTGGAGGCTCAGTCTGTGTGTGGAGTCACACGGAGAGCCCTGACCCCTTCCAGGGGCTGCAACTGCTCTCCTTGACAAGTTTTCTGTGTGTTTATATACTCACAAGGGCTGAACCTCAGCGCTTTAGGGTTCTTGCGGTGTGGGGGTTTTGTTTGGGATTTTTTTTGGTTTTTTCGCGTGGATGTGGCTGTGGCGTGTCTGGAGCCGCTGGTAACTGCAGCATCTCGCATGTACACCTTTGTACTGCTGGGCATGGTCTGGGAGAACCGCCTGGGACCGTGCAAGGGTGGCTGGCGTCAGAAAGGGAGCAGCCCCAAGGGGAGGACGGGCAGAGAAAGGTTCCTTTGAATGAGCAGGAGCAGCGTGTCACACACGGCGAGGGGACGGGCAGCGCTCTGCAGCGACACTCGGCACCAGCACAGCCTCTGACTGGGCAGCAGGCATCACTCTGCCTATGGGGACAGCGAGATGATGCCCAGGTGCCAGCTCCTGCCCGGGGACAGCCCGGAGCCGTGCGAGCGCGGCTCGGACCCAGGAGTGGCCAGAGCAGCTGCCGGTGTGCCCCGGGGTGTCCCCGGCTGGCACAGCCCTGGAGCCGTGCAGTGCCCTGGGCAATGTGCCTGTGGCGTGTCCCGGTGCCTCGGAACCAGCGCCTTTTGTCCGGGGTGCCCCTGGCCTGTCCCCCGCCGTGTGCTGCTCCGGTCCCTCCTCAGCAGAGGTCGCTTGCTGCCCTTCGCATCCTCTCCCGGAGGGAATTTCGGTGCTGGGTTGGATTCCCTTGGCAGAGCGCCGTGCATCCCACGGCTCCAGGGTCCCCTTGAGGTCACTGCTCCTGGGGACGGTGCCCTGAGCCCGCGGCTGGCCTGTCCTTGGGGTCACCAGGCCACCCTTGCTACCTGGGGACAGCTGGTGATAGGAGTGATCCCCGTGTGGCTCTGGGGGTCCTTCTTGTTCCAGCACTCCTGCAGGTCCTTCTGGAGCAGGGCTGGTGGCACTGGGGTCCCTCTTGTTCCAGCACTCCTGCAGCTGTCTCTGGAGCAGAGCTGGTGGCCGGGGAGCTGGTGGCCCCACAGGAGACCTGCAGGTGACAGTGGCAGGGCTCGCTCCCCAGGGGAGGAGCGGCAGTCGCAGAGTGTGCTGGAAGACTTGAGCTGCCAAGGTTTGCAAAAGCAGAAGAACACCAAGTTGTATAGGCTATTCAAGATTAGAGTGGTTCTCTTGGTAATTTTTGGTGAGCACAGGTGCCCCAAAACACAGGGGTTTGCATTGCACTGCACGTGGAGCACGGGTCCAGGTGCTGTTCCACTGAGGTTGTGTGTCTTTGGCCCGTTCATCCCCAGGGCCCCTTGCTGGCCATGGGGGAGGCTCAGTGCTCCTGGAGACCTCTGATGGTGACAGCCTGCTGTCCCAGCCCTGGGCTGGTGGCACCATCAGGCACCATCATCAGGGTGGGTCAGCCCTGGGAAGGCCTAAAAGGGCTGCAGGGAGGCATGGATCCTTTTCAAGAGGAAAAGAGGATTGCTTGCAAGCTGGGCAGGTGATCTGGGGACAGATTATGGCACTGCTGGACAAATCCAGCAATAGGGTGGCAAATGATGTGTGTGCTGGGTGCTTGGGGGTAGAGAGGAGGCAATTGCACCTGGAGATGTGTCCCATGAGGGATAGACAGTGTCATAGTCCAGGACCACCCTCCTGCTATTTCCATGTGTCTGTCTGAGTGCTTTATTAAAATAAAGCTCCAGCTTCATCCCCTTTCTGCAATGGGTTGAGGGGTTAAAATCTGCCCTGCTTAATATCTCTGTTCATGGGGATTCTGCTACTGACTGAAGGCTGCCCAGGTTTGTGGTGAGATTGGTGTTGTAAATCTCTGCCCAGGGACAAACCCTGGGTTTGTGGGGTTTATTTTTCCCCCTTCCCTTTCTTTGCCAATTTGTTGGGGACATGAGTAGAAGTGATGGACGCTTTTAGTGAAGCAAATGGAAACAATGGGGAATTCTATATGGCTCTGCCAAACCCCATTCACAAAATGAAGGAATGCAAAGGCGTTTGTTGGAAGGACAAAAAAGGAGTTAGATGACAGATCAGGCTTAGCACTTCTGTTTGTGGAGGGCTCCAGTTACTGGAGAACACAAAGGCCAGGGCCAGCACTGAGTGTTGTCACTTCACACAGCAGCAAAGCCAATATCCCAGACAGACAGACAGACAGACAGACAGACAGACAGGGATGGGAGGGAAGGGCAGGCGAGTGACGGGTTCCCAGGAAGGATCCCCCACTGTGGAGAGCTGCTGGGAGCTGCCTGCAGGGTGTTTGAGCCCTATCACTGTGGCATCTCTCATGTGGGCAAGCAGGTTGGCCGCAGGAGCAGCTCAGCTCTGGGACAGCTCTGTGCAGTGAGTGCACAGGCTCCAGCTCCGCTCAGGAGGACAAGAACCAGCAATTTGGGACCCTTCAGCCCTCTGTCTGCAGGCGCCAACCTAAACCCCTGAGAGGACAAGGGGTGAGGTCACCCTGGCCATGCTGGTGCCTCATCCCCACCTCTGTGCACTGCAGGTCAGGATGGCCCTCTGGAAAAGCCCTCAGAGGAGCTGTAGGTGCCAGATGAGCAAAGATCAGATCTTTATGGATCCAACTCTCCTGCTATAGGCAGGGACACCTCCCTGTAGACCAGGTTGGTCTAAGCCCTATCCAACTTGGCCTTGAGCATTTCCAGGGATAGGGATATAATTTTTCCTTACTTAATATTGACATTTTCTAGACCACTCTGGTTTTTTAGTATTTTTAAATGACCTTAAGAATGGATTTCTAGGGGCCATATCTCTTTGTCTGCTCAATACTTTTCCTTAAAAATGTAGCTGCTGAATGGGGATTGAAAAGTAATAGTATTTCAGATGTTTCAGAAACTTTGCCCTTATCACACTGGGGTTTTGCAGCAGTGCCTGTGTACAAAATCTTTGCCTGGAGGTGTAAGTCAATACCTCATTTATACTGCAGGAGAGGTCCAGCAAAGGACTGAGCAGGGTCAATATGGGGACATCCACATAGTTGTGTGTTTCCATTGCTCTTGCCAGAAATTGAGGGGGAGTGGAGAAATACCATCATTTCCAGAAGCCCCAGAAGCTCCACAGAGGAGGTCGCTGGTACAAAATAAGATTTCTACCCCAAAAAGCTGGGATGGAATCAATGCACAGTACAATTTAGAGCCTCAGTTTATAGGTTGTGATTTGCTTCCTGTTTGTCTAAACTTACAGAATATCACCTCCAGTCATGTGCAAAGGATCTTAAGCCACACGTGCATTTTCTCCTTTTTAAGATACAGCTAGAAATGCGGGTTTGCTTTTCTTGAAAAGCAATTTTCAGCCTCCAGCTGGCTTTGTGGTCTTTTGAGCAGGAAGAATATACACCTGAGTGGAGAAAAGTGGTGGGGGAATTGTTTTTCCACCTTGCAGTAATGTTTGCAATCTCAAAGCCATTTCCCCACTGTAAATGACGGAGAAAACAAAATAAAAAATTAAATGCTGCCATGGGCACTTGAAATATTTCCTTCAGCATCAACCCATCATCTAAACAAACAAGATGTCAAAATCATTTGGACTTCTTATTTTAAGTCAGGGCAACCCTTTTATTTAAAAAAAAAGCTGAAATTGTTCCAAACCAATTCCAGAAATAGTGGGGAATTAGCTGATCACAATTATTTTACAGGTTGCCTCAGCTTTGTCAAATTGTCACTTCCTCGAGGATAATTTGTGACCAAGTTTACCCTGAAGGCTGTTGTGTTCCCGCTGTCCTTAACTCAGTGCAGGGCTCCATTCCAGCCCTTGTCTGGTCAGAAGGGAATGAGGGTTTTGTGCTTCTCTGTCCCTCTCAGTTGTACTTTTCCTTGGACTCCTGGCACTGGGCAGTTCCCGTGGACTGATCCACAGGGCTTTGCCAAAAGTAGGGAAGTAAAATTGAGCTGCAGTCAGTCAGTAACTTCAGTTTGCTATAAAGGGAGTTGGTGTCTGCATTGGAAACCTTTAAAGGCTCATGTGAGCTTGCATCATGTGTGCTCTGGGGCACCTCTACACCCAGGGGCTGCAGCAGTGCTTTGGGTTGGAAGGAACCATGAAAGTTCATCCCATTCCATCCCCTGCCATAGGCAAGGACACCTTCCACTATCCCAGACTGCTCCAAGCCCTGTCCAGCCTGGCCTTGGACACTTGCAGTGATGGGGCAGCCACAGCTGCTCTGGCCAACCTGTGTCTCACAACCTTCACAGGCAACAATTTATTCCCAATATCAATTCTAAATGTGCCCATCTTCAGTTTAAAGCATTCCTCTTTGTCCTATCCCTCCATGCCCCTGTCCAAAGTCACTTTCCATCTCTATTGGAGCCCCTTTAGGCACTGGAAGGTGCTCTGAGTTCTCTCTTGAGCATTCTCTTCTCCAGGATCCTCATTGTGGTACTCCCAGAGCCTGTGAATAAAATAAATAAACACCTTCAGTGGTGTCTCTTGATAGAGTGGAAATGACTGCTCACGGGAGGAAGCTGAGATAAAGGCAAGGTGGGTTTGATAGCTCTATATAAGGAGAAAATACTTGAGCTGCTTGTGCAGCTCTGTGGCTGCAGAGCTGTAACGGAAAAAGAGCCTGCATTAAAAACCCTGGGATAATTAACAGCCCCATCACTCACAGAGCTGCCATTTGGAAGCTGCTTTTGCTTTTTCCATTAAGTTGGTGAATTTTGCCAAAGTGTTTTTCTCCAGTGTTTTGGCACCCGGCCCCGCTCTCAGCTCTGACGGTGTTGGCCATGTGAGGGGTCCAGGAGCAGGGCTGGGGCCAGCTGGATCCCACACTGTGCAGTCTCCTTTACAGCCCAAGAGTGTCACTGGAATGAAATTACGTGCTGGATTTTCCCCCAAGACTTGTTCTCCTCATTGTGTCAATCAACAAGGAGTTTGGTTTGTCAAGGTACCCCTCAAAAAAACCCCAAAAAGTGGACTTGAGAGTGTTGTGGGTGGCAGTGGTTGTACAAATTGATCCTCACCAGATCAGGTCCTCACCTCACCAGGTTCTTAACACCTGGGGGTGCTGCTGGTGATGATCCCCATCCCTGCCCTCCCGTGCTCCATCAGGCAGTCAAGCCCAGCTGGTGATACCCAGTCAGGTCTTTGCTCCATGCACACATGGAATTGTGTCCACATCTTAAACTGTGTTGGAGATGAGCACAGAAATTCAGGTTATCTTGTGAAGTGGATTTTAGCGTCTCTCATTGCAAAAAAAAAGAAAAAAAACTGGCAGAAGTGGCCATGAAGAATCATCCTGTTCTGCTTCCCTTCCTGCACTCCCTGGAGGTGCTGGGGCAGCTCTCCTTGGGCCTGGCAGTGTCTCCATCCCAACAGCATCCCAAGGGATGCAGCTGTCAGAAAAGAGCCAGGGCACCCCAGCTGGAGATCCCTGCATTGTGGTGAGGGTCTCCTGGTTAGGATATGGCAAAAGAACACCAGGACTGGGCTATTCCTGGCTGTTCTTCCATAAACTAAAGCACTCCCAGAGCTCCTGAAATGTGCAGCCCAGTGTCAGGGTGATGGAAACAGCAAAGGAGGACATGGATTGCTTCAGCTCATTTCTTTCCCAGTTGATGTGGGAGCACTCCAGGATTTTATCTCTTTAATCCTTAAAATATTAGTTAGTGGCTGGATTCCTGGATGGATTTTTACATTCAAGGCCAGGTTTCCCCACTGATGTAAATCACTGTGGCTTTGTTTTAGGTCTGGGAAAGGGTGTCCTGCGCTGGGTGAGGATTGGCCAGGGTAATACATTGTCTCAGAGAATGATTTCTTGGGCTAAAGCTGAGGCTTGATGGCAGGAGGAGAGTGGTTTGATTCATGGCTTATGCATCAGATGTGGAGAGAGGAGCAAGCTGCACTTTGGCATGGCTTTGCACAGTCCAGTGCTCACCCTGGCTGGGCTGAAGTGACAAACAACCTGTGGATGTCCCACACTGCTGCGTCCTGCCTGAGCACTTTCTGTAGCTTACATTTCTGTCTGTTCTTCCAGCAGCCTCTGCTGATGAAGCTGTTAAATATCCTCTCTAGAAGATGAGGGAATTCAATCTTCAAACTTTCCACTGACAGCTTTTAGTGAGCCTAACCGAGGAGTTTCCCATGTTCTTTAGCTGGCTACAAATCAAGGAAGCTGATGGGGGAAAGGGGGGGTTTTAGCTACCTTTCTGGTAAAAGGTTTTTTCCCCTGAGCTGCTGTTTTCAATGGCACTTGAAGGCTTAAAGCTGAGCTAACAGAGAGGTTTGTCGAATTCCCTCTCAGCCATGGAAGGGTCTGTGAGAGCACAGGGTTGGAAGTCTGTGCATCTCCCATTTTCCAAACTTTCCTGCCATGCCAGGCTTGTGAGAAGGTTCTCAGTGGGTGCTGAGTGGTGAGAAGCTGCCCCCAGCTTTGCACCTGGGTGTAAAATGAGAAACAGACCCATGTAGGGTTTTGCATGCTTAGGATACTGTTAAGCAGGAGGACTCAGGATGTGTTTGCTGAGGTGACAGGGCACTGAGTGCCAGCCCATTTCCTACCCGTGTCTCCACAGTGCACTCCTGGCAGGGCTTTGGGGCCTCCCAGCTCTGAATGATTTCTCCATTCCCCTGCATTTCTGGTGGTCTGTCCTGGGTGGGCTGAGTGCCAAAGAGCAGCAGCAGCAAAGGCACTGATGGCCCAGCAGTGATGGCCCTGCCTCTCAAAACACAGGGCTGCTCCTTGTTCAAAGCTCCTAATTCCCCTGGGAAACCTTTCCACTAAGTTCAGTGGGTTCAGATTACTTTGAAACAGAAAAAGAAGGTCTCAGCCTGGATCTACTTCCTGTCACTGCCTTTGCTGGACTTGGGATCAAGGAGAAGAACTTTAACAATGGAATTGGTTTTGTTACTGTTGTTGTAGAAATGCATTTTTTTTTCTTCCATTTTTAGGGGATTCTGCTTTCTCTGGACAATATTGTGTTTTACTTGGTTCCTGGGATTCACACAGGGAAATTCTGAAGGTAAACTACACTTTTATTTTTTCTCTCCTCTTTCAACAAAAGTAATAGCCAAGTGCTTTGGTACCAGTGTAGGATTTTAACTTAACAATCACTGTCTGAGCCCAGTGCACAGTTAGATGCATTTATTGCTGATGGTTGCAGTACAGATGATATAGATAGTACAGTTAAGAGCTGGCAAAAAATCAGGTTTTGTACAGGTGATTATGTGTCCACCAGGATTTTCAGAGTCTGTCTGTCTGGTGGAACGGTGGGAGTGAAGCACTTTGTGTCTAAAATGTCACTGGCATCTACTTGCACTTGCCTGGACTTAACTGCTCTTAGAAAGTGCCCCTTGAGACTGGGGAATTTATGGAATTAAATGTCTCTGGCAGATTTTTCTGTGACTTTGGTGCACCCAGGCACACCTCTGCCAGCACAGGGGTTGTCACGTACAGAAATAATGCGAGTTCTAAAGGTAAGAGCAAATTTAAGGGAGGAAAATCCCACGGGGTTGGTTGACAATAAAATGGCTATAGCAGGTTCAGTCTCTGTGCTGTAAGGGAATATTCTATAGGGAAGTGACACCTTCAGCCTGTCCTCACCTCCCTGGTGCTGCCAGGGACAGGACTAGGCTGAGGTACCAATGACCCTACAAAAGAGATTAAAACTTGAAAGCCAACAAAAACACCAAAAAAAATTCATCTTTAACAGCTGATAGTGGGTGCTGATCATCTTTGCAATATCTGTTTGAAAAGGAGCCTTCTCCTCTCAAAATAGGAACCCCTTTCCCACATGGATGCTTTACATGGGTATTTGCTGGAAGTGAACAGCTTCCCCTGCCGTCAGCAGACAACACTAAGTGGACTAGCAGGCTCCAGGGCTCTCCTCTCAGCCTCTAAAACATGAAGGAAAAATAGAAATTTGGTCAACACTCAGCTGTCAGCCAGCCCATGGACCACTTTTTACAGGAGGGAGGGAATAGATCCCTGCCATCAGCAATTTTGAAAAATGTAATATTTTCCAAATTCTGCCTCCATGCAAAGGAGGTGAACATCTGGCTGAATTACTTAGTCAAGCAGTTTTCAGAGCAAGTTTTATGTCAGCTCATAAAGAGGCAGAACAAATACTGTGTCTTGGCATCTTGCTTTTTAAGTAGATTATAATATGCTCTTTAGATTCACCTCCATCCATCATTTTACTCCTAAGATAATTATGGGATGGGGCCATGTCTTTTGTTACCATCAACCTAAAGCAAACTCTTTCATTTCACTCTCACTGTGTTTACCTTGGTGTAGTCGATAGCTCCTCTCTGAGATGCTTTGTCTGTGATAAAAGAATTTTGGAAAACTGGCCTGGTTTCCACACAATTAGAGAGAGCATTTCCAGAAAACAAAACCTTCCAGGGAAGTAAAGGCTGCAAGAAAACATGGGTGACTTGGGGCTGTGTTATCAGCCAGGATTTCCAAACATGAGACTCAGCAGCGGTAAGAACTTGTTCACAGGGCAGTGTGAGGATGAAATTCAGCCAATGCTGTGGGATTTTGAAAACGCTCTGGCTGTTACTCTAAGGATTAGGAGTCTTCCTGTATGCTGGAAAATCAGGGAACACAGAGGATGATCTTTCCATAAGTGTTACAAATCCCAAAGATTGTGAGGTGAGTTCATTTGTTGTGTGCTGACTAAAGGTCTGAGCAGTAACTTTTGGAACTGCTGCACTTATTCAACCCAGTTTTAGCTGTGGGCATCACACCTTGGCTGTTGGAATCCGGGAAGCTGCAAGTTATTCCTCTCCTGCCTTTTGGCTTCTTTTTCTTATACAGCTTTTTGTGTGGTGAAAGGGAGAGGGAAAGAAAGAGAGGGGAAGGAGAACAATAAAATATTTTTTCCCCTTTTTCAGATCATGGGGTTGTTCAGGAATCTCTGTGTATCTCACTTCACGCACAGCATCTAATAGAAGAGTTTTTTCCCAGTTGCTCAAATGTTGCTACAGGAATGTTGCTACTAGCTTTGAGGCACCTGGGATCAGGCAGCTCTAAGTGAATGTTCTTTTTAAATAATGTGTTTTGATGGAAAAATCCACAGAGGAAAAAGTTTGAAGGGGAAAAAAATCCTCTGCTAAACTTGGAGCTGCTTCAGGAAGTCAGAATTACCTTGCATTTCACACTGGTTGATGACATCCCGTATCCCAGGAGATGTGACCCAACAGCCCAGGACAGTGGAATGGGGAGGAGAGGAGA
>NW_005054329.1:6152188-6158230 GCF_000277835.1 Geospiza fortis | reverse complement strand
AGGAGAGGAGAGGAGAGGAGAGGAGAGGAGAGGAGAGGAGATGGGTGCACAGGAGCCCTGAGCTCTGTGCCTGGACCTGGTGCTGGAAAGTTCACATGTGTGTCCTGCGGGAGGATGCTTTATTGGGATTTTGCGTGGGCACCAGAGTTTGGCTCCACCTTAGCGGCTTTTGAGGGAGAGCAGTGTTTGGGTTGTGCTTTTTTCCCTTCAGCACTCCTGGATGCTGTTGCTAACGAGGCATTGGGATTGCAAACAGCAGCAGCAGCATCCTCTGAGCATGGAAACATCCTCAGGTCTTTGCAGAGCAGCTACCAAATAAATAACTCCTAGAGCATGCAGCATCTCCAGCAGAGACAGCCCTGTCTGCCTCTGAGGGAGAGCCTAAAAATACGCGTAGAAATTGGAAGCTGGAGAAGAGCTGCTTGCTTAAGTGGTAAATTTATTTTCTTAGGGATAAATCCTGATGCCTTTGAAGTCTATGGCAAAGGTCCCACTTCACTTCACTAAAGCCAGGCTTTGGCCTTTGGTGTTTCATGGGCCCTGGAGATTATCCAGAATGAAGACACTGCTCAGAGCAGAGAGGGGAAGGCTACTGAGAGACAGATCTGTTGGACAATACGGAATAAAACCAGTGGGGGACCAAGGATTTCAGAGTATGGGAGAAAGGCTGTCATTAACACTTGAATATGCTGCGCATAAATTACCCCTCTGCACAGAGTGGGAACGTTTCCATCCTTTTCTACATCTGACACACCTTCTCCAGGGTAGTGTCTGCTAGAAAATGAGTCAAGCTGCTTTAAAAAAGGAAGGTGGGAATAAAGCTAAACTCAGGCGAAGTAAATACTGATGGACTTGTTCTTAATATACAAAAATGGCTGAGGTTTTTGCCAAAGTCAAGGAACAGAGGTTTTCTCATCATTCTCCTCCCTTCTTGGCCAGCAGCATTACAGGTCTCAGACTGCTTGAGTCTACAACCCTTCTGGCCAACACCAAGGGGCTCTTTATGTGCCAGTTCTCCAAATATTGTGTTCTGTACAGAACATTTAAGGGTGAAAGCAGCTGAAAACCAAGGCCCCTTTAGAAAACGAGCTAGGGTTTTTTTCTTTGGAGGATTGTTGATTTACTTTTAATCAAGGAAAGTTGCAGTCCCATGGTGTTAGCTATGATTGGCACCAGCAGCTTCCTGAGTGTTTAATTCTTGCCTTGCAACATTAGCATTTGGGTTGTTTACCCTGACTGGCTTCCCCAAAGAGCACTGAGATGGGAGAGCTGGCTGGTGCAGGAGTGGTGGGGATGGCATTTGGGCAAGGAAGAAGGGAGGGAGTGCAGTTTCCTTAGCTCACTGTCACAGTGCTGGTGTCACAGGAATCATGAACATCTTAACAGGTTCATTTGGGCTGGAAAACCCTTACAATCATCAAATCCAACTGCTTACCCAGGGCTGCCAAGCCCACCACTAAACCATTAGATGTCCCCAAGGGTGACATCTGATGTTTTTTGAGCATTTCCGTGGATGGTGACTCCACCACTTCACTGGGCAGCTCATTCCAATGCTTTACAAACCTTTTGGTAAAGAAGCCCTTCCTACCCTTCATTCTAACACCCCTCACCCCTAGCACAACTTGAGGGCTTTTCCTCTCATCCTATTGCTTGTCACCTGGGAGCAGAACCTGGCTACAACATCAAGGAGTTGTAGAGTGTGAGAAGTTCTTCCCCTGAGCCTCCTTTTCCTCTAGGCTGAGCTCCTTTAGCTGCTCAACAAGGACCTTTTTCAGGTCTGGGCACATTTGCCTTTGCAGCTTTGCTCACGTAGACCTCAGCGTCTTCTCCTAAATAATTCAGCTGAGGCTGCTGCCAGCTGGCCCCAGTTTGTGTTGCTGTTGCCTGCTAATCTGAGCTGTGAATGACTCCTGATAGACCTCGGGGCAGAAGGCAGGGGGTTCTGCTTGTCTGTCCATTGCAAATTCCTCCTGGAGTTGGGGAAGAAAGGTTCTCTGGGCATCAGTCCCTCTCCTCCTGGCTTGAGCAAGGCACCTGGCTCCTCGGTGACATTATACAGGAGGCAAATCTCACCTCCACTACTCAGTGGCAGCCATAACCAATTTCTGAGCTCTTCACAAACCAGGTCTGGTTCCAACCTATTAAAATAATTCATTGCTGTAAGATGATCTTCTGGGGAAAAAAAAAGTACTGTTGAGAACTTTGAGCAGTTCACTGAAATCTGGGTGTAATGTTTTTCATGCTGGGAGGCACCTGCACTTCCCTAAACTCTCCAAAGATCAAAAGCTGCTGCTTGCTAGCTTGGAGAGAGACAGATACAAGGCTTATGCTTCCTCTGGAAGTTTTGTTACTTGCCCTCTGGGGATACAAAATTTTGCAATCCCAGCTCAATCTGTTGTTCAAATTCCTTTCCAGCTATGTGGTCAGTACTCAGAATTAAATCCCAGGAAGAGGACTAGGGGTGCTCAGTGGGAAATTTCCTTGTAGTGAGGTCAGCTCCCTCCAGAACATCTGAGCCGGTCCCTGGTGGGACAGGAGAACTCACCAGATGCACCATGGAGCTGACACATTTTGGCATTTCCTGGTAATCACATTGAGCATGAACTTGCTCCTCACATGATGTGAGAAGAGCTGTGAGTTCTCTATGCTGGTTATGGGATTATATATGTGAGAAGGTGGGATTAGATATGCAAACTGGGATTTCCTGTAGCCTGTTGCCTTTGTGCACGGATTGGTTTGACCTCCCTCCACACCCATCCAGCGCCTCACATAATCTTTGTGCTCCCCTTTCAGATGTGGATGTTCTTCAAAGACTGGGCCTGTCAGGGAAAAGGCCATCGGGTGGATGGTCCTCCTCACGTGCAGCTCCTCAAGGAGTCATTCCTTTCAAATCAGGGGTCATCTTCACCCAGCGAGCCCGTGTGGAAGCCCCGCTCAGCGCCCTGCTCCCCGCAGGCTCCAGCTCTGACCTGCTCCTGGTGCTGAGCCTCTGCTCCCACCGCATCAACAACGCCTTCCTCTTTGCTGTCAGGAGCAAAAAGAAAAAACTGCAGCTGGGGGTCCAGTTTGTGCCCGGGAAGATCATCGTGTACGTGGGCCACAAGCGCTCTGTATATTTTGATTACAATGTCCACGACGGCCGGTGGCACAATATGGCCATCAACATTCGTGGCCAGACTGTCACTTTATTTACTTCTTGTGGGAAGCGCAGAGTACATGCGGATTTGCATTTTAAAAAGGACGAGGCGTTGGATCCACAGGGATCTTTCCTCTTTGGGAAGATAAGCCAGCACTCCGTGCAGTTTGAAGGAGCCATCTGCCAGTTTGATATTTATCCTTCCGCCAAGGCAGCTCATCATTACTGTAAATACCTGAAAAAACAGTGCAGGCAAGCAGATACCTACAGGCCAAACCTGCCCCCTCTCATCCCCCTCCTGCCCAGGGATCCCAGTGCCTCCCCCAGTACCCCACAGCATACAGAGCCCTCGCTGCAGGGTCTGAAAAACCTGACCACTGCTGCCCCAAACTTGGAGTTTGGCAGGGTCACTGCACCCCTCAAGACGAGGGGTTCAGGTACAACAACCCCCACGTTGCTGTCAACCCCACCATCACGGCCAAGACTGACTACCAAAGCCACCAAGGTCACGGTGGCCCCGCCTGTTGTGTCAAGTACCAAACCACAGGTACCCACCCAGTCCCCTCGGGGCATGGGGACAACCCTCAGGGTGTCTCAGCCCACTCCCAGCACACGCAGGGAGAAAACTCCTCTTCCCACTACCAAAAGGGCCCCACCAACGAGCCAGAGCCTGGTCACGGCCAGCAGGAAGGAGTCTGAGCAAGAGACCAAAAAGAAGAACAACCAAAAACCAATCACTGAGCCCCCCGAAGCGCTCAGTACTGCAAAGCCACTGAGGAGGGTGACTGATAACACAACGAGCAGTGTCCACCTGGTTACCCTGAAGCAAACCCCACAGAACCCAAGCCGTGGGCCCATCCCAAAGAAGCCATCCCCCACCAGGAGAGTGGATCCCAGCGTCATCCCTCTGGTGCACACCAAGCCACCCCTGGGCTCTGCCCGGCCCAGCTCCAGAGCCAGGGCCTTCAACCTCACAACCCCGGCTGCCACAGACGGCTATCAAATCTTTGACCCCTTGGGACCCACTCCGTTTCCATTTTTACTGGGATTTCCAGGAGTGAAAGGAGAGAGGGGACCTCAGGTAGGTTCAGGCTCTTCGTGGTGGCTGTTCCCGGTCACAGCTCGGCTCAAGGGCTAGCAGACCACAGGCTCCAAGGGTTTCTGTGAAGCTCATCCAAGTGTGGCAGCCAAGCCCTGCTGCATTCCTGATCATCACAATTTTAGCATAAATCTCAGTTTGAACATGAGTATTCAGTGATGGTGGATGCTGTGAAACATTTGCGGTTAAAGTTGCTGCTTTATGTCAGATTTTTAAAAAGAAAGGAAAAAAAAAAAGATAAATTCCACCTTCTTTTCCTTTAAATTGCTGGCTAAAATTTTAATGACCAGGTTGGCACTGTCTTCCACACCCTTGGTTTATCTCTGGTCATCTTCCATAGAAAACCCAGATGCCTTGAAAACATGCCTCAAGTTAACTATTTCTTGGCACTTGTTATTAATTTGTTTTGTATCTGATATTCTCAAATCTAGAAAAGTGCCCTGTTCCAGCAAATGCAAATGCAGAGATGGCTTCAGGATTTATTTTTTTAAACAAAGTCTCATTTGTTTTTATGGTATAAGTTTTTCTTGGGTGTTTTGTTCTGGTTTTTATTTCTCATAGCCTGCACTTAAAACATGCAAAAAGTTTCCTTTATAAATTTAACTACTACATTCCACATAAAAAATAACTCCTTTCAGGTTGTATATATTGGCCATTATAAAAGCATACACACGTTTTGTAATGTTAAAAGCACTCAGGCCCCACTAATTATCTGCTGGCTGTTCTTCTTTTTTTTTTCCAAATTTGAGAATGCAAACATGATCTTTAAACTGGCCAACTTTTAGGGGGATTTGGTGTTCCAACCCAAACTGTCAATAGGAGAGGGGGGTTGTACATTTAAAATAAGTTTCTCCCAGACAGAGCCTTCAGTTGCCAAGATCCAGCCTAGAGGGAATTTTTATAGCTGACTTCTTAAAATAGTGAAAGAAGAGTTTACAATGGAAATATTGAGGCTGGTGTAAGGAATGACCAGCACTTGTCTCTGCAGAGCTGCTCCTTGGTGCAAGTAACACCCAAAGTGGGATGGTTGGGTCTCCCCAGGTCCTCAGTGGGAGATGAGCAGTTTGTGTTTCCTCCTGTCCCATCTCAGAGCTGGCTGGTGATTTCTCTCCCTGTTCTTTGGCTGTGGAGTCACCCAGGGTGGTGTTTTGTTCCCAGTTCCTGCCCCTGGGAGAGTGAAGGTGATCCTGGGCAGGGGTTGAGAGTGGGCTGCAGGCACCCATCCCTGATGGAGTCTTGATGCTTGGAGAAGTTTTGCTAAACCCCCGAGTAGACAGAACAAGCTCCAGCAATTTGATCTTTGAGCAGGCTTCTGTGTTTTGTGGAGAGTCATTTCAGGCATATTTCCAAGAGAAGAAATCCAGCAGTTGTGCATTTCCCTTAAAACATCACTTAGCTTTAAGGGGTGAATCTGGATGCCTGCTCCAAGCCCACCACAATCCTGACCCCTGCCACCTTCTTGCTCTTCAAGTGTCATGAGGGTGACCAAGCTCTAAGCCCCTGCAATGTAAAGAGCTTATTATTGAACTGGAGTGGAAAATCTCTCTCAGGCTTGTGAATCATAGCAAAGAAATGGATTCAGGCTGTGGAGGGCTGAGGGAAGAGATGGCAGGATTTTTCCATCCTGTCTGAGAACAACTGGAGTCCTGAACCGAGGGAAAGGAGAACTTTCTGAGGCTCTGTCTGGCCTTATTCTCTTTGACTGCTGGAAACAAAATCAGGGCTTGGGCAGGGAAAGGTTGTGGCTTGGCTGGAGCTGGCTGCCACACGGTGCTCAGCAGCTCCTGTGAGTCACTCAGAGATCTCT
>NW_005054329.1:6107268-6152161 GCF_000277835.1 Geospiza fortis | reverse complement strand
GAGAAAGAGGAAAAAAAGATCAGAATGGGGATGACATGTTGAGAAGTTAATGCAGCACGTCCATGGCCAGATGAGCATGTTTGAGGGCAAAGTGCTGATAAATGTTCTGTGCCTGAGTAATTACCTGGCGCCGTCCTCGTGCTGCTGTTCCTGATGAGGTCAGTGGTGTCCCAGCCTGGCCAGGGCAGGGAATGGGCTGGGAATGTCATCTGCTGTCTGGCACACCGAGGGAAGGAGAAGGTGATTAATTAGTTTTCCCAGCTGCTGCCTGATACGAGGTCTCTCCAAGAAGATTGTCACCCTGAGGAGGGAGGTGTGGGGATGGGATCTGCCTTCTGCATGTCAAGCAGGGATTGGGCCCACCTTGGCTGTGATTTCTGGGCAGGCTGGCAGCCACTGAACCCCTCCACCTAGAGAGAAAGGACTGTTGTTCATCCTGATCATCCCAATGGCAGCCATGGTGCGAGGCAGTGATGACTCAGGCTGTGTGGTGTCTGCACTTGAGGCTTTGTGAATTCTACTAAAATAACCAATGAAATATTCTTAGCTGTGCAGAAAGGCCCCATCCAACAATAGAGGAAGGGTTTGATGGTTAGAGGAGTGTAAGCAAAGGACTGAAAGGATTTATTTAGGAATAAAATCCAGCACCCTCCATGTATTAATCTGTCCTGAAGGACCACTAGGATGCTGTGCAAAAGGGAGACACTGCATCCCACATAGAACTCAGGCAGAGCATTAATTCTTCAGGAGAACTGGATTTGCTGAGCAGCTAGAGGAGGGAGGGCAATATGTTCTTAAAAAAGAAAAACTTCTTGGGAACCATTAATAACCACAAGCATTTGGGATCTCAGCTCTATGGTTTTTTTGGAGGGGAGAAATAACAAAAGGAACACCCAGATATCGTGCGAAGTTAGTAACACAGCACTGACTCAGCAGCTGGCAAAAGTCCCTCTGGATCATCCCCACTGCCCAAAGCATCCCAGCCAGCCTTGCTCCAGAGCTCCAGGCCCTGCAGCATGACCCCAGCACGTGGCTGGAAGTAGCCTGAAACCCCTCTCAAAAAGAAAAATTCATACTGGAAAATAATATCTGTTGCAAGCATGTCAAACTCTTGAACTGAGGCTGTGATATGTGATGATTTGGGTATTTGAATCCTCCAGTGGATGCGGTGTCATTTGCTTGTCTAGACCAGCAGCAGGCTTGGCAGGGAGATTTTGGGGGGCTGCTGTAGCCTCTCCCCTGCCCACCAGCACCACCTGCCAGGTGAGGCTGTGCTAAACCCCTTCCCTGGCATGGCTGGGCTCTAGCACAGGGTACCCTAAGTCAGACCTTTCTCCTCCTGTACAAAGCTGCGATTCTGTCCCTACAGGCAAGCCTCTTGACAAGCCAAAGGTTCTTTTTAGAGCAAGAAAACCACCCCTTATGCTGAATGTGCAGGCTGGGGTCACTGAGAGGCTGTGAAGTGCTCAGGTAAGAGGAGCAGGGGGTGCTTTTCAGGGACACCCCAATATCCCAGCCAGAGGACAGGGGGGCTCACACCCTCAGTTCCAGCTGCATGGCCAGGCTGGAGGCAGTGGTGGTGCCTGGCAGGCTGCTGCTCCCCCTCCCTCCCTGTCTGTCTCCCTCTCTGCAAGGCACATGTGTTTCCAAGGTCCCCAGTCTAGACTGCTCCAGCTGCCATCCTCTGCACGAGCAGTTTGTCTTGGAGCACAGCTCCTTCCCTAAAGAAACAATCCCAGCCAATTCAATCAGTGGGCAGGGGAGAGAGGTGACTGGAAACACAGATAAAATGTATGAAGTGCCTATTTCCAGTCCTCCTCACACCAGAAAAGGATGTTTGAGCTGCCAGCCCATGATAAATTAAGGAACACACAACGTGTTGGAATATCTATTAATGAATGAGTCATATTAATAACAAAAAAAGAGAGACTGCATGCTTTGTATAATGCATGGGGAAAGTTTTATCCTTGCTCACATAATTGGATCACATTTTTTTTGGTGATTTAACCGGAAATATCCCAGAAGGGAAATCTTGCCGGCAAATGACCAAGCATCAGAGAGGTCTATTTGTGTAAAATAAAGTTAATTTTGAAGAGAGACAGTTGATTGTGCATTTGAGATAAATGAGCTGCAAAGGATCTAGGATTGTACAAGTATATACAAGTATTTTTATAAATTTTTAAATATAGAAAGTGAGTAGTAGAGTAGGTGATTCCTCTATTCCTTCCCAGCCTTTCAGGCTCCCTTCCAAGGTCTGGGATCACTCCAGTGCCCTGCAGAGCCTGTTCCTGAAATGTCTCTGCAGAAAAGTGGCTTTCATCAAGCCAGAACACTCATATTTTGCTGTGCATTGTGCTGCTGCTCTGTGAGGAACCCAGGTGTGGACAAGGACCTTTGTGTGATAGGTGTTGCACAGACCCAGAGCAAACATCTGTGCCTGGTGAGGAAATCGTTTTACAAGGCTGGCTCTGCACCAGCAGCTCAGCTCCTGCCAGAATTATGAGGGCTTTTTGTTTTTACACTGTTTGAAACCCAGACGTGTCCAAATTTTAATACGATAAGCCTGCCTTGGAGAAGAAAGTAACCAAAGCATTGGGAGTTTCCCCCCCCTAAAATTCTAGCTTTGTTTTAGGCAGTTTTTGAAGCCTGGCAATGACGGGGAGGTGAGGAGAGGTTGCCAGGCTGTTGAAAATGAGGGTTTTTCTCCTCATTTTCTATTCTCCTGAGCAGGGAATTTTGAATTCCAGTGCTGTCCCTGTAGCTGTTCAGTCCTTCCTTGCTGGTGCTTCCCAGATGTACAGGGCTGAAGGGTAGGTTTGTGGCAGTGGCCGTCTTTCCTGTAGGAATATTTCTCTTCTTGGAAGAAAACAGTTCAGGTCCTTTATCTGCAGGAGGAATGTCACTCCCTGCTCAGAACATGGTGCCAATGTGGGGAGAAGCTTTTGGTGTGTTTTCTGAACTCCTTTTTAAGTTGACTTTTACTACAGGCATTAACACCTGACAAAGAGGAGTGTTCTCTCTCCTCTCCTCAGTCCCAGCAGCATTTTGCACTTCTGAAACTGAATTTTCTGGGACACAGGAGAACTGTGCCACCAGTGGCTGGACAGAAATACATTGGGAATACCCTAAAGTAAATTTGTCCATCTCTCTGTGTGCACTGGAATATGAGCTTTAATAGTTTCCTGGGAAATCTCAGCTCTTTGCTGCCAGGCTGAGTACTCACCCCTGGGGAAACAATTACAGGAATCCTTTCCTGTCTGACCAAGTTGATTCAGCAGTCATTTCCCAATTTCCAGCACCAGTTCTTGTACTCAGTGTGCTTTAATTCAACAGCAGGTTTGGCCTTGCTGAGTTTGGAGCTCAGAAGGCACCTTGCTCCCTGCAGCACTGCTGTGGGCAGAGGAAGCAGTGAAGGGGAGTCACAGTGTGGGAGAGGCAGAGGTATAAATTAACAGCAAGAGGAAATGGCAAGATTTCCCTTATCCTCAGGGTCCCATGTATTTTCTTTTCAGACAAGTATGTTTAATTTTCCATTTGCAATTTGAAGCTCAGAGAGCTAAGATTAAAAAAACCAAAAAGTCCCTTTTGCAGCAGCAAGTTTCCCAGCAGCAGCTTAGAATAAATCCTGTGATCATTTGGTGGGGTCGGTCGTCATTGCTAATGCTACCGTGGGAAACTGAGAAGGGTTAAACTTTATTGTGGCTGCCCTGAGCTGCTTCAGGAGCTGTTCAGGCTGGTTAACAGCTCAGCTGTTTGGCTTGAGAAGAGAGAGAGTAGCTGCTGCTGCTGAGCTTCTCCTTGATCTCTGCTTTGCTTTGTGTGATAACAGGGTGGGTGTTCTCTGCCATCCGTTTGCAGAAGGAGCAGGCAAGGAGCCAGGGAGACAAGAGCTGCAGTGCCAGGGGCGGGAGCTCACCACAGGAGGCTCCATCCCTGTGATGGGAGGGCAGGGCAGAGCGCTGATACCCTCATCCCACTGCCAGCAGCAGGAAATCCTCCTGCCCTTGGAGCACTGCCCTCTGTTCCTGGGGAAATTCCCCAGGGGTGCCCTAAGGGACAGTGGAGAGGTCCCCAAAGGCTCTGACCTGAGCTGGGGGTGAGGCTGGGGCTGTGTGTGCAGGCTCACTGACAGACATCTCCTGCTCCCCCTGCACCTGAAGGGGACTGCATCCATCATCTGTGAGAAGCTGGGCCCTGACCCAGCCCTTCTCCTCTGGATGCACATTTTCCTTGAGTGAATTTCAGCATTGCTCTCCCCAGCTGTGACATGTGGGGCTCTTGTCCCTGAGCTTGAGCCTCTTGTCTGAGAGCATGGGCTGGGTGACAGAGAGGCACAGGGGAAAGGAGGCACCAGGAAGGCACAGCCCATGTCCCACCCAGCCCAGCCACCATGGAACTGAGAAATGTGACAAGTAAAAAGTGGCCTCACAGGGTGTCACTTCTCAGCACTGCCTGTGCCCATCCTGCCCCAGTCCTCTTCCACCCTCACTGGCTTCAATTTAAGTGGTCACATCCTTACATTTTGCACTTACTCTAGTGCCTGGCACCTTTGAACCACCCATCCCACCTTCCCCTTATCCCTCTTACTCCTCAAGCAAGCAAAAATGAGTCTGAAGGGATGGCAGATCAAAGCACCATGGCAGGGACTCCTGAGCTGTGTACTGCTCTGTGCTTTTCCAGCTAGAAGCCTTTCTCTCAGCTCTCTATTCCCACTCCAGTGCTGGTATTAACTCTCTCCTTATTTTTGTGTTAGCTTCAGTCTGTTCTGAGCAGCTCACATTTTTGGAGAAGGTCTTTGCTCAAGCAGCCAAGTACAATTGCAGCTGCTGCTAGCAGGAAGGTGGAAAAGGTCACCTCAATTCTGGTACATGGGGAACACCATGCTCAGACAGTTGCATCTCCTCTTTTACCTCCTCTAAGGGTGTAAATGGGGATGGGTTTTGGTGGAGGAGAGATTAAGGACTTGCATTAATTTCTGATAAACTCTTATTAAACCTGTTGCTGCCTCAGTTGCACTGGATTCGTGGTTTGATAGTTATCATCCCAACTAAAAGGGCAGGGGGATATTTTTAATAAAATCTGGGATTCTGGAGCACAATTATACATGAAGCTTAAAAAACCCCTACAATTACGTGTCTATTTGCACAGCTGTATAATTGCATTATGCACGGGGCCCTGAGCTGGCACAATGGCAGGTTAAAACACTGGGATATTGCTAAAATCAGGGTCAGCTGTATCAGTGAGGGTTGTTAATACAAAGAGCAGTAATACTGTGTTAGCCAGCAGTCTGCAGCTGGCAGAGGGGTCAGATGAAGTGTCCCACACTGGAGATTGACATGTCCAGGGCAGGCAGGGCTGGGCAGCAGCAGGGGCTCATGTGGTGACAGAGGCCCATCCCTTGTGTCACACTGAGGGACATTACCTGTTCTGGGCTGTGTAGGCTCCTTTAAAACAAACCTTTTCTTGTTATCTTCACTACAGGGATAAAAAGTTGCTATTTATTTGTTGTGCTGATAAATGAACAGCACAGAGGACACTGGGCTTTGCTTATGCCTTCCTTGACTTTTTTTTTCCTACTGTGACAAGTTTGGCTCTTAAAACAGGTACATAAGACTTTAGATAATAGACTTTTATACAACTTAATGTGCTGTTTACACGTGGGAGGGTTGGTCATATCAGGGGAATATTTATCCATTGGTTACCTGTATGGTTCAGGCAAGTTTTCTCTTTCCAAAATCTTTTCCTGGGCATGAGATTTAGGGTAGGGATCTCCTGGGTCGATTTTTTCCTTACTGAATCATGTCCTTGATGACTCCTGGGAGCTGCACTAGAGATCTTGAGCTTTTTTGTTCCTGCTCATGGGCATCACTAGCCTGAGCAGCTCTGAGCAGCAGGGCCAGCCTGGCAGGGAGGAGATCCCAGAGAGATCACCCAGCGGGAAGGGAGCAAGGCCAGAATGTGGCCATGGGGCTCATCCTGCCCCTGCTCCATGCCCTGCACCTTCATCCCTGTGGAATGCTGTTCCTGGGACCTGCCATGCAGGCAGAGAGCTCAGGCTGCCTTCCAAACACCCCTCACAGGCTGCTCTGGATGTGTCTCCACCGAATGCAATGGAAACTTGTCTTTTGTAGCAAGCTACCAGAATATAAATCCTCTGGGAGACACTTTAATCAGCAGTTACTCTTGTCAGACGTGTTTGGCTTGGGGGAAAAATAAGTTTTGAGGAGTTACTAGGAGTTGCAGATGGCTCTCCAGAAATCTGAATTCTCCATCCCATTGAAAAAAAAAAGAATAAATAGATGAACAAATTCAAAGGAGTTCAAACCTCATTTGTTAAGTATTTTTTCCTAACCTGTTTCAGATCAGTGCACAGCTGGGCTCCTGATATCTCCACTTTGTTCCTCCCTCTTACAAGATCCCCACTACTCTGGCGTGTATGACCTGACCTTTCCTTTGCTACAGAACCGTATTTAAGAATTTCCAACATTGACACCAATTTTATTACATTTTATAACCTGCTGCTCTGAAATATGAAGTGCTGGGGTTGCACATAATCACAGATTTTGTTGTAACTCATGTAGGAACCTCCAACACCAAGAGCTGCACGTGTCCATCTGACAGAGATTAGAACACACAATGTGCTTCCCTTGCCAAGGTGCTAACACAGAGCAGGAAAATCCAAAGCTGGACACACTTGTGTTACCCCTGTGGCACAGCACAGGTCCAGGAGAGGGGAAGCACGAGGCACAGCTGTGATCCTGGGAATGCAGGCTGCAGCAGGAAGATGGGGATGCTCTGTCTCTGCTCTCTGGAAATACGTGCTCCTGCAGATGTTTTTGTGCGTGGCTTTTTATCCCTTTATAGCAATAGCATAAGCTGAAGGGAAGTTTTGGCTGTGATGCTGTAATTGGCCCTTCTCCCCTGGTCTTCTCCAAATTACTGTGTTATGGGTCTCTGTGAAGCAATGTCAGGAGCACCATTCTGATACAGAACCATCACTAATACCTGTTTTTGTTTTTCTAGGGCCCACCAGGTCTGCCAGGCTTACCAGGACCCCCTGGCAAGAGAGGTTCTCGAGTAAGTGCTTTAAAAAACTCCTTCTATTTGTATTTGAATCTGCCTGTGCTGTTGTTCCAAGGGCTGCTGTAGCTCCTGTGGCTGAGTGATGATTTCTTCAGGATCCTCTCTGTTGAGCTCTGGTCTCCTTCTCTCTCATTCCCTGCTGGAGGTTTTCACACTGGTGTTTTGCAGCCTCCCTGAGCTAAGGTTTGGCATCAGCAAAGGCTGGGGATGGATGTTTCCAAATGGCTGTCAGAAGAATGAGATCTGTCTGCCTCATTTTGTTTCCAGTATCTGTTCCTCCTTGCGAGCTGAATATTAGCTGAATATTAGCTTTGGCTGCTTTTTGTACTCCCCTTCCCCCTCCCCAGCTTCACAAATTGTTTAGTTCAAGGTCCTTCATTGGTGGGACCAAGGTCCAGGACCAAGGACTCAGCACACACAGAGATGAGGGGTTTTTGTTCCCCAGACCTGCTCTCTGACTCCTTTTCAAGCTCTAAAGCAGAATGCCTTATCAGCTCAGGAATTCGCAATGGCTCTCGCAGAATTTCTTCCTCACCAAAAAGAAATTCTGCTGCAGATATTTGAACACTGAGTGCTGTGCTGAGGAAACATCTGGAGCTGAGTGCTGCAGCTAGCTGTGAGAAAAGCAGAAAAGCCTCCTGCTCTGGCCCAGCTCTCCCAGGGCTGGGCAGTGTGCCTGACCTGGATGCGGTGCAGTGCTGGCACTGCTCTCCTGGCAGCTTGGGGCTGCTTTCCTGGGAGCACAGGGCTGTCCACAGGGTGCAGCCATGGAGCCCCTTCCTCAGCACTGCTGTGGGCTGGGAATCCAGAGGTGTGAGTGTCTGAGGCTGGAGGAAGGGAATATTTGGATCTGTGATGCAGGCAGCATCCTGGCCTGGCAGCAGAGGGAGATTTCCTCACACATACTTGGCTGAGCCTCAAGCCCCGTGTAATGTCTTTAAAGAGCAAGCAAGAGGCTGAGCTGGGAGGCTCTCAGGCATTCCCCCAGGACACTTGTAACACTCCTGTGAGATCTCACAGTGACCAGCAAAAACAAACTCATCTCCTTTCTCCAACAGTGAAATGCAGCTCTGCAGGACCCCTGGAGCCTGGGCCTGTGGGAAACAAAAGCTGATTTGGGCTGTAAGTGAGGGGGTTAGGCAGCACCAGGCCTGTTTTTTAGTGAAACATCAGCCCTGATATCTTCTTCACAAGTGTCCAAGCAGCTCCCACATCAGTAGATTGCCCAGAGTTTGCATTTCTTGGCATCCCCATGAGAGCTGGAAGTTGGTTCCTACCCCAGCTCATTGATTATGAGGGGTGTTTGCTGTTACTTCTGGCAATCCTGTGGTTTGCAAACTAAACTCCAGGTCTGGAGTCCCAGCTGCATCCCCTGCCTGCTGTATGAGTGACCAAATTTCAGCTCCACATCCCAATTCCACTTGAGTTTCTTCTGAAGGAAATAGCATCATGGAAGCTGTGTCATAATTGTCTGTTATTCCCCAGCTGTGGCGTGCTCCATCCTATATTTAAGATGATCCTCTGAAAGACAATAAGCAACAGAGGGTTTCTGAGCTCAGCCCCTGCCAGAGGTGCTGAGAATTGGTGCAGGAAAGAGTTCCCAGTTAGGAAGTGTCCAGCACAGCTGAGCCTGGCCTGGCTCAGACCCCTTCAGAGAGGCTGTGCTAATTTTGGGAGGGGGCAGAAGGGTCACTCTGTGAATGTCTGGCGCTGGAAACAGGACTGTTCTGTGCCTCAATTGTTTTGGCTTTGGGCAGTGTTTCTCCTGGTAATTTTTTCTTGTGTCTCTTTGGGATTTAGGGATTTCGTTGGAAAGTGAAGCTGCCAGGAACTGAGACAGGCTTAGGGGAATTCTTGCATCTTTTGCTTTTGTAGTGCTTGAAAAACTTAAAAATAAACGTGCAACATTGCAGGGGTCGTGTTCTACCTCTCCTAACCTGATCCTCCAAAAAAGCAGCTGCAGAGTTCCTGCACCAGCCCATGGATAAGCCATGAGTATCCCATCAGGTACAGCCCAAGTTTGGAGCTCCACAGGAGAGGTGAACATTGCAGTGCTGGATGCAGAGGAAAGGAAGGATCTTTCTGTCCCCAATGCAATTTTTGGCCTAATGCATGAGATTAATTGCCCTTGTATAACTTCTGTGTTATTAATGCTTATACAGCTGCCTGGCACATCTGAAAATCCAGTAGCAGCATTTGACTTGTGACTTTCCGTAGTGTGAATTTGCCTCATGCTGATGTGTAGGGCAGAATTTCCACCCCATATTGTCTCCTCCCTTTGTTCCCTCCATATTGGTGAGGGTAAAATGAAATCTCTGGTCAGCCTTTGCCTTGAGAGTGAGCCTGTGGTGGGTGAGAGTCTGTCAGGAAATCTGGCTGCTCCATGGATCTGTCTCCTGGTTTTCAGCAGATGAGTATCACCAGACCTGCCTGTGTAGTCTGAGGGTGGCTCTTCCATGTAGGTAATGCCACCTGCTTTGCAAAAACACACCCCAGCCTCTGTGACAGCATGGAACACATTCTGACTGGGACATGTCTCAGCATCCAAGAGCAATCCAAGGCAGGGTAGCAGAATGGATAGTGGGGTAGTCTTGTTGAAAATTACAGTTTCTCCATTTTTAAAAGCCAATCCCCATTTCAGAAGCATGGAATTAATTGCACACCCTATCACTCCAGCAGCAGGGGCCCACTGAGACAGATTCAGGCTATTCCCGTGCTCTCCTCTCTGCAGCTATGAAAGCAAATTTTCATTTTCATAACAAGTGAAAACTGGGTGTTTCTTCTTCTCATTATTTCCTGAGGGACTCCAAGAGAAATGAGTTAAAAATTGCAATGGGAATGGCTAATAACAGGCTTATAACACTATCCCAGGAGTGGCTAATAACACTATCTCAGGAGCTCTCCAGTCTGCAGAGATATTGCTGTGCTGCCATGTGTGCTCTCCAGGAAGGGTTTCTCTGTCTCTATCCAGCTGGTTTTCAGGATGGTTTTCAGCTTTCATGTCTGCATTAAAGAATTTGAGATATAAGGTCTGTCCACACTGTTTGTTCTTGGATAAATGTGCTGTGTGCCTGATCAGGTGTCTGTGTAAGGTCTGAGGGAATGGCAGTGTTAGCAATGAAGGATTTCCCCAGCTTTGTATGATGTGAAATGCCAGGCAGCTCACAGGACACCTTTTCCATGGTGGAAAGTGTGAGTGGTGGCACTGAGTGACACCCCCAGTTCTGTACAAGCCATGGGTGTTAAGCTTTTTGCATTTCTCCATCAGGGTCTCCCAGGGAGGCAGAGGCTGGGGCTGGGATTTTCTCTCAGGGATGTGCCAGCAAGCTCTGCAAGGAGCTGTCAGCGAAGGGCTCCCACTGGAGCAATCATTCCTTCACCACTGCAGCTTGTTCCTGCCTCACTGCAGGCTCTGGGAGCTTCACCCAGGGCTGTCTGCATGAGGGGCTTTGCACAGCACATCTGCATTGAACAGCACATCTGCATTGAACAGCACATCTGCATCCACCACAAGCTGGGGCTCGTTCCACTGGTTTGGTTTGACCAGCAAAGTACCCACGGTTTGAGGGGGTCTGAGTGACACTTGGTCTCAAACCCTGCCCTCCAGATGAGGCTGTGCAAATCCCACTTACCTGGTTTGCCTCTGCATGAAGGAAACAACAATTCTGAGGCACATGCCGGACAGGAGTGCAGCTCATGGGATGGATTGGGCTGAAAAGGACCCTAAAGATCATCTTGTTCTAACCTGACATCATGGGCAGGGAACCTTCCTCTAGACCAGGCTGCTCCAAGCCCTGTCCAGCCTGGCCTTGGTTATTTGCTCAGCCCCCAGGACAGCAAGAAAAGAGCAACAGTCAGACTTTCCAAAGCACTTAAAGAATTCAGGAATTCACTTTAATAATCCAGGTCCCACTGGTAGTCACTCCCTCTCCAACAGGTGGGCAAACACAGGTACAAGAAGTGTTCCATCCCTGTCCACACAGAGGCAGAATCAGCAATAAAAAGCCTGAGGTGCTGTAATTGCTCTTGGTTTATTTAAACTCAGAAACTCAGAAATCCAAATGGGTTTGGGTGAAGGGAACACACGTTCACTCCCTGATGCTTCAGGATGCATTTGCCATCCTCCTGTGAACCACAGCAGCTTGAAAGACTGGGAGGTCCCAGTGTAACATGTCCCTGTTACATTTGGTCTGTGCTTGGAAAAAATCTCCCTTGCCTTCAAAATGCAGGGCTTCCCTCCTGAAACAAGCAGCTCAGTCAGCTGGGGAGATTCCCCAGTATCCTCATGCCATTAGGAAGATTTTCCAATTTCTGAAAAGTGTTTAAAGAAACAGTTTGCTTGGCTTCACTTCAAATATTTAGCTCTTTTTCAGCAAGCCAGAGGTCACAGTGGGATCTGTAGGTCAGAAGCAGAAAAAGTTGCTTTACACAGTGAAACCCCAAGACTTAATGAGTTTCAAATGAGTGGTCATTCCTCTGACTGGAGCTCTTTAGCATTTAGCAGGAGCTGGGAGGATTTTTTTCCCCTTCCTTGTGAATGCTGGAGGGTTTGGGGGGGAGCTATGCACAGTTACACTTTTGTTAATTTTTGTAGGCTGGGAACCACGAGGCATAAAAGGGCTTCTGTGAGCAGGGTCCCATCTCCAGGCACCCCCAAGCCCTGCTGGGTGGCTCAGTGTCCTTCTCAAGCAGCATCATTCACACAGAAGGCATTCCAGGGAGAAGGGAAACCCCTCCTGCCTTGGAGAACACATCCAGGGATTGTTCTGCTCTCCGTGCCACGGAGCAGCCTGGGGCTGCTGCTGTCCCATGGTCACATTTTCCATGCAGTTTCTGGTACAAGGCTTGGAAGCTTCCAGATGCAAGCCTGCTGCTGCTAGGTTGGATTGTTTCAGCAGATATAGGAAGCTAAAGTGGGTGGGGAAATGAGCAAATGTGACACGTGCAGTGGGATTTTTTCATTTAGTGGTCTCAGCGCTGTCCTACCCTGTGTGCAGATAAGAGGAGCAAAACTGATGTATTGATGATAAATATATTTGGGAGAATACAAATTTCTAGGTGGGAGTGGTAAATTGAATTAATTAATGCAATAGAGCAATTAACTGCTGCTGACAGCTCCTGAGGCAGCTGCTATCCTGCACCTTTTGTTACTCAGCCCATCTAACTGTGCCACACAGCATCCTCCTCCTCTGCCAAGAATGTGGGTGGAATCCCAAATTCAGGACTCACCATGTTGGAACACATCAAGATCAATTATTTTTTACAATTTTTAGGATTGCTGGCAGACTACACCCTTTTCTCTCCAGAGCTGCCAGAGCAGCTTCAGATGTCTAACACAAGCCCCAGAACTGGTCACAGCAGTTTCCTTCATGCCAGACTGGACTTCCCACTATCATTTCATCACCAGGATGGTGGCCAGTTCCACTAGGGTAAAACCACATCAGTCTTTAGGGACAGGATGAGTCCCTGACCTTCCTTTGCCTGGATTACACTGGATGCACTCTGTCAGACTCATTGAACTCGGTGCTGAAGGCTCTGTTTTAGCTCAAGAGTCTCTGTTTTCATAATCACACTTTTAATCACTAGAAACTGTGACTGGATTCTTCCTCCTCTCTCTCCCCTCCTTCTGCTTGAGGCTTTTTAGGATTTTGTATTTGAAGGGTTCCCAGATGAAGGCAGGAATGAAGAATCTGACTCCATGTTCTTAGAGGGCTAATTTATTATTTTATGATACTATATTATATTAAAGAAATACTATACTAAACGATATTAAAGAATACAGAAAGGATACAGACAGAAGGCTAAAAAGATAATAATGAAAACTCCTGACTCTTTCCAGAGCCTTGACACAGCTTGGCCATGATTGGCCAAGAGTCAAAACAATTCACATGAAACCAATGAAACAATCACCTGTGGGTAAACAATGTCTAAACACATTCTAATGCAGCAAAACACAGGAGAAGCAATGAGATAATTATTGTTTTCCTTTTTCTCTGAGGCTTCTCAGCTTCCCAGGAGAAGAATCCTGGGCGAAGGGATTTTTCCAGAAAATGTGACGGTGACATTGGGATTTTGTTCCTGTGCTTTGGTTTGCTCTGAAAGAACTTGCACCAGATTTTGCTGGGGGTGTGATTAGTCTCTCATCCAGGAGCTCTGGATTGGCAGCTGATCTTCCCACAATCCAGGTTTCCTCTGGAATCCATCACTTTCATCTGGGGGTCACAGCGCACCGAGCTGCTCCCCGACACTGCTGAGAGCCTGCCCTGGGCTGTGCTGGAGCACAAACTTCAGATGATTGCTCTGCTGTGGGCTTTGGGCCAAGCTGCCTCACTCCAAAGCTGAATTACAGCTGAATTCCCTCCTCAAATCCAGCAGCAGGCTGGATTTATGAACCCTATTCAGAGCTACCTCGATTATTGCTTGTGTGTAAAAGCTTTTTAGGAACTCATCTTTTATAGAGACTTTGCTGGCCTGATTTCTGTCACTTATTATTCATTATCCTGCATATTTGAGACTGGAAAGGCTTGGGCTGAAGCATTTTTGCCACCACAGACTTGTTGAATTACCTTAAGCAGCACATTCAGTCTCTGTTTCAGTGTTCCATCCAATAAGGTGGGCAGGTGATTCCACAGTTTGCTGGGAAGATTAATTTATTTAAAACTCCTCAGCATCCAGGTTCTCTGGCTCCAGCAGCTGTATGGGTTTTCAAATAATAAGGTGATACTCAAACATTTTAATTTTAATTAAAGCTCTTTCAGTTTCACTGGAAATTCACAGACGTGCTAAACAAGAATTTCAGGTGAAAATTTAGAAGGAAATTAAGAATGGGGCAATAAATGTATTTGGGTTCAGCTTGAAAATTTGGAAGGAATTTAAGAATGGGATGTTAATTTGGGTAAAAACTGCCATTTGAAAAGTTCAGTCCCAGTCTTTTAATTAAACAGCGTCTTGCAGCAGAGCAGCATGTTGTGAAACAGCACTGAGCATTCAGCAACTGAATGTTCCACAAGATGCAATTTAAAAAGGCATTATTTTCTATTAAAATGCAGTAAAAATAAAACTGACTAGAGATCAGTGCACTGATGTTTCTTTAAGAGGACAGCAAGGGCACTGAACTTGGCTCCAGTGAAATGTTTAACTGCAGTGATTTTCCTTGGAAATCAGACCCTCAAGATTTTGGCCCCAAAATGCTCATTGGAAATCCTACAGCTTGCTGAGAAAGTGCCTGAGTGGGTTTTTATCCCCTTGCCTGTGCTGCCCTAACTTGAGGGTACATAAAGACCTCCTCATGGCAGGGTAGAGCCCTCACACGTTCTTGGCAGAATTCTTGGAGTTGAATTTTCAGGTTGTTTCATCTCCCAGGAACGTGCTCAAGAGGACTTAGAATTGTTATTACCCTGCCTGAAAGGTTAGCAGATCTTCTGTGCTGTGTATAACCCAGGCATAAACTATTCTTAGCTGCTTATTCCAGATAACTCCTTAAATAGGCCTTGGAAAATATGCAGGGTGCTTTTAAAATACGATGTAAAAGGAGATACTGGTGTGTGTGATTTGAGGTAGATACTCTGGCAGTGTCACTGGCTTGTGAGAACTAAGGAAAAATATAGATTTAACTATGTCAAATATGGATTTTAAAAGTTTACAGGATGTACTGCTATTCCCACTGTTTTGCTGTCTGATTACCCATTTTCTTTCCAATCTCCAAAACCCCAAAGTGCTGAAAAATTTTCCTTCAGTAATTACTTCTGTTCTCTTCAATCCTGAGCAAAAACCAAGTTGTTAACACCCCCCCACACTTCCTCTCCCCTCTGCCTGCCTCCATCCCCTTCTGCTGGGCTCCTCCCAGAGCCTGGACTCCCCTGACCCGTGGAATGTTTGGTTTACCCGAATTATCTCGGTGTCATGACACGTCCTGTGGTGGCAGACACACATCCACAGAGCCTGCTGGGAGCCCACAGCTGAGTTTCCCTCTGTGGGTGCCAGGGAGGGTCCCAGTGCCACCATTCCCTGCCAGGGCACCCCAGGGCTCTGTAAGTCTGGCACAGCACTGCTCCAGCATTCATGCAGATCCCACCGTCTCCTTTTGACTCTGTTTTGTGTTTGTTGTGTGTTTTAGGGTCCCCCAGGCCCCCATGGAAACCCTGGCTCACCTGGCCCCCCAGGACTGAAAGTAAGTATGAACTGGTGTGAGGAACTTTCACCTTCCCGTCCCACAGGACATCCTGGGGGAAGGACAGCTTCCTTTTCTCCTGCTCTGGACAAAAGGACAGCAGCTGAAGCCGTTCCTCCCTCCCTCCTGCTGTCCCAGGGGCTCTCCAGCAGCACAGCTGAGCCTTTTCCTGTGCCCAGAGAGACCCTGCTCTGTGCCCCCAGCCTTGCTTCTCCTCAATTTCAAAACTGCCAAATTAGGATCCTGCTTAAGCTGTGCCTGTGCCAGGCACAAACTGCTGTGTCAGACAAGGGCAGTGGAATCCTTGCTCCAGAGCTCCAGCAGCTCAGAATTCCTTTGCTTTCTCATTTTTTTCCTCTGGATTTTGCAGTTCCTCTGAGTCTGGACAGTGGCAGGAGTGAGTGGCAGCACCCAGCATCTTCCTCTGCCTTCCTCCTCCTGAAACTCCTCCCTCTGTCCTTCCCTCCCCAGAGTTTCTGGGAACTCTGAACTCCCCCAGTCCTCCCAAAGTGATCTCATGGCTTCCCTCTAGACACCCTCAGCTCTCCCAGGAGGGCTCAGAGCCTCTTGCAGTGCCAGGGGCCCTGTGCTTTGTGCTTTTCTCCTGCACACACAAGTTCCCTCCGGGTGGGAGTCCCCCCCTGCAGCTGCACCCTCTCCCTTTGCCTGGGATTGAGTACAGATGTGGCTCTGGAGGGGTCCTAACCCTGCAGTGTGCAGCAAAACCCTTCCAAAAGGTGTTTTAAATCCCAGCTCATTCCGTGTTTAAGGGTTTGTGTTACTGAAAGACTGAAGTTCCTGGAAAACTGGTTTGGATTGCTTTGGTGTGATTGTTTACAAAGGAATAGGTTTATATTTTATAACATCTGTGTTGGACTAAAGAACAATGGAGCTTGGAGAGGCAATATTGAACAGGGATTTTCAGTACCAGGGAGCTGTAGGACATCTCAGCCAAACAGAGAAAGGTGTGAGCAATAGTTCTGTCTTTTCATGATCTCATCAGTAGGCAGAGATGTTATGAGCACTATTGATGCTCTGGGAAAAAGATTCTGGAAACTTGGCATACTGCCTCTACGTGATTAAAAATTAGGCACTGGAGACATGCTGGTGAACAGCAGCTGGTTTAAATTCCACATACAGCCTGAAAAGTGAGCCTGTAAAAGTTCTACATCTTAGTGCTCTGCATTTATTCTCCATCAATGACTTCCAGATCACACTTGTTGAGTTTTATAAGTCAAATCAAACTTCTTTTATCTAACTTCCAGCCCTGCAAATCCAGCCTGGTCCAAGCTGTAGACTCAGGCTAAGTTTCTATTCTACAAATTGGTTTTTTTTTAAGACTTCTAGCCTAATGACTCGTCAGAAATCATCATTTGGCTGTAAAGCTCTCTTCAGTTGGTCGCCTAATAGAAATTAAGTCTTTCTGTAAGCATTTTTCCTCCATCTCAATGCACAGTCTGGCAGCAGGAAGTCTCAGTGGATGGAGAGCTGTAAGTCTGCAGCAGAGATCTGGTCTCATCAGGCTCTGTGATGTATTTTAGTTTTGTCCAGCCACCATTTGCAGGATTGTTCTGCTCGTGGTGCTTTGTCAAAAGGAGTATTAGGTTTGCAATGGGATGTGAGAGCTGGAGCTCAGCCCAAGCCATGGTGAAGGTTCACCTCTAGCAGGGAGAGCCTGGTGAGCCGTGGTTACATCATCTCTGCCTCAGAAATGCTCTTTGGAAGGTGTGGATCAGATGCCAGAGTTTTGACTCCCCTCCTCCCCTTCAATTCTCTGGTGTTACAGCAGTCCCAGAAAATGGACGTTGCCCCAAAAAGTGATTTTTCACCCCTTATGTTTTAATTGCCTGCACCTGGGACCTGATTTCTTCATCATCAAAGAATGGTTTGGGTTGGAACCTGAGAGTTCATCTCATTATGGGCAGGGACATCCTCCCCTAGACCAGGTCACAGAGCTCCATCCAACCTGGCCTTGGCCACTTTCAGAGATGGGAACCTTCTTGACAGACCCAGCACATGGCAGAAATTCTGGATTTGTGAAAGCTCAGCCTGCACAGCAGGGCAAAGCAGCTCCAAGTGGAACTTCTCTTGCTGAGAGGCTGCTGGGCTTGGTCTGGCTTAGATAGCAGTTAAACCCACACAAAACAACCAATCTAAGAAAGGAAACTGAAGTTTCGCAGATAGATACAGCTTGGAAACCATGACTAACACCAAGTCATTGTCACTTAAGAAGGGACCCAGGAGCATAACATTTATCAGCTGAATGAGCAGGGCCCTTGTGAGGTCAGGCAGCTCTGTGCAAGGGCTGTGGAGTGGCACTGCAGCCTCTGGGTGTTTTCCTGTGTCTCCTGCCTGGCTGCAGGGCTTTGGTTGTGTTTCTGCATTTCACAGTCAGCCCTGTGCAGAGCCCAGTTTATCCTCACCCCTGGAGCTGAGCACTTGTAATTCCCAGGGCTTAGGGAGCTGATCTTGTGCACAGAGCTGTTTGTAGCTGTTGAGCCAAAATCCTGCTGATCTGCTTGGGCATGGTTCCACTGACCCCATGGCATTGCACCTGCTTGTACCACCTGGGAGTTCAGCCTGTGGTGCTCAGCTCAGCAATTCCTGATGTCAAACTGCTTAAAGGGCGATTCTTGCCACTTCCTGCATTCTGCTTGTTGTCCCTGGCAGTTGTAAAATCGCTGTTGCATCTTTTTGGCAGAGACTGATTATTGCAGATAACCTCTGCAACAGCTGCAGCCACAGGCTGGGCTGGGGCTGTCACCTGAAAGCTGCTGGGGGACAGGAGGAGTGGTTTTGCTTTGTCTTGTAGCTCTCAGGATGCCCTAAAAGCATTTGGGATGAGGCAGATGGTCAGACAAGGTGTGTTTTCAAAAGCCATTGCAAGTTTGGTTTGCATTTCTCACCTGGAGGCTTTTGGCATCAGGTATTAGGATGGTTTGCTGCCCTGGATAAATCTCTTCTTAAAGCACTTAAAAAATATTGTATTTTCAGTTTAGTGAATGCTTTTTCTCTCCAAGGTAGCTCATCAGTTTGGCTCACTGATAATTAAAATAGTATTAGTGGGATTGCAAAACTGAGATGTCTAAGTTGCACAGCTCTAGACTGTGCAATTCCCAGAAGAAAACATTTTTTTTCCTTTCCAAGAGGAAGATGTTCTCAGTAAGTTAGGATGGGAAAGAGAGAAACTTGTGGGAAAGGTGTTGTGGCCTGGCTTGGACAAGATTTAGGTTAATTCCCCCGTTGTCATTGCTGTGTAAGAAGACTGAAGCAATTAATCCACAATTTCAGCCCTCACATCCAGCTGGTGCCATTGCTGATTGATCTTGGGGACATGTGATCCTGCTCGTGGCTGAGCTCTGCACCTGTGTGATGGGCTCAGCAGGGCTGAACACGGAGCCAGTGCAAGGCAGAGACCTGGCTAATGTGATCTGCAGCTTCCCAGGGGAAAACACAAGCTCTTTTCCACGTCTCAAAGTCACTGCATGGAGCATATGGGAAGATTTAGGGAAAGTGGTGGGTGTCTACCTGCTGCAGCAAATGAATTTTGCAGAGCAGAAATGAACACTCAGGGATCCCAAGGGCTGCTCTAATCTGTTCCCAGCAGTGCCAGCACCCACTGACTGCTCTGAAGCTCAGGGAGTGGGAGAATTGCCCTGATAACAGCTGCATGCAAAGCAAGATTATCTGCATGACTTCATTTACTGTTTGGAAAGCTGGAGCCTTCATTGAGAATTTGTGCAGATACATCTGCCTTGAATCAGCAGTGCTCCCTACAGTCCAGAGCCAAGCAGTCTCACTCCTGAGTCTCACAGCCTGTGGTGGATGCTGGAGGAGGAGCAGAATGGGGGGGTTTACACTCTGGGCGAGGTGGGAAGTACACGTGGAATGCACTCCCAGTGAGGCTGTGACCAGAGCTCTGTGCTGCTCATGAGAAATGCCAGTTTATACCCATTATTTCTCAGGGCTTTAGCTGCTCAGAGTGACCCTGAGATACATCAGAAAGTCTCTTTTCCCAGCCTGGCACTCAAAGAAGGAGTCAGAACTCTTCAGTTCTCACTCTCAAGGTTGTTTATTGTATCTTATCTATAAAATTCTTTCTCCTGACCTGCCGAGGTCCATTTAGCAGGACAGACAGAGGCACACTGCCTGCTCCCAGGGCAGTATTATCTTTTTATACTAAAAACTACATGTACAATATTTACAATAATTCCCAATACCTATCACCTATGTTAGACAGTGAGCTTCTACTCTAAACCAATTCCAAAGTGCCAACATCACAGCAGAAGATGGAGGCCAAGAAGAAGAAGGAGAAAGGCTGGACACACCCAGATTCCTCCATCTTGCCCCCTGAACCCCCATTCTAAAAACCCCAAAAATCAATTTTTCACCCCATGAAAGACAAATTATTTTTCTGCTTAGACTTTTGTGGCTTGCAGATCCTCATATAAGGTTGGTAACTTGCTCCATTGGTCATAATCAAAATCACAGAGGTCTTGGGCTCTGTGCCAGGGTCTCTGAGCCCCCTGGCAGGGGTCCTGGCTGTCCTGAACAGCCAGAGGGATGTCCTGAATCCTGACAACTATTGCTCCTTTCTGGGTCTCCCCTCCAAGCCTTCACTTGACAGCCATTAGTTCACCCTCCCAGATGTCCTGTGCTGATGGGCACACAGAGGTTGTGGCTTGTTTATGATTCATGGGTGTTAAATAGTGACTGACCCTGGGATACCCATCCTAGCTATGCCAGAAGAGATGTTCTGTGTGCTGAGCTGTACCTATCCCCTACCCAAAGAACCTGGCACTCTTCAATCTCTTCTAGATTCTCCTACTTGCATCTCTCCCTGTTGGGTGCTCACAGTACCTTTCCACCTCTTGAAAAGTGGGATTTCCAAAGGAATCTGCTGGAATTAGATGATCAAATGCTGCTGAGATTCCAGCCTGTGTTTGTCAGAAGATCACAGCCTCAAACTGTAATTTCCCTCGTCACGGTTGTTAAGGAGGAAAATAAGGAATACTGCCACTTAAGGTCAAGTGCTGCTTTCTGCCAGCCTGGGAGCCTCACAATTGCTCTGCCTGTTGGGGGTGTCTAATTAATACAACTTTCTCTGCAGCCTCATCTGTTCCTCACAGTTAAAAAAGCAACAGCATCTAGTGAGTTGTCGAGAGGGACGGTTCAGCCCCAGTAATAGGCTTGGTAATTATTTTTGTGATGGTAGCTGTAGACAAGGAAGGAATTGCAGCTGTCTGGTCTAATAAGTATCAAAAGTCCTGACATTGCTTTCTTCCAGTTATCCTTTCTTTAGCCAATTGAATACTGTCAACTACTATTTAAAACTCAACTCTTTAGCAGCAGCAATCACTCACCAAATCCACCCCCAGCACAACAGCTATTCCAGGCCACTTTAATACATTTGGGATGTCAGGGAAGACTGGGATAAAACAAAATGTTTTTCTAATTTGGAGGCTTGGTGGAAGCAGAACCACATCTGTGGGCTGGGCCCTTGGGTTATGTCACTAATTTAAGTTTTTCATTTCAGGGTCAGAAAGGTGATCCTGGGCTGTCACCTGGAAAAGCTCGCAATGGGCAGAAGGTGAGATGTCACCCCGAGGCCATGGTGGGCTTCCAGAACTGTGCACACACACACAGGGGGTCTGTATGCAGCCACCAGCACCCCAGCTGCTGAGGACTGGGAAATAAGGCTTAGATCTTGGATTCAGGACTGAAGAGAGGTAGCTCTCAATGATCACAGTGCACTGAGGTGCCACCTGGCCACCAGTTTATCCACTTTATCCACAATCTGCAGCCCAGCTGAAGTCCCTGCTGCCACAGGCACGTGGCTGCTTCAGCCAAGTGTTTCAAGTAGCACATCTGAGATACAGCCACACTCTGGGCATGCAGCTGCAGCAAGAGGCAATCCCGGGGTAAGGAATAAAACCTTGGAGGCCAAGGAAAGGATGTTCTTGCTCAGGAGATGAGGAACAGGGGTTTGCCTCATGCTGCAGCCCCATCAGGGTAGAGGTTTCTTGGTGGAGGCTTCTAAGGGATGGACCTTGCTGACAGGTTTCCACCAAGGGCTGCTCAAACCAACACAAAGCTCCCAGCTGGGAAGGAAAGCTGCTTTCTGGGTTTAACAGTTTTTGAGGATCAGAGTTCTGCTAATGCCTTTCAATAAGTTACAACTCCCATTTTTGCTGTTTCACAGCTGAGTAATTTTTACTGAGGCAACAAGCCCTCACAGAATTCTAGAAATGAACAGTAGGGCAATCAGGGCTCCACATCACCTACCTCAATTACCTCTTTCAGTGATGCCTGCACAATCATTGGTTACTCAAGTCCAGGGCAGAAGCCTGGTTCTCTTCCTCTCACCATAAGTCTTGCTATAATTGCACAGCTCATTGAAAGCAGCAGCCATGAGGAGCCTGGGCTCTTCATTTGACACTAGATGCCCTCATAAAGCACAGTGAGGCCACACAACTGCAGGATGGAAGGCAATGCTAGAAAACATTCAGAAGGCTAAGACTGAAATGATGCTTATAACTTAAGGCCATGAGATATCTTCTGAAATTTCTGGTACACTATATTGGAGTGGCATCACTTGGAAATCATCGACCTGCAGGGTCTGGAACTGTTTTCTTGAAGACAATGCTTGGTGTAAAAAAGGGAGAGACCCAGATGACCTTTAGCTTGTGTTAACGAGGCTTTATCCCTGATAGCAGCAATAGGAATAAGGAATTTCCAGCAGGAGTTTGGAGTGATGCCTAATTTTCAAGCTAGATACTGGAAATCTGTTGATTTTCAGTAAGAAGGCACTCCAGGGTTTTTTGATCCTGGTCAGAGGAGGCCAAGTGGGCTCACACAGCCAGTCTGGGTGTTGGAGAGGTCTCACAGCAACGCGCTCACCCGTTCTGTGATGCTTTGGGTTTGCCAGCTGGGATGTGATGCAATCCCTTTTCAGAAGCACAGGCCACTGAGCAAACCCTCCCACCAGCAGCCTGCAAAGGTTCAGTCCATGTCAGACAGACAGGTTAAATAATTATACCACCAGCACCATCCCAACGGGAGCCATGGGCTGAGCCAGTGCAGTAGCAGAGTGTGAGAGCAAATCACAGGATTTGGCAGCAGGTACCTGTTGTTCTTATTGCATTTAAACTCTAAAATTTCCTTGCCTTGGCGATTTCAATGCCTATTGAAAGGCGAATGAAGCATGTGACTGAATGAGATCATTGAGGGGAAAAAAAGCACATTCATTCTGCTTGCAAAGAGCTGGACTCCAGCAGCAGCTGCCATTAATTAACTGGGGTTATTATTTATATGAGCCACTTAATAGAGATGTTGTTTAAATCTACTCTTCTTATCCACTCAGGTTTTGAAGAGTTGTGATTAGAACCAGAAATATCAATAGCTGGGGGCTGGTGTCAGCAAAATAATTGTGGTAACTCCAGTAGGCATAGGGAAAATGTTGCTGCAAACTAATTGAACTTGCTTGCTTCCTACAGGGAGATGTGGGCTTACCTGGTTTAACTGGGTTCCCTGGACCACCTGGTAGAAAGGTAAGAGTGTTCTTTTCTAGTGAATCAGATCAGTAATTTTATTTTAAAATTTTCTTCTATAACTCTGCCTGAAAAATTTAATTTAAAGACCCGGGATCCTTAGAGCCTTATGCCTCTGAGATGGGCTGAAGCAGCTGCTGAAGACTGTGTTAGAGTATGAAATGAAATTCTGGGTACAGAACTCTGTTCCTTCTTTGTATTCCTCATCCCTCTGCACCCTGACACTGGGTGCTCCTCAGCAAGCTCAGTTTAGGCCTCGTGCAGCCAGTGCATTTCTAAAGGGATCTGCAACCAACAGCAATACTCAAAACATGGATTCAGAACAGTGCTGGCATCCCAAGGAAACCACAGCTGTCTATCCTGGTAAAGCACATTTCAAGAACATATCTGTGTTCCTTCCCTCTTTATTTTGCTTGGAGATTGTCAGCACTGTTCAGGTTTTGCTTTATTTGCTTCCATATTGATGCTTCAACACCATTAACATCCCAAACATATTCATGCCTAGAAAAGGGTATGTAGGGATAAATCACAAGCTCCATCCCTGTTTTCCTGAGGCAGCAGGGTGTGTTTCTATCCATGCATTCAAGCCTTCACAGCAATACCTGAGCCATCCATACCTGGAGCTCAGATCTTTCATATATCAAGGACATTTCAGCTGAGTTTCCAGCTCCAGGCTGTGTTGGTAGGTTGGTTTCTTTTTTTGGGAAGCTGGGCCTGTTGCAGGGAGCTGAGTGGGGCTCAGTGGCCATAACTCCCTCTCCCAGCAAGCCAATACTGCCACAGCTAACCTGAACAGTTAAAATCAGCATCTTGTTTCCATCACTTCATCAGTCAATGGGCCATTGACCATACACTGTTGCTCAGGTCAATTAGCTGCACACAAACACCTCCTCTGGTATGTTTTAAGACTCCAAAGAGAGAGAGAAGGTGTGGAGGAGGCTGAAAGGAGCCCTCCCTCTCCACCATTATTTGTTGTATGCTTCATACTAGAACCAAATTGCCAAGAGGAGGGGCTGAGTTTATTTTTCTACTCCAAGGCTGGTCATGCTTGGGGTGCTGTGTGGAGTAGGAGCAATTGAGTGATTAATTATAGATCTTTTGCTGTCACAAACAAGTTCTAACTAATAGGGTGCAAAGAATACCATTTTCCTGGTGTAACAGCTCATAAAACAAAACCTTGTGGTTACGATCAGCAAAATGCAATGTCAGGAGTGCAAGAACTCATAGTGGAAAAAGCAGAGAAGGAATAGGAGATTGAACAAACATTCCCAAGTCCAGCACATGGCCTTCACATCTGATCTTAACTCCCCCAGGACAGGGTAAAAGCAGGGATATGCTTCTGTTTCTTCAAGTAATGAACAAGTTGGATGTTGAAATTTTTCCTTTGGTGCAGCTTAAAAACACCTCCCAGTAGCACTAGTCTGGCAGTGGGTTTGGTGTAACCTGGCTTTTATTAGCATCTTGCATTAAGAAAAAATTTACAGCTGTTGGAGAAATGTTTGGAAAATTCTTTTTTTTTTTTTTTTCAATCTGGGTTGCCTGCTGGCATTGTCCCAGTGAAAATACACTGCTGCTTGGCTGAGGGTGGGCAACATATCTTGGCTACTGGAAAACAGCAATGCCTTGGAAGTGGACATCCCTCCTCTCACTCCATGGAAGTGCTGCAAAAAGGGCTCTGAGGGCTTTGATCAGAGAATACCACGTAGAAACCTTCAAATGGATAAAATATTTCACCAGAAGAAACAAAATGCATTTCCCACTAAATGAAACCACTGTCTCAGCAGCGTGAGCTGGAGCCACAACCAGCAGTGTGTGGTTTTGGACAGTGTGGCTCAGTCCTCAGTGCCTGCCTTGGGAATGCTGACAGACTTGGATTGGGCTTGCAGGATTGGAAAGGCTGATCTCAGAGCACCCCTGAAGCTGTTTTAGCTCCACACATCTACAAGTACATGAGACTGCCTTAGGAGCAGCAGGTGTATTTCTCATCCTCTCCACACGGAGCAATTGATGCTTCTGCAGACCAGGAAGGGTGGCAGGATTTGGATGTCCCCTCTGGTGCCTATGAGGTATCTGTGGCCTTTGCCTTTTGGTTTGGGGCTGCAGACCCCAGCTGCCTTGGAGACAGATCTCAGCAGAGCAGCATCATTGCTCCAGAGGAGAAAACAGCAGCAGTGAGAGAGGCAAAGCTTCACTGGAGTCAGGGAGCAAAGACAGAGCTGGGAAGTGGTCAGAGCTTCAAAACATCCTGTATGCAGGTCTCATATCCTGGCCCCTTAATTCTTCACATTTCCTACCAAAGTGCAGGATGATCCCTTTAGCTAGGAGAGAGTGGATTATAAATATCATCACAGATGAGTAAATCCTTCACTGGAGTGCAATTTCCTTTCCAAATCACAGCCCTTTGTGTGGAGTGCCCTGTAATCATCATGAAGTATCTGGATAAAAGAGCAAATGCAGTTGTTTTCATACCCTCTGCCCTGTCATTTTAGTGCTATTTGAAGAGGATTTTAGCAGGTAAATACTTTCACACAAAGCTGTAACATACACAAGCTTTCCTGGTTTTCCTTCATTGTAATTCACCCGAGGCAGAAATAACTGGGGTATATTGTGAAGAAATACGTGTTTGAAACCCTCCAGAGCCCAGAATATGTTGTGAGGAGGATATTTAATAGAACATAACAGTAGCACATAACAGTGCCTATATATTTAAGAACATAGCATATTTAACCTAATTGCCATTCACTTACCACTACAGAATTGGTGCAAAATTTAGTTCAGGAAGTTCTTTGAGCATCTCAAGGCACCATCATGCAACCACTTACTTTGGGTGGGCATTGCAGGCTCAAAACATCCATCCTGCAGAAATCCAGCTGGAGAAGAATGGTTCAGAGCAGCCAAGCCAGGCACATATTTCTTATCAGTGGAAAAGTAAGGTATTGTTAAGCTTGGTGCTCCATTTGTCTAGAGACAAGGCAGCTCCTGCTGCAGACTGGAAGAACTGGGCAGAGGTCCCAGGAGAAAACCCCATGGAAATCTAAATTTCAGGGAATGGCTGGGGATGCTGAACTCAGGGATGTTTCTGTTGGAAGCTCTCACCTTCAGGCCAGACACCCAAGCAGGGTGGAGCATCCTCCCTCCTCTCTGTGAGCCTCTGTCAGGGAGCCAGGGAGAGGATGAGCAGGGGAGGATTTCATGGGGCAGATTCCTGCAGAGGGGCAGGGAATCCTGTGTGCTACTCCAAGAACTTCCAGTGAGGAGTCTCTGACTGAAATGTCCTCACAGCATTTGGAGAAACGACCCTCAAGGTGGTTCCACCAAGGGTTTTTCAGGGCAGCCTTGTCAGAAGGTGCAGCTCTGTCCAGAGCCATGGCATATCAGCAAAGCCAAGCAGGAGAGACCTGATGAGAAGGGAATCAGCATCACTGCAGGCCAGACTGTCTGAAATAACAAAGCAGGAGGAATGCAAAGGGGAGAGGGCAGTGGCCAGCATGGCTGGGAGCATTGCACACCCTGCCAGCAAAGGCTCAGGCTGCAGGTCTGGAATGGCCCGTGGGAAGAATAAAAAAGCTGTTAAGCAGAGGTGTGGGCCTGGGAGCAGAAACAGTCCTGGGTTTGTGTGGAGAGTGGAGCCAAAGGCCAAGTGCTTGGTCACCCCTGTGACTGGTGATGGCTTCCAGAGCAGGGACACTCCCTGTGGGCTTCACAGACAGATGAGGTGTGCTGGAGCCCTGGCCAGCACGGGTGAGTGGCAGGGACTGAGGGGCAAGTAGTTGTAACCCAAGCTTGAAAGCAATTTGTTATTTCTTTAGTATTTGTTCAGGGACTCTTCCATGTTTATTTCTTTTCTCTCCCATTTGTTTCAAGTTAAATTTTCTGCTTTTTTTTTTTTTTTTAATCTTGCTGCTAGCCCAGCTAAACAGTCATCTCTGTAACTGAGTTCAATCTCCTGATCTGCTTCTCTTGATGGAAGCTTGTTTTAAACAGCTGAAGCAAGATAATAAAGAAGAGGGAAAAAATCTGAACTGTCCATCACATAAAAAATTCACTCTGTTTGAAGGGAGCTCTAGGTAAATCTAGGAGAAAGCAAACTCCCTTTAAGACACACAGTGCTCAGTCTGCAGTCAAACAGGCTGCCCTTGTCCTGCTCCAGTGTCTGCATCCCCCAAAAAATGAAATATTGACAAACTGCAGCAGGATTATGAAAGGCCTGTGAGAATGATTTGAAGCCTGAAACACTTGCCAGTAAGCAAGGTGGATTAAGAAACTCATTCTAATTAATTCAGCAGAGAGAGCAGGTTGGGAGGCAGCTTGCTCACCAATTTTGGTAGCTTCATAATGAAGCACTCTGGATCTTGTAATAATTAGATTAGAAAAGCTGGAAGCTGGACAAGTTCAAGGTAGAAAAATTGGAGTTTCCTGTGGCAGTAAATGGTTGTTTTGGTGTTTCCTGTGGCATTTCAAAGTCTAAAGCAAAAGTAAGAGCTCTGAAGCACAAGTGGCTCGTGTTGCTGTGGTCCCCAGTGTGCCCAAAGCCAACATTTCATTCTGTGGTTTCCTGAGGATTAAGGGCAGCCTCGCTCAAGGTGTAGATCACAAATAGATCTGAGCGTGGAGACCACTCCAAATGTGTTCATGGAGCAATTCCTTCTGGAGTATTCACCACCCCAGACCACAGCAGGGCACATCAGCAGGTTTGGGTGGTGCAAGCACTAAGCAGCCTGATAAAAGTTTTCATGATTGTGTAATGCTTTCTAAAATCCTGCATCTCCTCAGAACTTTAGTCCCACCTGCAAAGAGAAGTAGAAACCAAACCCAGGTTATTGTACTACATTTTTGTTTCTTAGTAGTCATCTCTTCCATCCTCTTTTGACAGGGATATAAAGGCTACCCTGGACCACCAGGTCACCCTGGAGACCAGGTGAGTTTTCCCACTTCCCAACATGGGAGCTTTGAGGAGGGATGGATTTGCTGGCTGTGATGCTGGTTTGGCTCTGGTGCAGCTGCTCCCAAGGCAGCTGGGCATGCACCGGGATCTGGGCACACACACAGACCCAGCATCCATGGCATGGTGGGAGGAGGCTGCCTTGGACTTTCTACATCTAATTTCTAATTTTTACTGCTCAGCCACGCTAAGTTTACTTGGGAGAAGAAAAGCCAGCTCACCATCTTACTCCTTCATTTGTCTTTTTACATTAATTTCACCAGGACTTTACTAACCACACCGTGCTGAGTATATGTGATTCCCTTCCCAAAGCCCATTCCCCCCCTCCCCTTTTCTTCTCCCCCCTCTCTATTTGGTTAAGTTTGATGTCTGCAATGCAGTAAAAAAAAAAAAAAAAAAAAAAGGCAATGAATAGCAGGCCCTGTTAGCAATGATGTTAAAGGATATTATACATGAATCCATTTAGTTTTGAAGAATTTTGGCAGTGCTTTCCCACCAGCAAAACGGTTCCATATGCCAGATATAGATGCAGCCTTACACCTTCTCTTAGTGTCCTTGTTCCAGATTCTCTGCTGCTTTCCCCCAAATGGAGGGAGAAGGAGAAACAGCAGCACTTGCTCCATGCATGGATCCTGTTGACTTGGCTTCCCTGTGTTTTCCCCCTCATTAATTAACATCATTATCTACCCTTAATATTGTTTTCTTCTCAATAAATGTCCATCAGGTTAATCCGCTCCACAATGATTCAGCTAAAAACACTTCCCAAGCTGGACATTCACCTGACTTTTTGTGCCTTTTCTTTTTTTCTCTCCAAAGGGTGAACGGGGACCAGCTGGAAGTCCAGGTGCCAAAGGTTATCCTGGCAGGCAGGTGCAGTAAATCTCATCGTGCTGTGCACAGAGTAGGGATTTGGGTGTGCACGTAGATAAAGACATGCCCCACTAAGGACAGTGCAGTCCTCTAGAAAATGTTGGTATATTTGAATATTTGATCTCTGAATATTTTCCTCCTGCTCTCCTCAAAATGTTGTAGCAATAACACAGTCTTTCAACTCCGAAATGTTGTTAGAAAGTATTTTGTGCCTATGATAGATAAAAGCTGAATTTCTACAGCAAATTATGGCAGATTTTTCTTCAGTAAAACAGCAGGGAAAAAACAGAACAGCAGAGCACAGAAAGACACATGCAAGCTGCTAACCCTTCTTTTCTAGGCATATTTTGCATCTAATGTTGTACAAGTTAGAAAACTAGGATGGAAAAAGGTGTATTTATTATTGGAGGAGGGGATTTAGAAGAACTCCTATTAATAAAATGCACTGGCATAAATCTATGTATACACACACAATGTTATGCATGAACTGTAAATATATATATATATATATAAATCATATTTGCACCTTCAAAAATTATAATGAAAGACAATCAAGTCATTGTTCTCATGCTGAAAAAAATTACACAAAGACAACTTTAGGAATGAAGGAGTGTGCATGGGGAAATGGATGAAGATTGGACACTTTGTTGTCCTACTGACGGAAGATGCTGAGGGGTGTAAAGGAAACAGGAGAATTTGCAAGATCCTAAAAAATGGAATCTCTTGGAGGACAGAACACCCAGCCCTATAACATTTTGTGGTGAAGTGAGTTTGTTAGGGTTTTCTAAAATGGACACATTTAATGTTGGATTCAGCCATGTTTATCTGTAAGCCAAGAGACCAGGCAGATGTCAGAGATCCCAAATGCTCTGTCCTGAGTCTTTCAGACTTATCATGAATTTGGATGTGAATTTTTTATACAGATGTGTAGGTTATTGGATTAAATGTGAACTAGACCTGCAGAACAAGTCTGCATCTCTCTCCTTCAGACTGTCAATAAAGCATGACCCATTTTAAATTGAAAATTAAACTGATACCTTGCTTAGCCCACTGGAGAGTGCAGATGGCAGAACTGGATGGGAGCTTTATGCACCTGACTAAATGCTCCATTCATACTCTGAAAGGCTCTTAGAGCTGAGCATGCCAGAGTCCCCTAGGTGTGAATGTGTGTTAGATGGCTAATAAGAAGAGGTCCAAGAGATTTTGGACATACAAGGTTAATGAATGCTGTTCAGCAATTCAGCCCATCAGATAAGCAGGATGAAATCTGTGCCTTGACATTCAAAGAACAAATCTGCCTTCTTAAAAACGTGGTTTGGGTCAGGAAAGTGACTTTTTTATTTTTTTAAGGCAGCTTTTTTTCAGCCTATCTGAATGCTGTGTGTATCCTGCATTGGGGCTGTTTACTTTACAGAGATTTTACTACTTGTTACTCCTGTCAGCTGTGCTGGCTCTGCAGCCATGGGAGAGAGTGCTTGGCTCAGGTTTGGTTTGTGCATCACAGGCAGGATTGTAACTTCACCCTGATGCCTGAAATCTTTGGCAATGATGCAGGAGCCAGGAAAGAGCACAACCCAACCTTCACATCCCAGGCTGAGCCAGCAGTGCTGCCAGCTGAACAAAATATGGACTTAGCTTTTTTTTTTCATTCCCCCAGAAAAATCCCATCAAAATTTGGAACTTGAAAAAATAATTGATCTGGAAACTTGCTAGAAGGCAATAAGCCTGAAAAATTATTCTGCATTTTTGCACTTTTCTTCTTTGCAGTATTTTGAGTGAGCAGCATTAGGCATAGAATTAGAATGGGGAATTAATTTTCAATTCTTTCCATAGCTGATGCTGCAAAGGGTTAGAGATATCACAGTACCTGCATTGCTAAGTGAATTTCTGGGCTGTAGGAATTTCTCATTGCACCAGTGTTCCCTAAGCAGGTATTGGAATACATTTGCTATGCATGTGTTTGCTCAGGCAGGAAGATGAGTGGAGAGCTGTTGGGCACAGAGCATCACTGTGCCTCGCATCCCAAGTGTAACACAACCTCTGGGCACCCCACTGCATCAGCCCTTGTGGTCTTTATCCTCAGAAATCTCAAATTCAGCCCCAGGGAAGGCTCACTGTGTGCAGCAGTCTCAGGTTCTGCTAAATCCCAGCTCCCCAACAATGGCAGATCTGTTATTTGTATTATTTGGTCTTTTTTTCTCCTTTGTTGATACTCCTTGGATGCTTAAAGCAAAACCTTAAAGCAGAACCATGCAGCACTTAAAGCTTTGAGAAGCACTTAAAGCAGAACCATGCAGGGATGGTGCTTGGGGGGTTGGCATTGCTTGTTGTTTTAAATTAAAGCTTGTCCACATTTGTCTTTGTTTTTTCCCCTTCTGTTCTAGGGTTTACCTGGCCCCATAGGGGAATCTGGCCCAAAAGGCACTCGGGTAAGCAACCTTTCATTTGCCTTTTCTCTGCTTGTTTTTATCAAAGACTTCTCAAGAAACTTTAGACTTGATTCTGCAATTCTGAAGCTGGTTGCTTTAATTTGTTGGGTTTGGGGGATTTGAACCATGCACTGTTAAGTTTTTTTAATTAAACATGGAATGTACCTTGATCAAAGTCCCCCAGTAGTGCTGATGATAAAGTCAGCCCCTTCAGAGCTCACATTGCAGGGGAGGAAAGAATGGCTTACAAATTCCTATCAAAGCCTGCAAGCCCCATGTCCCAAAGGCCTCTTTAGTTTGAATCAGTGTGCTTCAGCAGACTTTAACCACGCTGAGTATGGGCTCATCTGGGCACAGGCCTGGTTTGGGAGTGGTTTATATCATTATGAACAACAGCAAGCCAGCATCTTGAAGCCATGTGCAAATACAAACAATATCTCTGTTCTGTCTGGTTTTGCTCACCAGAAATAATTGCTGGGGTTTTATTCTCACTGCAAAGGATTCTTTTTTTATTACTACTTAAGGCTCTTGTTAATCACATTTTGTTCTTTTCCTGCAATTATAAATTCACAATGAGATCCTAACCCAATAAATCCCCACTTCTCTAGCACGTGATACTTTCTCTATATGCAGTAAATTCAAGCAGCTGGCTTTCATCACTGGGAAAACTGCAAGGAATAAACAAATGCTGACCCTGTAGCTAGCAGTATTCCTGAGCTGGGAAGGGAGAGGACACGTTCAGTTCCTGCAGAAGAGGAAAATCTGAGACTCACCCCACTTCTGCAAGGGCTGAAGTTTTCCCTGGGGCATCTCTTCACTGCCCTGACCAGGACCTTGTGTAATTATCAGGTGGTAGATGTGCAGAATGTAAAATTTGGAAGTTATTCTCCATTTTGCACCCCTGAGTGGTGAGGACTGAAATATGTATAAATACCCAAGGAAGCCCTTTCTTAGTTCAACCACAGTAAATCAGAATTGGGTGCTAAGGTAAGAAATGTGCATTTTGTGGTTTAAGGGAGCCAGCTCTGGATTCTTCTTCATCCTCCACCTCTACTTTTTCCTTCTCCAGGAAAAGCTGGGGAGTTATGTGGTTTCTTTTATGACTCAGGAGGCAAAGGCAGACAGGATCACTCTAATGTAGCATTATTTCCCAGCTAGGTGTTGTCCCTAAAGGAAACACAACCCACAGGGAGCAATGGACTGGTGAAAACGTTTGGTGGGGTTGGCAGGTAGAGATTTAGCAATGATGGAGAAAGAAAGATGAGAGAAAAGCAGTGTTAGCACTTGGCTCCTGTAACAGTGAGGTGCCACGGAGGGGGCTCCCTGCTGAAATTCACTTCCTCTGGATTTGGCATGCTTGGCACCAGTGGGGCCTTTGCAGAGGCCCAGCACACAAGGTGACTTTGTCCAGGCTGCTGAGCAAAGGGATTAAACACAAGGCTGCCATTGTGGCAAGGGAAGGGAAACACTGTGTTTTATGCAGCGTGTCTTGTCTCAGCAGGGCCCCAAGGCCACAGAGAAACCTGGAAACACAAGGTTTTCTGATGAGTGTGGAAGCAGCAGGTTTTATGTGAAATGTGCTGGTGCAAAGGTGGTTTCCCCGTAGTGTGGGTGTGCAAGTTGAGCCTCACATCAATGCCCCAAGCCTGAAATGTCAGGTTCAGCCTCTCCCAGCCCATGCAGGGCCTTCAGTGCTTGGGATGATGAAAACCTTTGCACAAGGTCTTGGTGGTGCAGGGACAGGCTTTGGGCAGAGCCAGGACTCACTGCAGGGTGGTGGCAGCCCTGAAAAAGGGGGGTTTGCCTCAGAAGGGGCTGCAGTGTGTGACCACCAGGTGACAGAAGACAGACAGAAAGGGCTTGTACAACAGGACAGCTGGAAATGAGTGTCAAAAGCAAAGAAAGAGACAAAAGGAGGTGTAGGTCTGTGGATTACCTCTGCTAACCTCGAACCAAGCTCCATTTCCCTCAGGTACACTTAGAGCCAGCCCAGGTAAGGTTTCTTCTGGCTGTCCTCTTGCTGCCTGGAGTCCTCCTGATCCCTGGTGTGAGGGTATGTGCCCTTGGACTACATCGTGGAAGCCAGCACCATGCAGTCCATGGGCATATACACTTGCCTCAAGGTTTATTTCATCACGGCTGCCGCTGACCAGCGCTGGAGGCTGCTCTGCTCTTCAGGAAGCACAGACTGACTGCTGCTAATGGAGAAATGTGTTTGACTGCTTGTTTCCTCTTTTCTTTAGGGCTATATTGGTCTCCCAGGATTATTTGGCCTACCAGGAGCCGATGGAGAACGAGTGAGTATTTTGTGAAGAAAACCTCGGTGTGTTGGTTGAATGCAGTTCTTCAGAGCCTGATGTAACCTTCTCTATCCCTGCTCCCTGAGGAAGGAGGCAAGCATGCCTATTGCTTACCTATCCCTTCTTTAGTCTCTTCCTACCCTTGAATGAGGACCTGTGTCCCTGTATAAGGCTGATGTTCAGCTGTTCAGGCTTCAAGCAGGGCCATCAGACCTTGCTGTTGACTACAGAGGAGTTTTTCTATATTCTCCTTCACTTAAAAACCTGCCCTTCCTCTCCCCCTTGCCAGTTCATCTTAGTGAGGTGGGGCAGGGTGAGGAGAATGTCCATGGAGATTCCCTGCTCCCACAGGAATCCCCTCACAGCCACGCTGCCTCAGCACTTTGTGTGCCTGACTGGAGGTGTTTGGAAAGAGCCTGGCTCTTGGAAGGGACAGTGCTGAGCCTTCTAAAAATGGCTTTATTTCCAGTTGCATTGAATTGGGCAGTCAGGCCTGGGGCTGTGAGCGGGCAGCTATGCCTGTGCCCTCTCTTTCTCCCATCCTTTTCATCGTGCCTTCCCCCAGCCCAAATTTCCAGAGCTTTACAGGTCATCCCTTGCTTTTCCACTCTCCATCTCCACATCCTTCCACCTGCCTGATCTCTCCCCCTTCTCCCCACTAGAAGAGCTCCTAAAAAGATCCCTGGAAGACGACCAGTGTTTGATTCCAGCCTTTCCTCCCTCAAAATGCAATCCCCAGAAAGCAGAGAGGCCGCGGGACCATGTGGGAGTGTGCCTGCCTGGGAGGGGCCTGCCCCGCGCTCTGGCCACGCTGATTTAATGCTTGTAGAACTAAATAAGAAACACAAACACGAGTTCTGCAGCGAGTGCCTCAGCAGTGGCCCTCATTTGGTTCCAGACCAGTAGCTTAATGACTGCTCCTGCTAAGCCCAGCCCCAGCCTGGGGATGCTGCCTGCGCGTGGCCTCGGCAGGCCGCAGTTAATGGGTGAAGGTTAATTGTCTTCTGCTCTCGCAGCCCACTGCAAGTAGCTGACGTTTTGATTCCCAAACAATGCCACAGTCATTAGCCTGTTTTGCATTCTCCTTTCTCTTCTCATCTTGCTTTGTATTGTTGGTTGGCTGTTTGATTTCTCAACCAGAACTTTTTTTTTTTTCTCTCTCTCTGTGTTTTTTCCTTGCAGGGGATCCCTGGAGTTCCTGGGAAGAGGGGCAAGATGGGTAGGCCGGTAAAGTTTTTCCTCGTCTATTATGCAGACCTTGTTGAATGAAACTGGAAACAAGACATTTGGCTTTTGGCTGGGTCCTTTCATATCTTCAAACAAACCTTTCCATGTCTGTCTTCTCAAGCAGGAAGAAAACCAAAGATAGAGATATTGCTCTCTTCCTTTCTTCCATGCTCTTCTCAATTCACAGGCATTATTGCTCTTTTCCCATGCTCCCTTGGATCTTACACTTCTCAGATTTTCTTCTACAACATCCATACCAGATCTTCTGCAAGCTGCTGGTTGCACCAGAAACCTCTGTGATGAATAAGTGCAGGGTCCGTGGTGTAACCATGACTCGCTGGCCAGGGCAAAACAAACACAGCAACTGTTGTTAGGTGCAGGGGCTCTGCTCTCTGCTCTCTCTGCACAGAGCACGCTGCAGGCTCAAAGCCTTCCAGCTGTTGGCTGGCCAGGATTTGTAATCTTCCAGGCAAGGGTTTCAGTCTGGCGGTCAGTGCTACGAGCAAGGGGCTCCCCTGAGATCAGCAGGGAATCTCTCAGCTGTGGAGGCATTCAGGCTGGGATCTAGGGAAGGGATTAAATGGCTACACGTGAGCACCTTTGTTCTGCTTGGCTCCTTCAGAGGGCTCTGGCTCCATCCCTGGTTTATGATATCAGGTTTAATAGGAAATCTTGAATGGGCCGATGCTGACGATTTGAACTTCCCAGCGTGAACAGAAAGATTAAGTGACATCCACAGTTATTCAGGAAGTCTCTGGGAGAAATGGAAAGCACAAACCAGCTGACCTGATTCTCTTCCCAACACTTATCTCCTGGCCACCGCTGCCTCCCAGCTGCCTTGGGGTTTTTGTGAGCCTTCTGGGATTTCTCTGGTCTCTCCCATCCCTGCTCCCTTAGATTTGCTGGTGTGGCTGCTGTTCCTCTGCTGTCTCCGTGTTGTCATTGCAGCAGGGAGCTCTTGCAAGCCCTTTTTAGCTGCCTTCAGAGCTGGTGAATGCTCTGGGAGGAGGAAGGAGTTGGTATCACACATATTTCTGTGCCTAGCTTTGTTTGGGATGAGAGCTGGCAGTGGATCAGTGCTCAGCCGAGGAGGAGCTGGGGGCTGGGGGAGGTTGCATGTGACACCGTGGGCCTCTGAGAATGATGTAAGAGGGAATGATTAAAATAGAGGAACTGGACATGAGTCAGAGCTTGAAATCCTTCCAGGGAAGTAAAGTTTTGCAGAGCTGTGAGGGACATGGTGAGTCTGTCGTGGAAACAGCTGACTCCACCTCCCCCTGCCCGACAGCGATGCAGGAGGCCAGTGCATCCCAAAATATGGGCCATGGAGAGGGAGAGGGCTGAGGGCAGATTTATGGTTGGAGTCCAGTGCACAAAGGAGGCTAAAATAACAGGAGGCTGTACATCTCTGGATCTGCCTGGTTTAGAGGTGGGCTGGGGGCTGGAGCTGATACAGCTTAAACCTTCAGTCTTGCCAGTGCAGTGGCTGAAAAATATGTCTTTTTATGGTGATTTTTGTGGATTTTCATGGTGTTCAGCTGAGCAGCTGGGAAAAGAAAAATTATAAAAACAAGACCCCATCGGGGTGCTGAGGGAAGGAATGAGAGAAGGTGTTGATGGCTTGTCTTGCCATGCAGAGACAATATGCCAGTCCTGGTTCAGCTTTGGGAAGGAGCTGTGCTGCCACTGTAGGAAATGACTCATAGGAAGAGAGTAGGAGATAGAACTAGCTCAAGGAACACCAAGCTGTTCTTGTGCTGTGGGAGATGGGTAGCCACAATCAGGAATGTCTGCACTGCAGATTGTATTAAACTTCAAATGGAGTGGAATATTTTCAGAAGTTCTTAAGCTCTGCTAGAGGAAAAGATTTAAAGGCAAAATTTCAGGAAATATATCCAAAGAGCTTTGAGCTCTTTTTTGGTTCATCTTTGGTTTTGATGTGTGCTTATATCTCTCTTTTTCACATAGAGTGTTCATACTGCACCAGCTGTGCTAATTTTTATCTATGATTTTTCGCTTACAATCTTTTTGTTAGTAGTATTCTTTTAAAAGAGATAGAAAGGAAGGAGGAGAAATTTAATTCAAAGACATACTTAGTAATTTTGAGGTTCGTCTGAGGTCTGTTCACAAGTCAGTTAAACACAACTTAGGTTTCCTTACATTTTTCTAAGAACCCAGTGGTGCTGCTGGTCATGTGCTCAGAGCCTCACCATGCAAACACCTTGTGAAAGAAAAGCCCTGGCTTTCTTTCCACAGAACAGCACAGGATCAGACCCTCCCCAGGGCGGGGAGGATTTGGTAACAGCAGCACGAGCCAGCCATGAACACCACGAGCAGATATTTCTGTCTCTGTGCTCATCGTTCTGGTCTCTCCCCATGACACACACAGTGTCACACAAGCTGCTTGGCTCTTCCAGCTCTGTGCAAACCAGGGACAGCACTGTCTTTGGAGAGCTCTCCTTGGAGCTCAGCAGCTGAAGCTTAGTGTGGAAATGCCAAGGATGACAGCTCATGTCTCAAGGAGGAGGTGCCGTAAAAAGGCACATGGATTTGGAGTCACAGGGATCAGCATGGGAGTGAGTCCAGCGGGGTCCCTGCCCTCTGTTACACAGTGTGAGAGCTGGCAGCCACTGGAACCAGCCTCAGAGTTTGCTGGGAGCAGCACCAGTGCAGTGACAGGCTGCTGGAGCTGCCCACAGGCAGGATCCCCTCTCCAGCTCTCACAGGGAGAGGCACCTTCTCACCAAGCTCTTTTCCATGTGTGCTCTCTTCTTCTGTGGTGCCTTATCATGCATTAACTCCTGCCTCCAGTGAGCACCTATTGGTTTTTCCTTCATCTGATGAGCTGTCAGAAGGTCACAGGGTACCCCTGCCCTCCCCACCAGCATGAGCAGGCTCTTGCATCCTACGAAAAGGCATCAATTGTCTCTGGATAGCCAAAAGCAGGGCTGCCTCTGGGTCAGGAAGGTTTCATTTTGTAGCCTCCCCAACCTTTTGATGGAGGGCTGAGATAGATCCATCCTTGGACAGATCCAATGTCATCCTGAGATAGATCCATCCGTTGGATAGATCCAATGTCAGAGCCTGGGGTTTGCCAAGGTTCACATCCCAGCTGCTGTCCATGCACACAGTGGGAGCCAGGCTCTGCCATGGGTCTGCAGGGGCTGGCATGGCCACAGACCACTGACAAAACAAATGCTGCTTCTCTCTGTAAGGACTAAGGTGATAAACATCTCCTCTCTTGCTCCAGTCTTTTCTCTGCTTTGGGTACAGCTGAGCCCCTTCCTTGAGTGAGTGAGCTAAGAGTCTCCTGCACCACATGAGCACTTGGGAAACTGGTAACAGCATTTCATGGTACTCTCAAGTGTGGCCAGCCAAAGCCAGTAGAGAAATGAGTGGGCTGAAGAGCTGTGTGCAGGTAAATCCAGAAGATGAGCCTCAGGAGGGAGCACAGAGGGTCTGTAGGAGCTGATGGACAGGACTGGGTAGTGCTGTCTTGTGCCAGTACCCCAGCATTGCACAAAATATTTGGTGTCTTGTTCAGGAACTGATTAATTTAAAAACAGAATATGCTTTTAATCATTCTGTTTGCATGAAAAGTCCATTGGAGGTCCTGAAAACCAGCCATGAACAAGGCTCCTCTTTTAATGAGAGAGTTTTAGCCCATGGATCAGATGTTTCCTGTTAGCCATTTAAGCAAATTCTTTGCTTTTTTTTTTTTTCTTTGTTAACCTGAATTTTTAAAATAGATGTGGTTTGAGCAATCAGTGACTTTTTTTAATGCTGAAGTTGGACACTGGAGCTGGGCAGCTGGTCTGGTCTCTCCACCCCTCTTGGCCTGGTTCACCACTCTGAAATGCAGGCCTGAGCCCAGAGCAAATGTCACCATCTCTTTTTGGCCTGAGCTGTGTTCCACACGTCTGGAGTTTCCCAAATCTCTGTGGTGAGATGCTTGCATGGTTATTTCTCACATGTTCCTATGTCCATGATTACACCATCCATATAACCTGGAGAGGTGGACAATATCAGTATGTATTTCATATTTTTAAGAATGGGCAAAACAAGGTACTGAAAACACAGGGAAAAAGTGCCAAGAGCTACAACTTCCACTGAAAGAAAAGAAACAATCCCAAAGATTTTTTTTTCCCAAGAATGCTCCGAAGTGACTTGTCCATGATCATTCAGAAATTTCATGAGGACCTGAACCAAGGTCTTCCAGGCATCTTTAATCCTTCAGGGGAAAGCTCATTCATAAATCAAGATCAAAAATTATTCTCCTTAGAAAATATAAGGAAAAATAATGCAATTGTCACCTATGAGTCTGAAAGCATTTTGAGCCCTAAAGCTGCTTGACTGCCTTGGGTAGGAGGCTGCTTGGTTTGGCAATGTTGGCCATAGATAAGGAGGAGCAGTGGCAGGCTCAGTGCTCTCTGGCATTAGACCAACGTGTCTGTGCACTGGTAACTCAGTTAGAGCTCTGCAGAGCAGGAAAAGATCCTGTACCAGTGGGAAAGGAATGGAGCAGGAGCGTGGAGGGGCTGGCATTTCACTGGAGTGATGTTGGGCTGGAGGGGCTTCAAGAAATTTTTCTTGTGCTGCTCCTGCTGTACTCCCACAGCTGGAGGGACAGTTTGGTTTAAAAATGCCCTGAAATCTTTGTCCCAGGAGGTGACACGGAGCTGTGAAGTCTCCTGGGGGTGAGAGCAAAGCTTCCTTTGAGGTGGCAGAGGAGCAGAGCTGCAGCACTACCCCCCTCCATTCCCACATCTCCCTCTCTGCAGGGATGAGAGCTGCCTGGACCCAGGGGAGGGCAGAGGGCGCCGTGTGGCTGTTGAGGCACAGCAGGAGCACAGGGTCTGCCAGGCTCCCTTTGGGGTGGCTCCTGCTGGGGCTGAGCCTCCCCCTGCCCACCTGTGGAGGGGCTCAGTCTGCTCCCCACACCAGGAATTCTCTCAGAGGTGTGAGCTGCCAACATAAGCTACACTTGTTTGTTTTATTCTCCTTCTTTTTTCCAGTGAAGGCTTTCTCTCACCCTCAGCCCCGCTTCTCCACCACCTTTTTTTTTCCTTTTTCCTTACTTAAATTATTTGACTTGCAAGTTCTGTCCCTGGGGAGGCTCCTGGGCAGTGATTCACCTGGCCAGAGCCAACTGGCAGATAGAGACTTTTGCAGACAAGACAGGAGGGCTAGTTGGTTTGAGCAGCTTCACCTTCAGCCAACAGGAAAATAAAATCCTATTTTTGGAGAACGATTCTGTTGGCATGAAGAGCTGCCAGGATTCTTCAGAGCAGCAGCTGCCAGACTGCCTCCCTTACTCCTTCAGGGAAAGTGCTTTAAACTGAATCAGATGTTGTACACACACAACACACCCAGCCACACGTGAGCACCTGAGAGGGCTTTGGGGGAGCAAAGGGCACCGTGTGTGTCACCAGCCCCTGCTCCTTGGGGACAGCTGCTCCCAGGGACAAGGGACAAGGAGCTGCCCTGACAGGAGCAGTGCTTTGGCTGACAGCAGCCAGCAGAAAGGGCAGGCTGCTCTGTTTGCTTTGAGCAGTGGAAGAAAGGAAGGGGAGGTGGAGGGGGATGTAATCCCCTGATGCAAGAGGAGCTGGTTCCAGTGTCTGTCTAGGTCTGGTTGTTCTCAGCAGGAGTCTCCTGCTCTGTGAAAGGATGCCCTTTGCAGGGAGCGGGGATGAAAAGGAATTAAGGCACTATTGGAACATCTCAAAGATAGAGACTGTTACTGCTTCAGCTGCAGACTCCTCAGTGTAACCTGGGATAAATCAGTTTGTATCTCTGTGTCTCAGTTCACAAATTGTGAACCCCTGTAAAGCTCTGCTTGGGCTGGGGACAGGGGAGCACAGGGGCACCCAGAGGTTGTTGGTGCAAAGCATCTGCCTGTGTGCTCTCTCTCCAGCTCCTCACCTTGCTTCCTTCATTGAACTTCTCCTTCAGACAATGTGAAATCCATTCAGCTGGATGTTTTCCCCTACCTCCTCTCTGAATTTCCCAGCTGTCAGATAGAGCCAAAAGTTTTGTCATACCTGACTGGAGCGCTGTGGAGGAGCACCCTGCTGGCTCCTGGCCAGCACAACTTGTTAATCGAGCATTTTCTCCCTACTTCTGCTGCCGTTTGCCATTCCCTTCCCTGTCCTGGCCCTTCTCTGTCCATCCTGTCCCTTCCACAGAGTGGGCTCTGTATTTTTCACTGGGGTGTTTACCTTTGCTGTCCCAAATCTTAAGCATAATTTCCAGGGACTAGTTTTTCTGAAAAAAAAACCAAAAAACAAAACCAAAAAACAAACAAAAAAAACCACACAAAAACAAAACAAAAAAAAAGGCAAAAGCAGAAAAAAAATAAACCTGTAAAATGATGGATTTTCTGTACTAAAACCCTTTCTGCACTCACAGGAGACTCTGAATCTGCTGGGTTCTTTAATCTCTTTCAAAAGCCTCCTGAAATGGGCTGCCAGTTGTGACCCTGCTGTCTGCCAGCACCATAAAATGAGCTTCCTGCCCCATGTGTTCTCCCTCAGTCTGGGCTCCTCAGGCTGTTGGAGCAGAGCATGGGAGAGCAGAGGTGTCACTGCTTGGGGGAGTGAAACCAGGGGGATAACAGAGTCTGCTTGCAACTTCTGGGCTGCTTGTTTTAGTGGAATAGTGCTAGTTCTGTTCCTGGGGAATATCTCTCTCCTTTAGGCTCAGGCAGGAGAGGCACCAAAAAAATAGCTTTTACAGACGTGTGAGATGCAATAAATTAGGACACTGTGGTCACTGGAACTGTTATTGTGGTTTAAACTGCTACTGCTTACCCCATGGAAACAAAGTGCTTTCCTTTTCATTAGGGGCTTAAAAGATTGATAGTTTCCTGCTGTGCAAGAGTTGTGCTGGGACAGCTTTCACAACCTGGTTTGGGTCTTTGCAGACTGCATGAAGGCTGAAAAATCCTTCTCCATGCCGCAGCCACCAGCCTTAGCCTCATTTAAAGTGCAAAAAAACCTGTGCTAAGCTCGACTTCTGAGCTAGGGTACCTAGGGTTAGTTGAATTGAAGCTGCTCTTTGCATTTGTCTCCTCCTTTGGGTTTGTTTTACTGTTTGGGCCAAAATGTACCAGGGGGCATTTAGGGGGACACCATTCACCATCGCAGCAATGGGTGAGCGGGGCTGGGGCTGCTTGTGCCAGCAGTGCAGATGATGTGTTAAGGGCAAAAAAGGTGTTGGCCCGGATGGGGCTTTGATGCTGAGCATTGTCCTGGGCCTGTTCTGCTTTTCTTCTCAGTTTCCTCCCACTCTGACCCTTTTCCATACCATTTTGAGGGCTGGCAGAGCCCCGAGCTCTGTGGGCATTCACAGCCTGCTGTGAACAGGTTTTATTGCTGAATCTCTTCATTGCTGGGGGATATTGGCCAAGTGGCCTCAGGTGCTCAGCTCCACCTTCCAAACACAGGAATAATCTGGATATTTGGAGATCTAGTGCTAGAAAACTTTTGTAAATGTAGACTTCTATTAACTCTATCACCAAGTGCCTCAAATTTCCTGTGTTTAGGCAGCAAGGTTAATGCTGGAAACTGAGGCATAAAAAAAGAGTGAAACACATGTGCAAAACATATGCATTTAAATAGTTCCTTATCTGAGTTCTTTTATTCTGGCACAGGAGCACATTGTTTATGTCACACTGCAACAGTTTTGAACCAAATTCAGACAATGCTGTTTTAGTCTGGAGCAAGCATTCCCCTAGCTGATATTATGCTGCTGTAGCAATATTGTTTTCATTGTGCCATTCAAAATAGTAAAATCCCTGTGTTGGGAAGAGCTCAGCTCCACAGCAGACACCTCAGCAGCCACAGGGCCAGGCTGCAGCTCAGTGGCACCCATGGCTCTCTGAGGAAGGAAGGGGAGATGGGGGAATGCTGAATTCTCAGCACTGTAAGTACAGTATCAGTCTGTGCACACTCATATTTTCCTTGGCAAGCCACATGACTGTAAACAGCAAAATATTCTGGCAATCTTCTTTTTTTTTTTTTTTCTGTCTTGCCTGAGCAATGAGTTTTCCCTGCACATCTCTCTTCTGATCTGATTGATTCAGCATGTAGCAGAGTTATTTTTCTCCTTTTTTCATTAACGAAAATTGTAGGCCCCCCTGCCTTCTTGTTATATTTGACATCTTTGTCTCTAGATGGCAGAAGGCTGTTTCCAGTGGTTGCTTACCACAGCCTCTTGGCATGTGCACAGGCCTCAGGGATGTAGTGCCTAGCTGGAGAAAGGCAGACAACTTTCCTGTTCTCAATGATTCCCACAAAATAGAAGTGTTGAATCCAAGCAAGCAATAGCTCATGTCAGTTCAGTCCTTCATGCTGTAGGGAATTGGGACAGAAGAGCTGAAATGCTGGCTCTGAGGTCAGCAGCAGAATTTCTGTTGACTTAAACAGGTCTCCCATCTCTCACCTTGGATTTTACCAAGCAACTTTTTATCTTTTCTGTTCACCAGGAGTTGTAAACCCCCAAAAGTCGAGGGAGGTCTTGGATGACAGTTTCCCAGTGTAGTTTTCCTGCTCTGTCTGCTGTGATCATTTCAGTTTTCATTGTTGCTGATGGGTTTCCAGATAAGCATTGTCACCATTGGCTGTTGCATTCCACTTCCGTCAGATTTGTTTTCCCAGTGTTTGTAGCATGAAGGGAAGCAGGCAGGAGTGGACAGCATCCTCTCCCTTTCTTTTTCTTTTCTGTCTCTTAAGCTCTCAGGTGTTCCAGAACATGCCCATGTTGTCCTGGTGAGCAGAGAAGAGGATAAAGCACTTTTACTTTGACTCCCAGTTCGAGCTCTTCCTGTGGGAGACCGAGCATGGCAGGGCAGGGAAGAGAAATCTGCTTTGGGATCTGCTTGTGGCAGGGAACTGGGGGCTTAGAGGAGCACAGGGTCTGTCCAAGAGTGAGAGAGAACGTGTCCCAGCACCGTGTTCTGGCTCTGGCTCAGCACCTCCCCTCCCTTCTCTACAATTGTCTGAAGTCTTCCAAACTTGTCTCGGATATAATGAGATGAATCTTCTTTTGTGGTGACTTTTTCCTGTAGTAAACATGGCCTTTCACAGCCCTGGGGTGTGGGCTGGGATGAGTTTGGAAGCATTTGCTCCTCTGGCAAGCTGAAAGGGAGTGAATTCACCAGGCATCTCCCATCAGCTCCATTAAGCATCTGCATGGGCTCCAAGAGGCTTTGTGCTCTCCAGCTATCCTGAGAGGAGGGGGTGCTCTTCAAAGAGTCCTGTTAGCAGACAGCACTAAATAATTCAGACTGACAATCCATTTTTAATACAGTCCCTGCAGTGAGTCTGTGAATCAGGGGTTTTGGCCTTGCTGAGCTGTGCTGGTGTGGCAGGAGTGGTTTGGATGGGCACAGGCAGGCTGGTTGTCCCACATGTCCCCGTGTTCTGCTGCTTCCCAAAGTGCTGCACGGGGTGCAAGGGGAGTGGTTGTAACTGACTGTCTGCACCAGGGAGCCTCAGTAACTGACATTCATGTTTGCCTCCCCTTCTCAGGGTTTTCCTGGGAATTTTGGAGAACGAGGACCTCCAGGCATCGATGGGAACCCTGTAAGTTCACAAGTTTTCCTTTCTTTTTTTCTTTTGCAGTAGACAGCACACTGTACTGCATCATGCTAGGTTTTTTTTAACCTTGGTGCAGCTACTGGCTGGTTTTGTCCCTTCTGAAAAAAAAAATGTACATCCCTGCCCTGCTGAAAATTCCTGTGTTGGTTCCTGTAACTGTCAGGTCATTTGCCATCAGTTTTCTGTCTCCATCTCTTGCCTTCCCTGCACCTCAGTCATGACAGGTACCTTCTTATCCAGAAGGTGTGGCAAAGAGAAAATAAAGAGAAAAAGGGCAAGGATGTTGCTCTGGCAGAGTAGGCAGTGTTGGACCATGTTGTCCATACCACAGGGCACAGATTCCCTGCTCCAGTGTCTGGGAGCACTGAGGGACAGAATCCACAGCCCAAGCTCAGCCAGCCCTGGGGCTGCATGGGGAGTAAAGTCTCCAGTCTCCTCAGTTCTTGCCCTTCAGTCTTCATCTGACCCCTGCTGCCTTCCTAAGGGTGGGATGTGTCTCCTGGGGATCGGGTCAGGATGGTCACCGAGGTCATTTAAGCAGCTGGGTGCTGATAAAGTTCAATTGGCTCTGCTCTTGTAGCACTAAACTGTGGGGCTGTGCTGTGTTTGCCACTGCTCACAGAACATGTCCTCGTGGTTTGCAGCAGTTCTCAGATGTATTAATTATCCTAAATTATTTTCTGAATGACTTTGTTGGTTCTCCCCGAATTAGCATGTGAG
>NW_005054329.1:6065072-6107237 GCF_000277835.1 Geospiza fortis | reverse complement strand
ATCACCGTGCTGCTCTGGGGTTTGAGGGGATGATTTGTGTGAAGTAACCCACTCCACATGTGCCTGCAAGCTCCCATTTGTCATGTATGCAGCATAAAAGTTATTTTCACAACAGACTCCAATCACCAAGCCAAGCTCAGCTACAGCTCCAGCTTTTGTGGGAATTCAGCACAAGAATCATAAATGCAGCGAACTGAAAGAATGATGTTCCCAAGGAACACTTCTGCAGGACTTTTCCCATCCTTCAGTCAACTTAAGCCATGGGTCAGAGTGGAATCAGTAGTCCCAAAGTGGAAAACTTTCTGATTGTACTGCTATTTCCAGCCAGCCCACCAGGAAGAGCAGGAATCCTGGAGGACAGGAAGACTTTTTTTGTTTGTTTTCCCTAAATAACTTATTTTGTTTTCTTTTGAATATGCAAGTTGTCTAAGCCCCATTCAGAAGATGTTCTCAATGCCAGTCAGCTGAATGGCTGTTCCCAGAGCCTGGGAGAGCAGCAAATGTCCCGTTAATTCATCCAGAAGGATTGCTCCTCTTTCATCTTATCAACGGCTCTTAAATATTAATGTGCCTTGGCCATGGCAGAATGAAAACAGACTGTTTGGGCTGACTTAAAGGGAGGTTCACAGGGTCACAAGTGGAGTCACAGACGCAGAAAAATGCCAGAAAGTCTGTTTGTGGAGCGCACAAATATGCTAGGTTTGGTAGGTGGGGTGTGCAGCTGAGCTGTCAGGGGCAGGATGGCCTCGGGCCCGGCTGCCACATCCTCTGTTTGATCCCCTGCTGGCTTCGGAGGCTGAGCCACAGCCTCTGATCTGCTCTGCAGCCCCTCCGGGCACAGCTCCTCCAGCCCAGGGCCATTCTTCCCTCCTGCCAGCTGATGAGAACTGTCAGCCATGGCATTCCAGATCCCACGTTCCCCCGGAGTGCTCCAGCCACTCCAATTAGGCTCTTAATCACAGGAATTAGACGTGGGAAAGGGCTGTTGATTCATCTCCTTCTCTCTTGTCCCAGTGCCCGGTCCATGCACTGAAAAAAGGAGAATAGAGCCTGATTTCCCTCACAGGTCAGGGACTGATAGCCAGGAAAGGCCACTTGTAAATCCTCCATTTCCTAGACCAGGGAATGGCTCAAATTAACAACTAGTCCTGTCCTCATCTCTCAGGGGAGTCCACCCCCTCCTCTTCCAAGAGGAAATCCTCTTCTGTTAGCTGTGAGCTCATGCATTTCCACAGACAGCCGTTCTGCCGACGAACAGCAATAGGACACAAGGCAGAAAATCTGGGAAATGCCTCTTGGAGCTGTTGGGACCAAGAGCTGAGCATTCCCCCAGCCTGCAGCCCAGCCACCCTTCCTGGGGAGCCCAGGCCACCGTGCAGCTCCTGTGCTCAGCATTCGTGGGATGCTCCCTCTCCTTCCTGAGCCAGTAATGCCAGGCCTTGGCTGAAAGCTTGCAGCCGACCTTATAACAGTAGCTCTGAGGACACAGAAATCCCACCCATGAGGAACAATTGCTCCACAGATGTCCCAAGTATGCAGGAAAGGAACTGGCCATTAAAAAAAAAAAAAAAGGCAATTTTAGGCTGGTTGAGATTATGAAACGCTTTTTTGTGTGTGTGCTTGCCCAATAGTCCTTTACTCCACTTCCCATAAAATAAACACACGTAACCCTTCAGCCAAGGAGCCCTGAGCACATCCAGTCACGTTGCATCCCCTTCTCTTTCCTTCTCCACTAGGCAAACCTCTCCATAAAAGGGGAGCTCTATTGCACTGGAGGGGGCTCCACCAGATGTGCACCATAAACTGAGCAGGGCTGTCAGAGGAAGTAGCCAGCATGATCCAGAGCAGGGGCAGGACTGGCTGAGTGAAAGGGAAGTTCAGCATTTCCAATGCACTTGTTTTGAGAGGCCCTGCTGGAGATGGAGGTGTGTCAGAGCAGGTCCTTGCCCTGGCCAGCAGCTCACTGTTTGCATGGCCAGGGAGGCCACTGAGAGGGACACAGGACAGGCTGAGCAGCCCATGGTTGCTGAACTGCTCAGGGACCTGGATGGGTGAGTTGTGGGGGTCTGGCAGAGCTTCTCTGCTGTGCTTCGCTTGGAGATGCCATCAGGTACCTACCCGCCGGTGCTTCTGGATGGCTTTGGAGAGCTCACGCAGAGAAAGTTTGTGGTGAAGCTGAGGAGCCAAAGCAGCTCCACCAGCCCCATCAGCAGTCTGACCCTTGGAACGATGAGCTCCAAGGTGCCAAAACACTCCCAGGACACATTTGCCAGCACCAGAACCTGCCATACCCTCTCCCCAAATTACCCAGTTTCATTTTCATGCAGGTCTTCCTTTTTCTATGAGTTTTATTGGTGCATAACCACTCCCAAAACTCACCTTTCCCAATGTTTAAGCAGCAGCTTTCCTCTCCTTCCCACCTTAGCCTTGCTCTCCCCATGTCCCCTGCTCCCTCTCCCTGCCAGTGGCTGGGTCCCACCTGGGGCAGTCTCCCACCTCTCCCCTGCACACTGAAATGTTCCTTTCATCCAGCCTGCTCCTGGGAATAACTGCCAAAAACAAGCAGCCTGTGTCTTCCCAGGATGTGCTCTCCTGCAAATGGAAGTTCTGGATAGCTTTGGAGGGGAAAGGGGCTGGGGATGGAGGGGGGGATGGAAGGGGGAGGGATGGTGTTTTCCCGTCTTTTCCCTTCCCTCAAACCCCTGAAACACTGAGCTGCCTTTCAGCCTCTGCTTGTCTATAAAGTGCTCTGCAACCGTGTGGGTTTGTCTTTCCTTTTAGGGAGAATTGGGAGCCCCAGGTCCTCCTGGAGTCCTTGGACTCATTGTAAGTACAAAAACAAATGGAGATCTGCCTTGTCGGGCTTTAACCCTTTCAACCTGCCTAACTGCACACAGATTCTCTTCTTCCTGTGAGCAGGATGACTGTTTGCATGGGGGAGGTGTGGCATCTGGGGAGAGAGGGGGTGTCCTGGTGGATTCAGAGGTGGAGGAGGACAAACCCTTTCCAAGCAAAAGGAGACAGATTAGAAGTCTGTTGTTAGTGTCTTTTTTTTTCATGGTAACTTGCCCTTTTGATAGCATTTGCCAGGGTATTTCTTCAAAGATGCAGCATTCCTTCCACACCAGGATCTCTTAAAAAGCAAGTCCCTGTCAGCAGTGACCTCAGGGACACACAGTTCTTGTTCACTGGAGAGTCTGAGGGCAGGAACAGCCTGTCCTCTGGGTAAACAGGAGTTTTAAAAGCCCTTTCACCATCCCATCACTAATCCAGGTAATTTTACTCAGCCAAATTCCACCCTTCATTACCACTTTTCCCCCAGCAGGAGATAAATGGCTGTAAGGATGGGTGGCAGCTCCTCCTCTGGCAGCTGTGCTGGGGGTTAGTGAATGCCCAGCAGAACATAGTAGGGTTTATTTTTAGGTCTCAGCACTTGTTTTAGGTTATTCTCTTCCATGCACAAAAATTGGTAAGCTCTGTTACTACTACAGCATTCTTTCATAATGATTCCTCCTCAGCTGTGACAAATCATGGAAACTCGACTTACAAGGAATGGTTAAAACCTTCCCCTTTTGCCTTTCCATAGCTTAAATTACAGGAGTGTGTGTCAGCTTAGATCAAGGCCTCCATTGCACTAAGCATTGCACAAACCCAGAAATCTCACATTCCTGGAAGGAACAGCAGGGAATCTGGTGGAACACCCATCTTGGAGATGAGGGATTGGGGCACAGGTGGATTGAGAGGAAGGTTTTCCATGGAACCAGGAATTAGCTCTGCTTCCCCTCATTAGTGGAGATGAAAGTAGCTACTTTAGCCATAGCAGCAGAAAGGATGCGCTCCTGTCAAAAAAACTGGAAGATGAAAATTGCTATTTAAAACAATACCATTGAAGGCATCCTTGCTTTTGACAAGATTTCTCTTTTCCTTGTTGCCATTATCTCACAGATATTTGGAAAGATTTCTCTTTTCCTTGTTGCCATTATCTCACAGATTTTGTGCTTGTTAGAAAGTGTAAGGTCAGAGATGGCAAATGTGATCATGATCCTTCTAGAGATGATGGAGCCAGAAGCTGCCTGTCCTCCCCTCCACACTGGCCCAGCCAAACTTCAAACTGAGATTCGGGTCAAGCTGAGTCAGATCTTGTGTCCCAGGGTAAGATGCAGCTCCTGAATTCAGGCTGCTGAAGCATCTCTAGCAGGGTAGACTGGCAGTGACCTCCTCTATCCTCCTGAGGAGAAGGGAGCACATCCATCCTGTCCTGTCCTCCCTGAAGGAGCTCCAGCTGCTTCCCCAGGGTGTGCACACACTGCAGGGCATGGAGAAGGTGACACATGGCCCCTGCTCAGTCTCCTCCTTGCCACCTGCAGCCGCCCCAGGGACCAGCCAGGCTCTGCTCACGCACCCCGCGGAGTTTGGTTCACGGTGTAAGAGAGGCTGAAGAGCAGAATTAGGTGTAACTAAAGCCTCTTGCTCTCCTAATTAGCCATGTGGGCAGAGCTCTGAGTAAATGCATTTCCACAAGCAGCCTTTATGCTGGGAGGTATGAAAAGGGCTCTGTTGGGGTGGCTGCAGCCCAGCTCTCTCTGCGTGACCGCGGGCCCGGGGCTGAGGCTGGAGAATCGCTCCTTCAGGGAGCCTGCCCTGTTTATTTACACACTGAGGCCAGGCCAGGCACCCTGTCACTGCCTCTCTTCATGGCAGGGAGCAGCCAGAGCCCGTTTCAACACCAGCACTGAAGGGTTTCTGTTGTACATCACACATGGGTGCCCACAACAGCCAGAGCTCTGCTGTCCTCCTGTGTCAGACTGAGTCCAACACACAGTGCCACTCTGACTTCTCACTGCAGCAGGATGAGACCCCTCTGTCCCCATCTCCTGCCTCTCCTCTCCTTTCTTTGAGTGCTGCCTTTATTTAGGGGCTGTCTGTACATTCAAAGAGCCTTGACTCAAGCCAGGGTGCTGCTGCTGATATCAGTAGTGCATTTCTTCCCTGCATCAGTAGTGCAGGGATACTGACACTGGATATCAGAGGAATTTCACACCACATGCAGGGAGCTGTTGGGTTTGCACCTAATGACTGTGGTAATTTTCTTTCTCTCACTAGGGTGACATGGGCCCTGTTGGACCAATTGGCTTTCCAGGACCAAAAGGATTAAAGGTGAGGGAATCTCTGAGCTCTCATCTCTCCATAGCTGGGCTGAAGGTTGTTCTGTTCCTCCTTGGGGCAGTGGTGACTGCCCTGAGAGAAAGGATGGGCAGCAGTGGTGTTGAACACAACATCCCACTGGTGCTGTCAGTGGAGAATTCCAGAAGCATTTTCCCACATGAAGAATGTGTGATGGAGCACCCTTTGGGAGCAGTCTGGTACTGGACCTTGGGACTGTCCCAGGCCAGTGCTGTGGGACTGAGCCACCAGCCCCATCAGCAAACAGCAATGTCACAGACCTGAGCAAGTCTCCACCATGGCTCAGCCTCACTCTGAACTTTCTTTTGTTTCAGGGGCTGATGGGGAACCCTGGAGAACATGGACTGAAAGGTGATAAGGTGATCTGAATACTCCCTTATTGCACTGTGTTTTAATTTTGCATGTGAAACCCCCTTTCCAGCTTCTTATTCAGCATTGTAGTGCTGGTTCCACCCTGGCCATCTATACCCCATCCTCTCACTCTCCCTCCATTTGTGACACTCTAGTTTTGATTTTTCTTTCTTTGGTATCTTCCCCATCCCCTTTTCCATGGAGTATAGATAAGCTAAGCTCAGATCCTCTTTGGAGCTCCCATCTCCCCCTGATAATGACAGTAATGTCCAATTACCTGGTGCTCCACTGTTTTTATGTTATTTACATGATGGGATGGGGAGGAGGTGATCCAACACTGATAGTGAGGTTGCATTAATGCATTTGGGGGAAAGGTGTGGTGTGGAAAAGCAGCTCTGTATCAAACAAACCAGGTGGATCCTCTGGAAAAACTGTCGTGTGTTGGATACCTCTGCTCCTGTTCAAGGAGCCTCACCTCAGTTCAGCTTCCTACTGGGAGGAAATTGCCTTGTCCCAAACTGATATAAATCACTGTAGAAAAAGCAAAATGGAGAGGGGCCTTGATTGCAGTGATTTAGTGGTGCTGGCACAAAACCACACAGCTTCAGCTAAATCAGCATGAAGCTGTGTGTGTAAATGTCTCACTGTCACAAGAACCCTCCTCCTACAGATATTCAGCTGTAGGATTTATTTAGTCTGAAGGAGTGGGAGGTGCAGTTATTTATTGCTGGCTCTGATTGCTCAGGAGGGCAGTGGAAAATGACCATTAAGTGTATTCTCCTCCTCCTGTCGGATGTTTTATTCTCTTCTTAGATGTTTGCTTTTAGAGGATGATTTAGCAGCCCAAAACTGCACAGGGGGGGAAGTAGTGTCAAACCAGTGATTCAACTCTTCTTATACTATAGCAGCTCTTTGCCAGGACTCCTGTGTCTGCAATTTCCATTTCTCCCTTGTGCTGCTTTCCCACTTCTGTTGAGAGCAGTGACAAGGCAAGAGAAGGGCTTTTCTTTAGGACAAGCTTAAGGCATTGTAGCTGGTTTCTGGACTAAACCCCAGATCCTGGAGTCCACAGACTCCTCCATCCACTCCTTGGGAGAAATGGTTAAATACCTTAAAAACCACCAAGATCTAAATCATTGTTTAGCAAAATTAACCTTCCTGGACAGTTCAGTCTCCATCACTTTATAGACACTGCTCTGTTTATGCCCAGTATTTCCCCAGCCACTGCTGTCACAGTACCCAAATGGTTTGTGGCTCTCTCTGGAGTTATCCTTACAATACTCCCAAGTGTGGAATTATCCATCCTCCCAACAATCCCATGCTCCTGAGGTACAGGAAACCTTTCCTTCCCCCCCTCAGGTGCCTCCCCCTGCCAGCTCCAGGCTGCAGGTCATCCTGCCTTCCTGGGTTGATGAAGATTTAATTGGATGTCTGCAAGCTCCTATTAATCCCATCTGTCTTGGTCACATCCAAAACACGTGGCCTTGTACAGGTTGGGTTTTTTGTAGCTGAGGAAAACTCCCATCAGTCAGCAGCAGTCAGATGGATGCTGGTAAAACCTGAGAGCAGTGACAGGGTGGCTGGATGGTTGTGTAGGGCGCAGGTGCCACCTCAATCCAACTGGGAGAATGTCCTCACATCACATGGCCAGGTGTGAACCAGAATAAAGGACAGCATCTCACTCCTCCAGCTAAAATCACATCCTTTTATCTAGAAGCTAGACAGGCAGATCCAGGTCATCCTTCTGTTTGCATTCCTGTGTTTTCATGGAGGCAGGGAGAGGGGGAAGAGAGAGAAAAGTGGAATTACTGTGTGACTCTGAAATCAGGACTGGCCTTGAGAAGGCCACGTGGGGTGATGAGTGCAGGGGAAAGGTGGAGGAGGAAGCAGAGGAAATCCCAGCTACTTGTTCTCACAAAGGAGTTTTATGAATCAGGACATCTGTAACTTGTGGAGGACATGGCTCAGGCAAATACCTCTGGAGCTGTGTGGCGTCAGCTCCCTTTGCATTGCTGAGCAGGAAGTCTTGGGAACAGAGACTCCAGTTGAGGAAAATTGAGGGGATTTTGCACAACAACCTCCTCTGCATCCCCCAGACAGCAAACACATCCCACAGCTGTGCATTTGGTCCTTTCCCTTGCAGCCCCTCTCTGTTTGTGTTGGGTTACACAAGCCCTGGGGGTGTCTGAAGCTGCATTTCTTTTTATAGGTGAAACATGAAGCACAGGCAACATCCCATGGGCAGAGGCTGTTTGTAATTTCAGATCCTGCATTCCTTTTCCTGCCCCATGAACCAAGTCCTTGCAGGCCCATTTCGTCATCTCAGCATCTCGGTTTTTAATAACAACCATGCCTGACCTCTTTCCTCTGTAATTTTTCCCTCATATTAAGGACACAGATCCCAAGTCCCAGTCCCAGGGCAGGTAAAAGGTGATGCCTCAGTGCTCAGTTCTGGTTTAAGAGATTGACAGCCATGGATGGACTGTTCATGCTGTGACATTTTGCTGTGCTATCACAATAACATGTGAACATCTGGCGTGAAGTCCAGCTCAGGTTAAGAGATGAGTTTTGTTTCCCTGCTTCCTTCTTACCCTCTCTAATGCCCATTTCTCAGAGTTGTTTGAAAACTGGCTTCACTGTCATGCCCCACTTTTCCTAAAGGCTGGAAACAAAAGTTTGTTCCTGCGTTTTGCTATGCTCAGGAAACTCTTTTATTTTAGTAATTATTACTTAGTGTCCAAGTATTTCTTGTGAAACAGTATTTCAATTGCCACTTGTACTCTCTGGGTAGAAAATTGCTTAATAAAAAATATAATCTTTCTTCTTTGACCCTCAGAACTGATGATAAAGCCAAATCTCAGAGCCAACCTGTCACTTCCAGAAAAGTTGTTTCCATGCTGCCTTCAGCTGGGAGCCAGAATTAAGTAGATTTCAGTGTTTTAAGCTTTGGACTACATAAAATAAGTAGAAAATTCAGAGAAGATGAGAGAAATCTGTGAAGGAGATGGGTCACACAGTAGCTTTTTTACCATTTCTGTTCTATCTAATACTTGGGTTTCTTCCGAACTGAAGCTGTGTAAAGAGCTGATTGTTTCCATTTTGCATTGCCAAAGGAAAAAAATATGGAAAATAGTTCAGATGAAACAAAATGTTGGTTATTTGACTCAAATTAAAATATTTTAGGTTGAAAACCAAATGAGTAAAATCAATTTAACATTTTTAAGAGCAACATTTTAATTTTGCTACGTAAAAGACTTGTTTTGAAGATGGTTCAGTGAAATGTTCTGGGAAGATCTGCCAAAACATTTAAGCAAATTTAGCATGAATCCATGAAATGTTTCCATCATTGAATCTGCATAGTTCTTAATTATTTTTCTTCTGAAAAATTGTCTTTGAAAAGTTTTTACTAACTCAAACCTGAACCGTCCACAATTTGATTATCCCCTGCATGTTACTGAAGTAGTTGCAATTATTTCAGCTCTCTGATGGGTGAGAGTGGGTGGTTTTTCTGGAGTGAAGTGGACTTTCTCTGACATCTCTCTGTGGACTTTGGCTCTGTTGCAGGACTCCATATGTCTTCCATGTGGGCTATGTTTAAACATATAGCCCTGGAGTGGCTCATTCCCTTGCTGGGGAGCCAAGTTCATGGGACAGAGTTCCTCCAGCAGTTATTTTTGTTGGGTCTTGTCATTGTACCAAGTTATTGTAGTCATTCCTCCCTTGACTTCCCAAGTAGAATTTTCCTTTCTCTGCCCCATCATTGACTCATCCTTTGTTTAAGTAAATCAATGAATCCGTGAAGCTGGAAGGGGCATCAGGAGGTGATTTGGTCCAGAGCTGCTCACAGCAGGGCTGAGAGCCAATGCAAGGTAGCCCACTGCTCCTTGGAAAACCTTCAGGGGTATTTGGCTTCCACCCAAGGAGTCAGAATCTGTTATGTTGGTCCAATGAGGGACAGACAGATAGACAGACAGCTTGGTGAGGAAATACTGTCAGTGATGGGCTCCCCATCCCAGTGAGCACCCCCGACCCCTCCCAGGGAATCTCAGCTCAGAGATTGGCAGTGAGGTGCTACTAAAGCATTACCAGAAGTTGCTCTTGTTTTCTTATGGAAGAGGATTGATGTTTGATGTCAGGACTAGGATATGCTCACAGAAACCCTGAGGATTGTTTGCTTTTCTATAGAGCCTTGTGAGAGAAAAGGTTCATTCATTGAAAACTGAACTCTTCTGTTCGGCTGAATTTAACACTTCACCACCATCATGGTCCCTGTTAGCCAGAGGAATGTGCTCTCTCTTCTTGCAGCTCCTACAGACACACAATGCTGGGGAATTCCTGGGTTTTGCTCTCCTGCAGTTTCCTTCCTCACCTTAGAATCAAGCTGGGAAATCCACACTTTGTTCAGGGTTGTTGCTGCATTCAATGTGATCTGCAGCTCGCCAGCAGTTCAGTTCTGAGTGCAGCTGCTGTTGAGTCTTTTGCACCTTCTGAGCACCAACCTGGGCATTTTGGCTGTTGCTGTTGCCTGTTTTAACTCTCTGGTGATGTGTACCCAGGGTGATCAGGGAAGAGCAGGTGTTCCAGGAGATATTGGCTTCCAAGGAGACAAGGTAATTGTTTTTCTTTTCTTCTTTGTTCTTTTCCCCTCACATAGCAGTGGCCACCAGTTATCTCAGTTCCTCCACTAGGAGCTGGCATTAGCTGCATCCTGCTGTCAGGTTCCCCTGCTTGGATAGTTCCCACTTGGGGTATGCTGTGCCTTTCTAAAATCCACGTGAGAATATGGATTTTATAGTTACTCATAGTAAAAGCAGTTCTGCAGGGTTTTTTTGTAGGGGCTATGTCTCCTAGCAGAGGTTGGGAGTGATGGCATTGATGGGGATGTGTGTGAATGTGTGTGGTCCAGAGGCTGCAGACTCAGGAGATTTTGTCTGCTCAGTGCAGCAACTTAAACCCTGACCCAGGGAACCACTTAATGCTCTGTATAACTTCTGATCAAATGACTTCTCCCCTGTGATTTAATGTGATACTGCCTGTGGCTGACAAATGTTGCACATCGCCCTGTGCTGGAGCCTGCGTGGCTCTGAGCCACAGCCAACTGCAGCAGTTTGTGTTCTCTGGGGCTAAATTCAGGGCTGTCCTCAGGAACATCTCCCTGACATCAGTGCAGCTGTCCCAGCTCCATGCAGGGCTGAGCTCAGCCTTTAGGAGATGCTCCTCATTCTGCAGCAAAGCTGGAGCCTGGGGAATTGGAATGTTTTTTTGATGCCTCGGTGTGTTCTGAAAAAAATGTGTCTCTCTCAGGGCAGCCAGGGTTTGCCTGGGGTCCCTGGGGCACGAGGGAAGGCAGGCCCCCTGGTAAGTAACCGAGCACCCTCTGCTCCCTCACCTCCCTTTCTAAGGTGCTGTGCCCAGCTGGAAAGACAGCTTGGCTGTTCTAAACAGGAAACCTGGCAGCCAGCAGCCAGCTCACTTCTCCCCATGTTTTTCCAATTCCTGCAGGGAAAAGTCGGTGACAAAGGACCAGTTGGGTTTCCAGGACCACCTGGCCCTGAGGTATGTCCCACCACCTCCTTCTCACATCCTCCAAGCCTCAGGCTTCACTTCTCTGCTGGGATATGAGGGCACACGAGTGGTGATGGGGTAGGAAGAATCAAGATGGGTTCATGACCCATTCTACATCTCATGTAGATGAGATCCTGGTTTTTCCTTCCCCTTTTTTGTCATAGATAAAATGAAGGAGGTTTTTTTTTCAGTTTTCCCCCCTTTAAAATACCACTTAAAGTAGAAAAGCCTCTTACTTCCCCTACCAAAAAAAGGTCACAGTGATACCTTAGATGCAGGATGAGCTGCCACCAGCACACCATCATTTTTTCTCCTTCCTAAGTGACCAGACAAGGTCTGTAAGATGCTGGAGAGCCCCTTCCAGCACAACTGATGTCTGTTTTCCCCTCATCAGCGTTCTGGTATTTCACAGGGTCTGGAAGGGCTCTCAGCCGAGTGCTGCCACTTAGCAATCGTTCCTTTTTGTTGCTATTGGAAATAAGCAGGGATTCCTTTGTTTCCTGCTCGATGGGTGGGTGGCTGGGTGGGAAGGAGCCCTGCCAGGCTGACGGCAGCTAACGAGGGTGTCAGCACCTTTCCTAATTCCTCGCCTGCTTCCCTTTGTCGCCGAGGCTGCAGCTCCTTTCTGGGAGCACAGAGGTTATGAGCTGGCTCAGAAAGATTAATTAAAACCCAAATCGCTGCTTTTAGCTGTGTGATGACAGGGAGGCCCTCACTGCAATAAATCTTGTAAGAAGATGAACCTAAAGGGAGTTAGGGAAAGGCTGCTCTTCCATCAAACTGATGGTGCTGCTCCTTTGTGTCCCCTTCCCTCCCAAAGCTGTGGTGGCCCCCACATGGACACTGCCAGCATGTAACACACCTTGTCCCTTAGATTCTAACTAAACCTCACAGAGGCTGACACTGCCTGCAGAATTCCACCTTTGCACCCTGACTGTTCCTCATTTCCTCCAGGGCTTCCCAGGTGACATTGGCCCACCAGGAGAAAACGGCCCTGAAGGTCTGAAGGTGAGTGGAGCAGAGACTGCAGCTCTGTGTGGGGTTGGAAGCAGCCAGGGAAAACAAAGTAGTGGGAAGGGGGGAAGAGAGAAAGCCCAGGAGATTCCTAAAGATTGTCCTGGCCAGCATCTCAGCTTGGTCTGTTTGCCTTGAGGTGCCTCCAAGTGCAGCGTTTTCTTTTCTTCAGATTTTTTTTTTCTGTAACAAAATTGACATTGGATAATGTCCCATGGCTGTGAAAGAGACTTTCTCATTTTAATTGCCCTTCTGAGCTTATGTTTCTATTTTCTGAGTATCTTTTCCTTTGGCTCTTTCTCAGGGAAAGCCAGGAGCACGAGGTTTACCTGGGCCAAGAGGACTGCCTGGACAAGAGGTGAGTGTCCTCAGCTCAAAAGAGGTTTGATTTACAGAAGAATGCTGAATTTTCTAAATTAATGTATGGTGAAATGGTGTTTGTGGTTCAAAATGCTCTAGTCCCTCTGAATTTGGAAGCAGATGCTTATACTGAGTGATCAGAGCCCTGCAGAAGAGGAGATCCTCTGAGCTGTGTGATCTCCAAGGCCTGTGATCTCTGCTTCCAGTCACTGCTGACATCTGCTGACCCTAAAATCTGCCTTGGCTTTGCTTTTAAAGCCTGTTCCCCCACCCCCAGATGGGTGTTAGAGCCCTTTTCCCTGCACATCCCCTTGCACAGACATGCCCTGGCCTGGCATCTGCTTTCTGCTCCTTTTAAGTGTGTTCCTTTTCAACCATGAGACCTGCAGACTCTGCTCTCTCACACGGAGAAACATCCCTCTGTAAAAAGAGAAGGAAATGGGAATTGCTGCTCTGCAGAAATTCATTTGCCCAGCACCTGAGAGCTTTCACTCACTGCTTCACCTCAGAACCTGAAGCATCATTCCCCTTGCAGTCATTAGGAAGGGAACAATTGTCACTGATTTAATTGTACATGATGGGAGCAGCAGAGAATGTCTGGGTTCCCTGTTTATCCTGTGGTAACTCCAGTGACATTGGTGTAATTTCCTCTCACTCAGGCCAGTGTAAGCTGTTTGTCCAGAGTCACGAGACATTGTGTAAATAATACTGAGCACATGCATGGGCAGGAGCTCGTTTTAATAGCACTAATAATTCTTAACTTTTTCTGGGAACTCTTCTGCTTGTTCTCTAAATGGGATTAATGCAAATTAGCTCATTTATTTGCAGTGAAATAGGGGGAAAAAAAAAATATTCCAGCCAAAATACAAAGGGAATCGAAGCCCTGCATTCCAGGTTCAGGCAGGCGTGACCAAGCTGCCTTCAATTTGCTCTAGTTAGTGAGTGTAAAAGTGAGCCCAAAGACATGGACATGGAGTTTGGTGTGAGCTGTGCTGCAGGGCTCAGAGTGTGCAGCAGAGCACAGCACTGTGTTCTCACCACTGTGTTCACCCAGGGCACCGGGTCAGGGCTCTGAATTAAATTAGATCCCTCTGGAAACGGGGCATATTGTGGGTGGCTTGTCTGTGCCCTTGGAGCTGGGTTCCTGACCCCCAGTCCCACCCTCAGCCTGCCAGTGCCCCTTCATTACCAGGGCTGCCCACCAAAATGAGAGCAGCCAGGCTGGGGCTGCCAAGGGCGCTTTTAATTCCTCTCTTGGCAGTTGGGTTTAGACACTTGAGATAATTTTTGTGAAGCTTAATTGAAGGTCTCTTAGAAACTGTAGATCTGATCCTATCACATTAGAAATTGGTGTGGAGCCAAGGGAGAGGAGCGAGTCCAATTGCTGTGTGAGATTTTGTGATAGCTCCATTCTGCAGCATGTGTAGTCCCAGCTGAAAGCAAAAGGGAAACGTTCATACAGTTGCCAAGTGGTTCTGTGGGAAATTTTGGAGCATGCTTTTTTGGGGGGAAGAGAGAAAAAGAGAACTCTATAGCATTCACGTCCCTGCCAAATCAAATGAAGCAGAGTTATGGCAGCATGTCCAGGGTACCCCAGGGGCCAAATCCAGCTCATCACAGACCAAATCAACTGGTGTTCCCTTGGTCAAATTTTGGATGGCTTTTGCTGGCAGAGCTTGACTTGAGATCTTTTTTTTCCTGAGAAACCTCAGAGGCTGCTCTAAGATAGAGAAGGGCTCAGCTGTTAAAATGTGACAGCTGAACACACAGCCTGTGTTTAAGCGCTGCTCATACTGCAGGCATTTCATTCTTGCTGCATGGTGAGTCCAAATTTTGTCTTTTATTTTAATTTCTTTTCAACTCAGGGAGATGAAGGCCCCTTAGGACCACCAGGAGTCCCTGGTCCAGAGGTAGGTTTCATTCATTTATTCACTCAGTCATTACCAGCTCTGATGACTTTGCAATGGAATTGTAGTTAAATTCTCATAAAGCTTCCACCCTCCTGGTTTGGGAAGTTAATCTACCCTGCTATGAATTATTGTCTTGTCCAGGGCTTGATCGATTGCTTGATCCAGGATGGCTGAAAGTCCAGGAAGTGCCTTGCACAGGGTGTTGAGTTTATGACTTTCCTGGAGTCTCAAACCTTGAGAAACCCTCTAATGTTTAAACAGTTCATCCTCAAGATAAATGACATTGATTGGAAAGCATCTCCATAACCAGCCCTTGTGTTTCTTCCTTGATTTATAGTATTTTTCAATGAGTAGAGGAAAAAGAAAGAGAAAAAAAAAGACTGGACAGTCAGAGAGAGTCCTTTTGACCTCTGTGATATATCACAGAAACAGAGTTAGAAGAAGCAAAAAGAATATTTTCATATTTGAGCTTGCCAGCTCAGGATTTTGTAATGGATCTGTACATAATTGTCACCTCAAGATAGTAAAATATCCCAAAAATTTGTAATAGGTGGATCAGAAAATGAATATTTTATATTTATATTTTATTTTACAAGCATGTAAGCAGCACCTGTGAGCAAAGCAGCTGCAAGCTTTTGATGTTTATGGTTTTTCCATGTATTTCAGGGTCGGTCTGGTCGGAAGGGATTTCCAGGAACACCTGGTCCCAACGGTCCAAAGGTAAGAAAAGAGTTTGTTCCTGATCAGGAAAGCAGTGGGTAGAAGGGAGGAAAGGAAGAGGGAAATGTCTTTTCTCACCCTTGACCACTCTCCCAAGTATTCATTCCAGAGAGAGCAAGAGAACTGAGGGTTCATCTTTTTCTCAGAATTTTGGGGTCTCCGCTTCTGCTTCTTTCTTCAAAAAGAATGATGGTGCATTTTTAAGCTATTATAAACAAATGTGTTCCTCTTTTGATATTAACCAACTTCTCCCTCCATCATCACTTCATTTTCCATTGCTTCTCCATGGTTTTGTTCTAAAACAATGCACATCATTCCTATCTTTGCTGCCTAATTATCAGCAGGAGCCATCCCAGGGCAATGCGCTCCACAAACCCACACTCGAAAGGAAAGAGAAAACCCAACAAAAACAACCTCTTCAAACAGTAAATAGCAAAAATGTGCTCTGGCAGCACATCTGGAGTATCTGCCTACTGAGAAAATACAGCTGCTGTCCTGGAGACACTGCTGGTTACTGGTGAGCCTGGCTGGCCCATGCAGGGCACTCTGCCTGCCACAGCTGCCCTGCTCCCTGGTGGGTGTGCAATCCTTCTCCTTCTGCTTTCTCCTTCACCCCTCATCATTTTCATGCTCTGGACTCCTTCTTCCTGCACTGGGATTTATCTCACACAGGTTCTTGCTGTGGTTTTCCTGTGGAGGCTCCATGTGACTGTAACGTGTGCCTGTCTGAGCTTTTCTAACAACAGAATCAGGGGCCAGCATTGCCTGGGAATATTTGGGTTGTATTTTCTTCTTCTGCTTTGTAAAACTTTGGGATAAAGTAGCCAGGACTAGGCTGAGCCTATACCATAGATATCTTATGTTTCAGTGTGGTTCTCTGAAGGTTATTTTACTACAGCAGGACCAGCTTTTGGGGCATTTCACTCCAGAACAGCAAATGTTTGCTCCATGTTCGTGTCAGTAGTGTTCTTACTTTGGATAAGTAAGAAAGTTCTTTCTTCCTCCAAGTCACAGTTGGTTTTGTAAGATGTTGTTTCTCACAGATTTTCCCTGATTCACACTTTGCAGCCCAAATAAAGGGTGTACAAAGAGCCAGGTCTGGCTGGCAGCGCCCAGTAACCCATGTGCCCTTGTCTCCTTGTCCTGCAGGGTGAGCCAGGAAACCGTGGCCGACCAGGGAAAGTTGGTGAGCAGGTAAATTCCTCATTTTCCTTGTCTCCTTGATGATCTCCTCTGCACAACGTGTCCTGGGTGCCCAGAGTGCAGGCAGAGAGCAGTGGCCAGGCACTTCTGGCCACCTCAAAGCTGCCCACAGCCCTGGTGCTCCAGGTTCCAGGCTTCAAGGAGAGGATTCTCTGCTTTGGGTGCTTTCACTTCCCCTAGATTTTCTGGGGAGTAGAGGAGCTAGCAGCTAAAGAAACCAGACCCTGGGGAAGAGAGACACTGAGCTGCATTTTGTTGTAATTTCATGGAGAGCATTCTGCTGGCATAACCCAGGACATGCACAATCCCTGTAGGCTTTGGGGGAACCACAGGCATCAAGGAAAAAGCAACAATTGTTCCCACATCTCTGTGATTGAAACCAACAAACTTGTCCACCAACAGCCCTGAAAGTGAAGCCACAGAGCCTCCAACAAATTCTGTGTGTTCCTGCACCACCACACCAAAGTGGCTGTGGCAGCTGGCCCTGGCACTGCGGGTGCTGCTTCCCACCACTGCTGTCCTTCCCAACACTTTCCCTGCTGGATGGTCAGCTTGGTTTGCTTTGGTTTAGCTTGTCAGCCTCTCTGGCTCTTCTTTGGGTCGCTTCCTCCAAGGGTTTCTGACCAAGCAAGTCTACAAAAGTCAAGGTGGATCCTTTTCAGTACCAGCAGTCTGATACCAGCCTCTGTACATATCAAAGGTGGTTACTTGTCTTTGGAAATTAGAGCCATTTCTGTGTTATGGTTGTTAATTTGCTCCTTGAAGAGCAACTACTGAAGGAGCAAAGTTGTTCCGCACATCTGATTTTTACTTGCAGATTTATCAGATTGTGCACCATCTCAGACAACACTTCCCAGTGCTTTGTGCCTCAGTTTCCCCTTCTGTGGAAGGTGTGAGACAGCCCTGAGCAGACCTTAGCCCAGTGCCTCCTGTTCTGAAGTGGCACCTGTGGACACTGTTAAAAATGGATATTTAAAAGTGCTTTGAGATCCTTAACCAGACATTGTCCTTGAAGGGCAAAGCATCATTAGGATTATTATTCTTTAACTTCCCTCAGGACTGACCTTGGATGAGAACTGTAGGCACTGTTCATCGAAAAGAAAACACAGCTGGCCTCTGCTGACACTGAAACCAGCACAGTGGTAGGAAAGCTGCCTGTGTTATTCTTAGTCAATTAGTCTCTGCCTAGAAATATCACCCAGAAAATTTCCATTTCTGAACCAGTCAAGTAATTAGAACAAAAATGTCTCACCAGAGTAGTGAGAAATAACTTCCTCTCCCCTCACTTCTCCACGGAACGATGCTGGAGCATTGGGGTTTCCTTCCTCCCTCCACTTAAACGTCAGCAGTTGGTGTTGGGGCTGGGTTGGATTTTTGCAGAGCCCTTGGCACTGAAGACACCATCACCTCACCCTGTTTTCTCTTGTGGAGACCTCGATGTTTTCTATTCCACAGTAAGGGTGGAAAACATCACACTTCTCAGTCCTGCTGCTCTGCCTGACAAATGGCTTCTCTCAGAGTAGAAAATCTCAGCATGACAGTATGAGAAGAGAGCAGCCATCCATCTCACTGGAGATTTCTTCCCTTTCTTAGGGACATCTGTGTAGGAAAACACGGGAGTTTCTGTGAGGTTTCCGGCGATACTTGAGCTCTCCTTGAAAAATGAGGTTTTAAGGCACAGGGCAGCCCCTGATGTGTTGTTTTTCCACTGCAAGGACACCGACTGGGGAAGATCATTCATGAGATGCTTGTTGTCTCCCTGTGCTGGAAGGATTCCAGCTGCCAGGCGCCCCAGTACCCTGGAAATGTGTGGGTTAACCCTTCCTTGCCTGGAGATGGAGTCAGAAGGATATGAAGAGGAATGCAAGGCCTCTGGCCAGGGAAGCCACCAGCCTTCCTGTCCCTGAAGGAGAATGTCACCAAAATGTCCATGCTGATGGTCAGAGAGCCCCGTGGGAGAAGCAACAGCCTGGAGCAGGCAGGAAGGTGCTGCCACCCCAGGGAGCCCCTGCTTGGCACCAAAAATTCCCAGTGAAGAGTTGTGCCTGCTGAAAGAGGCTCCAATTGCCTCATGTCCTCAATGGGATTGGGAGGTCCTGTCACAGCAGGAGCAGCTGTTTGAGTCCCTTCCCCTGGACAAGAAGTGACAGCCCTGCTCACCCACGGGGCTGTGTCAGGGTCAGCCATGTACCCATCACTCTGTGCTGGGAAGGGCACCCAACGCCCTTCTCTTCTCCTTTAAGGTCTAAGTATGATGTCTCAATATCAGTATTCTAAGACCATTTGTCAAAGGACAATGGCACCATCTCCTTCATGTCTTTCCCCTTCCAAAGGAGAGGGGCTCTAATGTCAGGTTTGCAGATGGGGACGTCGTGATTGTCTTGGCCAGGGTCAAGAGGGTCACCAAGAATGGAGCAGGGAAGTGCACTGGTGTTTCCCACATGTCAGCACTGCTCCTTTCCAACCCTTCACCTTCTGCTCCAGGGCGTCTCTGGCCTCCAGACATCTCAGTCAGGGATTTTCAGGCACTGTGGTGTTTCCACAGCACCTCTCCACCTTCCCTCCCCTCACTGCCAGGATGGTGGAAACCCAACCCAGCCCCAGGGCCGGGCTGAGCCCGGTGCACAGAGGGTTAAACCACATGGCTGTTCTTTGCGGGTCAGAGCGTCCTCCTGTCTATAAACCGCGATATTTACTGTTTTACTTTCCCTTTCTTTCATCTGAATGGGAGGATTGTACATTTACTCCCTCCCGTCCCTTCCCTTTGTGCCTGGTTTGTTTTGTTTTGAGTTCTGGTGAACCAGTCAAACACAGAGGCCGCCATCGGTTCCCGCTGGGAGCCACCAGCGGGCCCGTCCCTGGGAGACCCTGCTCATGCTGGGCTGCTTCTCCCTCCCAAACGGGCTCTGATTTATGCAAGCCTTCAGTGCTGACTTGCTCTCTGTTGGCGGAGCCAAGAAGGGGGGCTTAATTATGACAGGGCTGGACAATAAATGGGAAAAGCGAGACAGGAGTTAGGAATTACAACCCACCAGTCCCCCCTCCTTTCCTTGCTCCCCCCCTCCACGAGCCCCCAGCAACTTTTTAACAATCTCCATCCCTTTTCCGCCGTGCCCTTGGCTGGGGAGTACAGCAGACTGAATCATGAGCGACATGCTGAACTCCTGTCTAATATAAATGTTTTACATTCTTTCCTCTATAGTGTGGGCCTTTATCCGGGCAGCCACTGCTGCTGGGACTTCACGTGCATCATTACACACACTGCCCAGAGCCCTGCTTGGTGCAGGCCCTCTTTTCAACCCTGGGAACCTGAGAAAAATATGTTGTGCCACAGCCATTTTAGTGTAATGACCACAATTCGTGTTTGCTTTGATTAAATATTTGCCATTGGCAGCTCTTCTGGTTCTTAAAACCTAAATCTTTCTGTCTTAAAACCTAAATCTCCTCGCCTTTAGTGTCTATCCCATTTTGGCCAGTGAAGAGCATCATTACCCAATCTTCCCCTGTTTTTCCTTATACTCCTGATAAATTACTGAGATTTATTTGGCATGGACATATCTATCTCGATTTGTGTCTGCTTGCAGACACAGCAATGTCGGTTAATTTAGCCCAGAGCAGACAGTGCTGGCTGCAAACACTGCAGACTACTGTGCTGGAAGCTACAAGGTCCCAGCCCTGCATCTCACGTTCACAACCATGGGATGCTCCTCTCACGTGGGGAGCAGTGACATCTTCCCCTGTGCAGTGCCACAGTGCACCAGCGCAGGCAGAATTTCCCCTGGGTTTGGGCTGAGATGTTGGCTGTGCTCCCCTTCCATCCCATCTGTGCAGCAGGAGCAGTGTTGGCCATGCCAGCAGGTTTCTGCACAAGCTGCCATAACAAGCAGCACATCTGTGACAGCAAGGGGGGGGTCTCAGGAGGGTGTTGGGGGCTCTTGGTGTGCTCAGATCCCTGCAAACCCCTCTGCAAAGCACCAGCAGGCCAGCTTGAGAAGCATCACCAGTACACCTGGCTTCAGGATCCAGATTCCTGAGAGGCTTTTAAGGTGGAAGCTGCCATGGACAGTGGGTCTGAAAATTGGCCTTCAAGCTGAGCTTGGATATGCAGCACCCCTTGGAAGGGAGTTTGAAAGAGTCTTGTTCTGAATGGGACCAACACTTTCTGCAGAGCAGGGATCCCTCTTCTGCAGGAACTGGCCTAGGGAACCAGAAATTTCTTAAAGATCATATTCCCAGGAGAAAGAGTTCTGTGGTTTTCCAAGAAATTAGAAATTAACGAGATGTAGCCTTTCTCTCTTTATTGTCTATTTTTGCCTAGCAATGCATTTCCCTGTTGCATCTCATTGCTTTGCCATTCTCTGCCATAACATTTGCCGTCTTCGTGGCCTTGGGCTATTGGAAAAATTCAGGAACTGGATGCGGTTGTGTACCTGCACTTGTGTCTTGCTGGAAGGATAATTGATCCAGCAGCCTTCAGCAATGCCACCCAGTGGCAACCTTGCATAGGCAGATGTTGCAGAGTTTTCTGCTCTCCAGTTGATTCCTGCACTGGGCAATCTGTGCTGAGTCCAGCTCTGCTTGCCGTGGGGATCTGGTTCATGCAGCCTGGCCACAATGACAATGTTGTGCTCCAGGACTGCCTCAGTTTCTGACACAAAGGCCATTTCAAAGCAAAGACCACTTCAGAAAGGCTGGTGACACCCCTACAGGATGTGTGGAGCTTTTCTGTTTGTAGCTGTCATCCCATGGCTGATTGGTATTTCCACCATGGCACAGAGGAGACGAGTGCCTGCAGTGGCAGAGGGGACAGTCCCTTACATTTCCAGAGCCAGAAACCACTGGAGCTGGTAGGGAGGTTGCTTTATCTTAATTCTCAGGAATCTTCTCTTGAGATTGCATCTGTTTCCATCTTCCTAATTAAAAGCAGCTCTGTTTGCCTCTTCGTTATCCCGAACATTGTTAAACCCTGAGCTTAGGCTGGAGGTTTGTTCCAAGATGGTTTCTGAGTGGTGTGCGAGATCCACTGCCCTGCTGGCCTCTCTGGCTGCAGGAACCTTTATTTCCTGCTGGCATCCCACCAGCACAACACTATCCAGGGCAAAATTAGTCTGCACAAAGGGCTGAGGCAGCTTGGATTAACCCAGAAGAAGCCTACCCAGTCCAGCTGCTAAAATGATGCTGACTCTCTGTCTCTGCACAGCCCAGGAGCTCCTGGGGAAGCTGTTTTGGGGAAAGCTCACAGAACGAAGCCTCACTATGGACTCAGCCTTCCTTCCTTCTCTCATCCACTGCTCTGTGTGTTGTGGTTCTTGCAGATCCTGGTGCTGCTGTTCCAGCTGGCCCCTAAAGCAGAACCAGCTGTGGAGTTAGACATTCCCATGGCCGGGAGCAACTCCATCCGCTCTGGTAGCCAGTAGGAATTACTGAGCATTAGACAAGGGATGCTGTGCTATTGCAACCAGCAAGGTGGACCAAAGGAACTGTTTACTTTCTCAGCAAATAAAGACTGAAAATTAGCTGTGCTCTTCTCTTTCCTCAGGGTCTCATGGGTTTCATTGGTCCGGTGGGGGAGCCTGGAATAGCAGGAGAAAAGGTAAGATTGCTTGCAATGAAATTGTTGTAATTTTTGCAGGATAGCGAGGCTGGGGTGGGAGAAGGGTTGTGGAGATTTAAGTTGTGATGTGAGTGCAACACCCAGCTGGGAATGAAGCACGTCCAGGGTGTCTGAGCTAGACTAGGAGCAGGCCAAAATCATCCACTTCCCATTCAGGAATTAACATGCGCTGTCCTCCAGGGAGATGCTGTCAAATATTCTTTGAAAAATTAGCTTTCCTCATTCATAATATGCCAGGGAATTTGTATTTAACAGTCAGCTGTGGTTTTTATGGGAACGAGAGATCCATCAGCCCTATGTTGCTGGTCATGGGAGGAGTCCATGGGATTGAGGTTACAGATTGCTGCAGAGGTGTCCTCTGGGTTGCTAAGGGGGGGTCACACAGGACCAGGGCTGAGCCTGCATGGAACACGAGGTCTCAGCAATTTCTCAGGTGTACAAGAGTGCAGCCACCCATCTGAGCTGGTCCAAATATTTCCCTTTTTATCTGTTGAGGACCATCCCATCTGGCTGCCCCTGAATGCTTTGGGCACACTCAGGGCTGGTGCCCTCTTGTGTACACTACAGACACAAACCTCTTCCAGGGGAATGAAAAGGACTTTATTTCACATAAAAACGTAAAAGGACGTTAATTTGTTTTCTATTAGAGTGTAAACTTTTATTCAGAGGCAGCTCCCAAAGACAAATCATGTGTGTCACTCATTGTACCTCACTCGCACGCTGCTGGTTTTCATTGGTGCTTTAATTATTCACAGTGCGGCTGTAAAGATAGCGAGGAGCATAAAACGATGCATTCCACACATCAGTGCTCTCTTTCTCACTTTTATTGCTTCAAGCCCTGTCCTCTGGGTAATGATGTAAAGACTCTGTGACAGTTATACTGTGTTTGCTGCAGATCCATTTTATTGTCTGTCCACAGCAGCCTTTGGAAAGGCCTTTCTGTCCTGTGAGCCCTGGTGGGGCAGTAGCAGAGTCAGTCTCAGTCCAAGCTGTCAAGGCTCACAAGAACTAAAAAGAGTGACATGATGTGGGCTGTGTTTTAGAGAAAGAAAACAGAGGAATAAAGAGTGATGTGTCCAGGGTGGTTACACAGCAAATTGGTGCCTGAGTGAGCTGTCTCACTGGCAGCTGCAGCCCTGAATTGAATGAAGAATAAGGTGTTTGCCATGCAGGAAAGATCTTTTCCTCCATTCCATTAAGTTCACATTTGTCCCTGTGCCTTCCATGCCAAAGCCTTGACCACATGAAATCTCCTCAACTTCCAGATCAGCTCTGTAATGGGATGATGTTACATCAGTGTCAAGGCAAACCCAGAATGTCCTTTGAAAGTCTGCCCTTGGAGATCCTCAGCACAGCTGGGATTTCCATCAGGCTTCTCTACCAGGACAAATTTAGGGATGACAGAAATAGCTATCATCAAATCAAAACCTCAACCAGGCCTCCAGTTGGCATAGTATCCTACAGCTTACTACGCTCTTGTGAGCTAAATGAAGTGGGAAATATGCTTTCATTAGACATAGCTGAGTCAGCAATCTCCATCCTGAGAGCTGCAAAAGTTAAGACTGAAGCCAGTAGAATCCAAAGATTATCAAAGAGAACAATACAGTTAATACACACTTAATAAAATCCATCCATTCAGGGAAAAAAAAATCCATACGTTGGTTTACAAGGGCCAGCTGGTGACAACACAAACTCTGGGGTTTGTTTTTAATAAGCTCCTTAGAGCCCAGAAAATATTTCCCCTTACACTTTTTGCTGTTGGAAGGTAGGTCAGATTTTGGGCATAAACTAATTGGCAGCATTTGCTAATTCCTCCTTCCTCATCCCCCTGAGCATACAAACCTAACACACCTAATTCCCAGTGCACCCCCGGGGCTGCAGGGAGACTACAGACAGTTGTGTGGGAATTGTCACCATCTCCCAAAGGAGTTGTTGATGTCCCATCACTAAAGCCACACCTTCATGTCCCCTCACATCAGCAGGTTGTGGTGGTGCTGGTGGGGCTTGACCCTCTTGTCTCCTACCTTTGGGTCAGGGACCTGTTCATGGAAAGAGAGATGGGCTGCATGAGGGGATAAGGAAGACTTTTGCAGTGAATAAGGGATGTTTTGGTACATTAAGTTCTTTAACTGCTTGTTTTAGAAGGGATCCTATCTTTAGGGTGGGCTGGGGAGTCATCCAGCTCCAAGCCCCTCATAAATCAGACCTCCAGGTCGTGGTTGCTGGAACTGTGGTCTCAGTAAGAGCAACAGGACAAAGAGTTACCCCAAAACATCCACAGTCTCCTCTGAAAGCACCAGGCAGCATCTCTGTTTTTTTCCAGCTGGATTCCTGCTCTCAGCAGGGCCTTGTGACAACAGACTTCAAATCCCTGGCTCTGACAATGCCAGCATGTGTAGGGATTGTGATACTGCAGAACAGCCATGTCCTGCCTTGGGTGGGCAGAGCTGGAGATTTCCTTGGGTTCAGCCCTAGCACTGTTTGGAATTGAAGGTGATGTGCCTGTTTCCTTCACACCTTGGTGCTTTTGATGGCAAGAGTAAAGTCCCCTCTCTTGGGATGTGGAGGATTAGTTAATTCCTACAATTCTTCCATTACTGAGATGGATGGAAAGAGAGTAATACTGGAAGCATTTCTGGTAGAAAGCTGATGGCACAGACATGAATTTGTGGATTTTTTTAGTTGTTTCATTGCTCTAGATCACTCTCCCTGTGTCTCTCTCCTAGGGTGACCGTGGCCCAGTGGGACCCCCAGGCCCTCCAGGAGTCAAGGGGTCGATGGTAAGGAGTAAGTCTGCATTCTCTCACTCTTGCTGCCACCTCTCTGTCTGTCCTAGCCACGGGTGCAGCTTCTCCTGTCTTTGACTTTCATGACAACAGCTGCAATTTCTTCCCCTGTCTGTGGGGATGGGAATGGGCATTTGAGTGGATATTGAGGTGCAGCCTCTCCCCAGCAGCTGAGTCCAGCAGTTTTCCCAGCAGTTTGAGGTGTGTTCTGTGGCTCCATCAGCTGAGGGCCTGCTCTGTCAAGTGGAGACGACCAGGAGCTGAAGGACTGCCTGTTCCCAACCATCCTGGCTCTAGAACAGACAGTGCCCACCAACAAGGATCTGTCCAAACTGACCAGGGCAGGTGGAAATGCTTGGGCAGCACAGTCACTGTGCCTTGCTGTGCTCTGCCTTTCAGGGGACTGCATTTAGGAATTTCACAGTGGGGACCTCAGCTGGATCTTGTCTTCTCTGACACTTGTTTCCTGTCTACCATAGTACAAGACCCAAAGACATATTTTTGTATTAATTCAGCCCATTCTCTTCTGGGCTGTTCAGAAAGTCTTGCTGCTGATATCGCTGGCTGGGTTGGAGCTGGGCTAGTGGCAGTCTGGCCATTTCCTTCTGCCCCTGAGCAATTTTACCCTGACAAATATCAGCTCTGCCTGACCTTGCCAGCAGCCAGCAATGCCATTTTTCCTGTCTTCCCACTGGGAGGAAGAAGGTCTGTGCAGATTGTGGACATTCACAGCAGGCATGTTCTTCTTCCTTCCCTTTTAGGGGCACCCTGGGATGCCAGGAGCAGTGGGTTTTCCTGGGATCCCTGGACCAACAGTAAGTAAAGGCTATCACCACCTTGTAACACCACATCCTGGGCATGCATGGGCTAAGTCCAGCAACTGTATTCCAGTTTATTTGAGTTTGATACAGACCAGAGATATGGGGAGAGGGATGGGACATGGGGAGGAGCAACATGGAAAGAGACACAAAAAAAGCACAGTGCTTAATTCAAAATTTTGTACTCCTAAGGAGGGATGCAAAAGTCACAATCCAGCCTCAATCTTTTGGCAGGACACAAGCTCCCTAGTTCAAGGTGTTCTGTGCTGGGAATGGTTGGCAGTGTGGTGATATGTGATATAGTGATGTATCACAGTGATTTATCACGGGGATTTATCACAGTGACCATGGCACGCAGTGTGACCGTCCTGCCTGGTCAAAGCCCCTGCTGGCACGAGAGGAGCAGCAGAGCAGCTCCCCCAGACAGACCCTCCATCTGCACAGGCTCATCTGGCACACTGCAGCTGTGGCTGGAGCATGCCATGGCCATGGAGGCAGATTTCAGCCTGGCTCCAGTTTCCCACAGATGTTCCTTAGATGTAGTTCGGGCTCTCCCAGCAGCACAAGAGCTGCTGGAGCCAACAAAAAGGCAGCCCTGGGTGGGTGCAGGGAATGGATTTTGCTCAGTCTGTGAATTCCCACAGTGCTGGTAACAGGGAGGAAGATCACAGCAGTGAAATGCCCAGGAAGTGCCAAAGGTGTGGCCTCCAAATCAGGGTCAGCTGTGCCACTGCCAGGAGCTCCAGGATGCTCTGGGTGCACTGGCTGCAGGCAGCTGCTGCCTGGGCACTGACTGTGCAGTAACAAGTGAGTGGAGGTGAGGAAAAGAGAAAATCTGAGCTCAAGCAGCACCTCAGGGTGACCCATCTCTGCCTGGAGAGCAGGGATGTGGCACCAGCCAGGTCCTTCCAATAAAAGCAGCACAATGCCACCCACAGCCCCCAGCACTGAGCTGCTCTGTGGCCCCTCATGGCAGCACTTGTTGACAGAAGCCTAGAGGCAGCTGCATATCTGTAGATGTCTCATTTTTAACAATTCCCATCATTAGCTGCCACATTATTTGGGGACAACTGGAGCTCTGGGCTCCCTCCTGCTCCAGGCCTGTGAGCACCCATGACCAGGGCAGTTTCTGTGCTGTGGCAGAGAGCTCCAGCCCTGAGCACCATCCCATGCACCGCTAAATGTACCTTCAAGTGAAGCCAAATTTTGTCTGTCTCCACTGGGGCATAACAATAGAAAGAGCTGAGGCATCAGATGCAGGTGGAGATACCAAAACCTCGCAGCAAAGCTCTGGGAGCGGAGGCTGTCCCCAGGTCCTTCTGCTTCCTTCAGTTCCCTCTTCTCCTCCAGGCAAATAACAAGTTCATCCAAGCAAAATGTTTGCTCCACAAATGCATTTTAAAAAGTCATAATTCAATAAGCCAAACTTCCCCACAGAGCCAGTAAATCAAATAATCTCCTAATATCAAATCCCCACTCATTAACTCCAGCTGTTTTTCCACCAAACATTCCTTACTTGCCTTTCAAGCCAGACCTGAGGCATGCAGTTGTTATTTGTCCTAAACTGTTAAAATCTTTGAATGAGCCTTAGCAGTGGTGGCTGATTAATTCAACAAAAGATGACTGGAAATGGGGAGCAAACTCAATGGTAGGAAACTTTGCCCTTGGTGTCAGCTTCCTGAAGCTTGTGAATTCCTTTTTCCTCTCCTTGCTCACCATTATGGTGCATCTCTTCTGTTTGTATACAGTTTTGGAAATAATGTGTATATATAGGAATATTAAAGGTCACTTATGTTCTCCTAAACAGTTCACTGGAATTCCAGCAGGGTATCTAGCTATTCCCTCAACGTTTGCCAGCACAATGAATGTCTCTGTCCTTGTACTTTCATAAGCTGTTTGGGATAGGCTGAGACTTCCAGAGGAGATTCCAAATACCAGCTAAGGATTTCATTTCAGTACATGGTTATCATAAAAATCTCTATAAAACAGGCCTCTGCCACATGCCCTGCCTGTGCCAGTCACCACTGTCCTCACTACCCCAGCTGAGATGTTCTGTGAGCACAAACACAGTTACAGTCAACTGCCTTTTCCATCCTGGGTGAGAACAGCTCAGCATTTGTATCCTGAACTTACATGCCGTGCACAAAAGCAAAATCCTCATAAATGGCAGTTGTAGGAGCAGTAGGAAGATCACTGTCCAATTCTGTTCTGATCTGTGGTGGAGTTTGCAGGGCTGACAGTTGGTAAAAGCTATTAACATGTAAACAGCCAAATTTGATGTGGAATATTTGAGAGCAAGGAGTGAATGTGTCATTTTGAGGTTTTCTTTTCTGACAGCAAAAAGGCACTAACTTTAATATCAGGTTAAAAAGCTGTGATACAAAATTTAGTACTGTTAAATAAATATATCCTTTATTATTTTTCACTCTGATAAATATTCTAGCAGGGAAAAAACCTGGCTTTCTGCATTTTCTGTATGCACCTTAATGAATCATGTGTGTACAAATCCAGATTAAAAGAAAACCTGAAATCCTTCTGTAACTGTAAGAACAGGATCATCCACAACACCAACAGTTCACATTAAATTAGTATCTAGCTGCCAATATCAATATTTATGCAGCATTAACAGGGCAACAGTTACTTAAAGATAAAATCAGTATTTGGCTGAAAAGATCAAACTTGGATACCCAAGATGAGGTGTCTGATTTTGTATTTGGACATCTAAAAACCAGATCCTGGTTATTATTATTATTATTTTTGAACAGATGCTGAGAAACAGCTGCTTTTAATAGATTCAGAGAGGATTCTGGATGTTCAACTTCACATCACACCACTGACACAGATAACAGCCTGCAGGTCATTAAGCATGCAAAACTCAGCCAGGGTCTTTGGCCTAAATGTTCACAATCCAAAGACAATCTGTCACACACACACACACACAAAAAAAAAAGCCATTTATAGGCAAGTAAAAATGGTGATGTTTTTTAGCAAGTGTTTAACGAACCAATCTGCTGGTCAAGGGTCTGCATCTGAGGCCCCTGCAGATCACATAGGGATGTAGGGTCCTACCAAAGCTGCTGCCTTCCTCATTTTGTGTCCTTTTCCCCTTGCAGGGTCCAGCAGGAGCTCGGGGTGCACCAGGGGTCCGAGGGATGAAGGGTCGCAGGGTAAGCACTGAGCTGTCATCCCTCTCCTCTTCCAGATACTGGAAAAATAATCTAAAATAATCTATTAAATCTGGTTTGGTCTGGGGGTGTGAAGATGAGCAGAAGTTGGGCAGCACCTCCACAAACACGTTTCTGCTGCACATAAAGGTCCTTGAACAAATCTTACCAGGAAAGTGCATGCAAAGGATGTGTAAGGGCAGAGGGGTGCCCAGAGTAGAGGTTATCATGGAAGTGGTCCAGACTGTCTTTTCCAGCTACCTGCCATGTCAAAACACAGTTTATGGATGCTTCTGGTGAGGATGATGAGGATTTAGTTGTCTGAAATTGTGGGAAAGGTAATGGTAGAAAAGCAGAAAAGATGCCTTTGATGCTGTGGGAGAAAAAGTAGCTGAGATATGAAATGCTGTGAAATAACCAGAGGCAGATGAAGGAGGAAATGTTATGTCATGACATAGAATTGAGAGACAAGTCTGACAGAAATAGAGCTGGGCTGTTCTACCCTTGTGTTCCCCTCCAGTCCCACAGGACTGACACCTCCCAGCAGGGCTCCACAGGCTTGTGAGGAAGGTGTGCCTTGCATTGTCAGTAGATCAAATTATAAACATGTTCTGTACCTTTCTAAGGGCTTTTCCAGCCCTGATTTGATGTGTACACACCTCACAGTACCACCCTGTGAGCACAGGTCACTCCTCATCCTCCTGGCAAGAGCAGCCCCAGCCTTGTGCTGGGTGCCAGTGCCTGGCACCCCTGGCAGTGCTGTGAGTTCACATTTCCCTCCATAAAGAGCTCACAGACACCCAGAGTCAGTTCCTGTGTGGCTCTCCCTGCTGTGTCTGGGTGACAGCTGTCAGGACAGTGACCTCCAGACCTGCCAAAGCTGCTTGTTTTCCTGCCTGTGACATCCAGCCCCCATCCCACTGAGCTCTTCAGTCTTTCCTCTCCAGTTGGATATTTATTGCAGCAGCATCCCTGCTTTGGGTTGTTTTTCCTTGTCCAGCTGCTTTACAAAGTATTAATAGCAAGCACACATGAGTTCTGCTGAAGGCCCCAACAACAACATATTTTGCATTTCTCCCTCCAAGGATCTGTTTCCATGTTTCATTTTCAAAAGCATACACTGGAGTAAACTATACATTTTACCTACTCCCACTCTCTGCTTCTCCTGCAACTTCTGCTTGGGGGATTCAGGACAGCCAACAATTTTGTGTTTCCCTATGCCAGAGTGAATGTTTTCTTCAAATAGCTGGGACTATTTCTGTGCTATTCTTCAAATAGCAAAAGAAAATGGAATAACCAGCTAGGAAGCTTTGTAACCACGGAGTTATGTACTCTGGAACTGCTCTAAACTTTAAAATCACATCTAGAAGGGTGCCAGTTACATCCAAGCTTGGCAGATGTTTATCAGGGTTCATCTTTTAAGGAAAAGCTCCCATTCCTCTGTGCTCCTTGGTGGGAAGGCCCATGGAGTTCCCTCCCCAGATCCCCTTGCAAAGGGAGTGTGGTTCCCCTGCGCTGCCCAGCAGGATTACCTGGGCAGTCTGGGACATCCATGATCATGTTGGATGAGAAACTGGAGGTGTTCCTTCATGGCAGGCTCTGAATGGATGGTGGAAAATACCCCAAGGTAAAACTGCAGCCCAGGGCTGAACAGGAAACACCTTCCGATGGATCCAGGCTGTGAATGTGAAGGCTCTGGGAGAGGTGGGTCCTCTCAGGGGATCAGGTGGTTCTGCCAGTGCCTTTAATGTTTGCAATGACAGAGAAGGAGTCCAGGAGCTGCCTCCTCCCAGCTGCCAGCCAGAGATCCATCCCTGCCCCTGAGCTTCTCCTTCCAGCAGGCAGGCACAGGCACTGCAGTATCTGGCTCTGGGGTTGTCCAAGGTTCCCTCACTTAAACCACCTTCAGCTTCTGACATCCATGCTGGCCTCAATTCCTCAGCCCACAAGGACAGCTGGATTCAGCTCCCAAGACAGGAGGTTGCCTGGTGTCAAACCCTCCAGGGAATTCCTGTGGAACATCAGCTGCCACCAGCACTGCCCATGCTCAGAATGGCACATCCTGCAGCAGAGACCTTCAGCTGCATGGCCTGGCTTTACACTTCCCCTCCAGATGTTCAGCCCAGCAGGTCCTGTGCCACTCCCTCCCTCTGGAGATGCCTCCACAGAGAGAGCCAGACCTCAAAGTGCATCCCAGCCCTGCAAACAGGAATGCAGCAGTGGCTGCTGTACCCTGACAGGCTGCAGTGCCTGCAGAAATCACCTCTGGATGTGCAGAGCATTGAGGCAGAAAGGAGGCAGTGCCTGGGGAAAAGGGAGCATTAAGGAGTTGGTCTTGCCCTAAGGACACCAGTATTGGGTAAAACTCTGCCTAAAGCTCTACCAGCAAGGACTGAGCCTCTGGATCTGCTGCTGGTGCTTCTGCTCTCAGCTCCCATCGCTGGGCTGGGCTCTGGTGGAGATCTGGTGCTGTTTGAGCACTGCAGTGATTTCATCCATGCAGAATTTGTGAGGCAGAGAGATGCACGTCTGAGATCCCCAGCAGGAAGGACAAACCTGGGCTTTGCTGTGGAATTCTACAGATTTCAGTGGATGTGATGTAGGGAAGTCAGTACTGTAAGAACCAGCAGATCTCCTGCCTGGAGGATTTCTGGTTCAAATCTGTCTCATTCACATTTTCCTTCTCTTCATACTCTTAGAAGATATTCCAGGCACACAGTATCCTATGTTTGCCTACTTGCTCCTGTGATTCCAGCTCTTGCTTTACTCAGGATGGGGAAATGATCCCCCAGCTGTAATTTCACCCATTACCCTCTGTCTATCCCAGCTTGCAGAAGGGATGTAATTCAATTCAGAGTGGAAACATGAATGCAGCCCCTGCCAGATGTTTGTGGATTCCATGAGCTCTGTTTGTGGATGCTTCATTAAAGTTATTCTGCTTTTGAAGGAAACATAAATAGCAAATATGGTTTTGATTGTTAGGAACAATGGAGATTTTTGGGGTCTGCATTTATGTTGTGATAGCTTTCACAGTGTCAAGATATGTATGTTGTAGAAAGAAAAGCTTTTTAGAAATTGTAACCTTCTTTTTAGTCCTGACAGAGCTATTGTTCCTTCACAAGTCTTTGTTTATTCCACCAAACTGATACTGAGCAATCTTCCTCAAATGTTATTTCCTTTCTAGTCTTCCCTAAGGAGAAGAAACTTGGACATGTGAGCCCAGGCTCATTTCCCTTCATCTGTACTCAGTGTAACACTTGGACATGTGCTTAACAACCAGCTAATGGCAGCTATGTACATGCTTAAACCTAATTATTTAGCCAAATCAGGGTTTAAATTTGGAGGCAGTTGGTCCAGCAAGCCCCTCACCCTATGTCATTTAAATCCTAAAGCACATTTCTGCTCCTCACAGCAGGAAAATGTGTGGTCTCCTAAGGATAATGTCATCAAATAGACTGGGAGTCTCTATGAAAGGCTGAATATCAACCAGAGCCATGATTTTGTAACCCACATTACAAAGCTGCACCTGAAATCCTGCTGTGCCTCACCCTGCCCTGTTCTCCTGGCCAGGGTGCCTGCCAATATTTCTAGAATTATATCCTCTCACTGCTGGGTTCTGGCTCAGGTGATACAGGGCAGCTTTTCAAATCCCAAAGCCCATTTCTCTTTTCCACTGTGCCATTCATCCATCCACTCCTGTAAATCCAAGACAAGGGGAGCACACCTGCACTCCAGGCCCTTTGCTGCTCCACGCCAGAGGGAAGGAATTGCTGCCTCTGCCACATGGACCCAGTCGTCTCCAGCATCAGCAACTGCAGGGATTTATAAATGCCAGGCATTTGTAAAGTGGTGTTATCTAAGCAAACCTGAAAATATTTGCCTTTCCAAGCCCAGCTGAGTTGTTGTTCATGGAGAAGTGGAGGGTATTGTTCTGCTTCCAGGGATCTTTCTGGTTGACTGAGAAAGCCTTAGAAGTGTTTGAGGAAAAGCTCTTTTCCAGATCCATGGCCAGGGATGTCTCCCTTTGGCTTCACTCAAGGCATCTGCTTGCTTTTTTGTTTGGCCAGGCTGTGATAGCAAAATATCAATATTTGGATAACTGGGTAAGGAAGGAGCTTTGGGTTTCTGGAAAGGAGCTACTGCCTGCAGCTTCATGCTGCTTTGGAGAGGCTGCTCACTGTCTGTCTGAGCTCTGAGAAGGTGTTTAACAGCAGGAAATGCAGCACTGCTCTGCAGAAACCCCTTGCTGAGTTCTGCAGGAGCATTGTCTGCCTCAGCAGCAGATATATCCCTATTGCCTCACCTGGCCTGGCAGAGCCTGGAGCTGGGCTCCCCTGCCTTCCTGTGTGAGATGTCACCTCCAGGCACTGTGGGAGCCCCTTGTTTAGCCTGGGGTTTCTGATAGCACTGCTGGGTGTGGCTCAGCACAGGGAAATGCTGGAATGCTGAAATGCTGTCCTGGCCTGCACTGAGGGTCTCAGGGGAGCCCAGGGGCTGTGCTCAGCCCTACCTGCAAGGCCAAGCTGCCAGGGCTGCAGGGGGAAGGCACCTTGAAGTCCTCTGAGGAGCCTTAAGGCTCTTGGCTTTGGGATGCTCCCTGGAGAGCTGCCAGCACCTCGCTCACTCATCTCCAGCCAGTGTTGTCAGTAAAAGAGAGTTTTAAAAATTTAACTAATTGACTAAATGTAACTTTTCCTGTCAGAGTGGATCAGGGGAAGCCTTTATCCCAGGTTTCAGGAGGCTGGAGAAGATGAAGTTGTCACATGCATTTGAGAATAGAGTGTCACTTTCTCCTTCTTCAGGTCAGATGCCAATGAGAGGTGCTGTGGTGGGATTAGGCAGGTGACTGCTGGGAAGGGAGATTGCCCTGGCAGATCCTGCCATGCTGCTGACAGGGCTCTGCTGGAAGAGATGAGGATCCTGTGAACACCTCCCCAGCCAGCCCTGGTGAGAGCCACAGCCACCACTGAGGGCACCCAACAAACCCCACCAGGCTCAGAGCAGCCCCTGCACTGGCAAAGGGCTGGACAGGGCAGGACAGGCTACAGAAGATGGGTCTGGAGGGCCCAGACTCATTCCAGTTTCCTTCCCAACTCTGACCTGGCTCATCACTGTAATTTCCATGTCCCTCTTGCTTCTGATCCCTGTTCCCTCTTCCAGGCCTGAGCTAAGGAATCTTTGCCCTCTGCACATTCTCCCTCTGCTTCACTGGCAGCTCACCACATCCTCTCAGACAGTAGAGATGTAATTGCACAAAATATCCAAGTGGCTGCTCAAAGAAGAGGGGAACAGTCTGTTTTCCAGGGAGGATGAGCATTTGCTTGTTGAGGGTGCTTTCCCAGAGTGCCAACATCACACCCATGCTGCCTCCTCCCTTCCCAGTGCAGGTCTGGGTGTTTGCTGGGTGTCCCATCACCCAGGCAGCTCCAAGATGCCTCCAGGCCCTGCTCTCCCACCACCCCACAGTAACAGGACTGTCTGACTCCAGCTGACAGTAGCCCAGCTTTTTAGTGACCTTCTGGTCTTCGTCATTGTGCTTTGAGGTTTACAGGGACATGGATTAATAAAACTTTTGGTCTTCACTGCTCTCTGATCTAGGGGCCAGCATCAGCCACAGCACTTGGGGTGCTGGGCTGGTGAGAGGTGCTGTGACATTTGTGCAGCACAGCCCCAGCTGTGAAACACCCCTTTGGTTGTGGGGGTCCCATCTGGGGCACAGCCCTCTGTCTGTCTGTCTGTCCTGGAGGCCACGCTGAGCGTTCTTCAGAGCTGTGCCATACTGGCAGTGCAATATAGGCTCTTGGTTATTCAGTCTCTGCTCCTCTGAGCAGCACAGGGCTTTGCCAAGCTCAGTAGGAGTTTTTGCATTATTTTATATTGACAATGTTTGTCTGCTGTAATAATTTGGCTGGGGTTCCTATACACTTCTGCTGTACACTGCTTTTCTTTGTGAGTCTCTCTCTTTGCCTGTCATCCTGGAGTTGCTTTTCTAACACACTGGCTCCCTAGCCCTGTTATTACTTTTGGCACTGGCTTTGCATCCCGATTAAGCACATTGGCTCCTGTTTTCCCTTTCTGCATTGGCCAGCTCTCAGAATTCCTCTTACCACTACGTCCTAGCACTGCTCTGTGCTTTTATTTATTATTTATACTGCAGTAGTGCCTAAGAGTCCTAACTGAGCTCATGAACCGATTATGAACATGATGTCTGTTCATAGAGTCTCTTCACACAGCCTTTTTTAAGTCTTTTATTTCCTTTCACTGTGGCTCTTTATTCTCTGTGTGTGTGACACACTGGTCTCTGGGGCTCAAATGGTGCAGAGGGTTGTGTGCTGAGCTTTCCTGAAAGATAGATGGTCTTTAAAGTCCCTTTCAACCCAAACTATTTTTTCTTTGATTCTCTGATCATATCCTTATCCTCTTCCCAGGGCTCTCCCCACTTGGAACCCTCTAAAAGAGCAAGGATGCACCTTCCTCAGTGATGCCCAAGCTGTACCATGAACTGTTTGATTTTAGCTACTCACACCTGCTCATTTGCAGCAGGGTGTGTGTCCCACACACCTCCCGAGGCCCCTGTGCCCACCTCACTCTCCCACAGCCAGGAACAGAGGCCAGGCATGGCACCAGACCCTCCCCACCTCCATATGCATGAGCACCTGCCTGGTCCTTAACAGCAGCCAGATCTTTAAATATCACCCAGCTGTAGCTGAGGGCTTGGAGTTCAGCTGCCAGCAAATACACCTTTCTCTTTGGGAGGAATTTGGGGCCCAATGTGAAGGTACTGGGGCTTGTGCACCTCTATACCACACTGTGACCATGTGACAGTGTGGTGTGGCAAGGGTTAAGGGCAAAGGTGTTGGAAAAGCAAGGTTTCTAGGAAGGAAAAGGTTTGCTGTCAATGAGGCTGGAACTGCAAGTTTGTCTGTGCGCTGCAAAACTGTTGTCATGTAACCATTGTCTGAAAATAAGCTTGTTCCTGGCCTGCTTTTCTCCTCTGGCTTGGGTTAGTGGTTGGTAGTTGGTTTAACAGGAATCAAAAGTGCTGTGTGCTGGTAACAGTGAGAAATGAGGCAACAAAACACAGAAAGAATCCTTTTAGTGCTGGGCTCTGAGCTGCTGTGCTCAACCCAAGCAGGTATAAATTGGCTAAGCCAGGATTGATCTCATGGACTGTTCTGGTGGCCAAGGCTAAAGTGACAGCTGGATTTTCCAGTGAGCCATATCCTCTGTGTCCTTATTTTTGCCTCTCTTTTGCCTCCTCCTAGGGTGCCAGAGGGCCTGATGGCCCCGTGGGCGAGCCAGGGCCGCGAGGCGTCAAGGTGAGTGCCAAGGCTGCTCCCAGCTCTGCTGAGAAATGCTCTGGGCAGGATCAAGGTCACATCCTCCTGCAGGAACGGGGATGTTCAATTGCTCCATGAGGATCAACGTGCAAGAATGAGTCTCTTGCAACCAGAGTGAAATCTATCCAGCATTGCTATTGGGGTCTTTGCCCACACTCCCAGCTGGTTGGGTGTTCCCTGGGGCATGATCTCAGGTATTTGGCTTCTCAAAAGCTGCAGGGAACTGGAAGGGATGATGCTTAAAAATGCAAGAGTAGATGGGCTGGGGCAGAAGAGCACCACCAACATCCAGTGCTCCTGCTGGATGTGTCTTTGTCTCTTTGTTTTGCAGGGCCGAGCAGGGGAGCCAGGCAGGGTGGGCCCAGATGGGCTGCAGGTATGTCCTCTGGGAGAGCCACAGCTGCCAGCCCTGGGGACAGCCACGTGTCCTCAGAGCACCACAGGTGTGTCAGCACATCCCCAGGTGATAACTGCTGTAACTGTGTGTTCACAGGGCAAGATGGGGGAGACTGGGGAGACTGGAGCACGCGGCTTCCCAGTAAGTGTCCATCCCTTCTGCTTCCTTTCACAACCTCAAGTCCTTGAGTCCTGGTCCAGGTGGAAGAATCTGGACCCTATCTTGCACTTGCAGGGCCACCTCTCCCCTCCTGTCACTGGAGCACTTTTGAGGTGCAATTTCTGCTGAGGAATTTGAATTGCTGCTGGGTTGGAGCTGACCCTGGTGTTTTTAATTTTTCTAGGGTGTCCCAGGACCTTCTGGACCTCCAGGAGCAAAAGGGGCTCCAGGAGACCCGGCAAGTGTCTTATCACTCTCTCTCCATCTGTCTTTCCTTGCACACAGACACTTCATTTCTTTGTCTGTCGCTTCCCACCACTTATCCCATTCCCAGCTTCTCTGTCCTTGCCAACTCCAGCGTGGTCAGAGATGGGAAAGACTTGGCTAGAGTCCTAGGAGCCAGAAGGAAAGACAAGGTCAGACCCCTGGAAAGCCAAAGGGAGCCATGGATCTACCAGGGAGAGTGTAGGATACAGCCTGGGGTGGATTTTGGAAGGGAAAGTAGGAAAGAAAAGCAAGGTTGGGTCTGGGACAGGGTCAGATGTAACAGGAGGAGTTGGAGTGTAGGTGGAGTGGAAGCAGGAGCAGGAGGGAGGCTGATGGTGTCAGAACTGAACCCACAGCTTTGGGGGAGTCACTGGGGACAGACAGACCCAAGGAGGGCCAGCAGTGCTGGACTGTGAAGGGAGAGAGCAAACCAGACACTTGCAGATTAGCCACTGCAGTTGTTTTAGATGGGAGCCAGGAAGGTCTTCTGAGCTCTTTGCCTGTTAAGGTGCCTCAGCACACCCACTGCTGGCCTCTCCACCCCTCTAGCCAAATCTTGCACAGTGAGAACTCCTCTGAGCTCTGGGAGGGAACTGGAGTTTCGCCTTGCAGACCATGGAAGTGATGGCCCTTCAGGAATGAAAACATTTGTGTGAAAAGAGCCTTGTGTCTCTATTTTGCAGGGTCCCCAAGGACCACAGGGGCCACCTGGGCCTTTGGGAGAAATGGGGCAGAAGGTAGGTCTGAGCTTTGCTGCTGTTGCTTTCCCCTTCCCTCAGGAGTGCAGGACTGAGGGAGGAGTGACCCTGCAGGGGAACTTCCCTCCACACCTTGCAAGGAAGGATTTCCCTGAAATCTGACAGTCAGCTTCCAAAACCAACAGTGAAAATCAGGAATTTGAGCGCCCTTTCCACCACAGTCCACAGACACCCAGCTGCTGGAGGTGCAGACCCATCTTCCCAACAGAAAATGCATTTCAAAGGTGGCCACGGCAGGGACCAACATTTTGCACCAACGGGCAGAGTCAGGGAGCCAATACAAGCACAATTCAGGCTGAGTGCCAGTCCTTCCCTCTCTGACACACACAGGTCTGCCCAGATGGCCAAGGCAGCCCCAGCAGGAAGTACAGCGACGCCTTTGCTGCTGACGGTGCTGCTGGGCTGGGGTTGCCATGAAGCACTGACACAAACACACCAAAACCGACCAGCAGCTGCCAAACACTGCTCCAGAGGAGTGCAGGGGATGCCTCCTTGGTTTCCCCCAACTCCCCTGCATTTTTGGCTTTATTTTACTCCTCTTAAAATAATACAGTCTTGGCTCTTTTATCCCGTGTGCCAGTGCCCCTTGCACAGCTCCTTTCTGTAGGTCCTGAGCTGTAGCACAGACGTGGAGGTGCCTTTGAATGCAGTCTATGCAAAGTGTGTGAGTCATGAAAGTTTCCATTCTCATGGCTGCTGGACTGGATGGAGTGAGCTCTCAGCATGGTAAACCACACTGGGGAGCTGGAAAGCTGCTGCTGAGCCACTCTGGATGCTGCCAACCAAGAAAGTACAGACCTTCATTCAAATCTGTAACTCTTCCAGGAGCCTTTCTCTGCACTGGCACCTCTGGAGAAACCAAAGCAGGATTTTTGCTTTCATTGGAGCTTGAATTTTCTCATTGCGTGACACGAGCGTTTGTTCACAAACCCAACACACACCCTGCTCCCTCCTCTGCTTGAATCCTTTTCAGCAAGCCAGGAACTGGCTTTATTCCCTGGGTAGCTCCCTTGACTATGTGCTCTTTTTTCCTTTATTCCCAACTGTAAAGAGAAGGGAGATTGTTGTCTGGAATGCAAATATCATAAGTAAATAAACCACTCAAATCCTTTAAAGAGAAGCTTTACTGTCCCATCTTTGGGCTGGTTTCACAGACTCTCATTCCCCACGCTTCTCAGAGGTAGGAGCAAATGTACAAGGATGAAAGCTCCCAACAGATCTTGGGACTAAAGATAGTGAATGACTGTGACCCCTCTGTCAGGGGCTGCACATGGAGCCGGACTCAATGAGAACAGTTTGCAAGGTCATTCTCACATCTTCCATCTTTCTATCTTAATTCCTATCTTTTTCCAGGTCAAGCACTCATTTTTGGCTCTTTGAGGGGTGCCAAACCCCTCTACCAGTGTCTGTGCCCACACGAGAGGGTGAAACTTTCTCTCAGCCCGTCCAGCCTGGGCTGTGGATTTCTGGTCTGAGCCCAGGTGTTGGCCTTTGAATATCTTCTGGCCCTGTACAGCCAGAGACAGCTGGCTGATGGATGTCAAGGCTAATCTGGCCAAAATTTGTGCTGGAGGGCTCAGTGTCACCTTGCTGCCCTCAGCTCCCTTTAGCAGCAGCACCATGGTGCCCCTGCCTCTCTGGGAAGGGGGGCAAAGGCTCAGCTGGAAGATGTGGGGCAGCTTTCCCCTCATCAGGAGGAGCCTGTTGGAGCTGAGGATGTGCTCACACAGGTGGGAATGGAGAGTGGAGCTGCAGAGAGCAAGAGCAAAAGCACAGCCAAACATTCCTGTGCCAGCCCAGCCTGCTGGACCCTTGCAAAGAGCTCCCAAACCCAATTCTGGACCTTTTCCCTTCCACCCCAGCTGGTTCCAGCGCTGCTCCCTGCTGGGGTTGCTAACCTTAGAGAGCAGAGGGACTGCAAGGAGCAGAGGAAGGTGCTTGGCAGAGGAGGCTGGGCAGAGGGGAGGTGTGAGAGCTGATCAGAGCCCTCCCAGGCACCAGGGGCCTCTTTGATGCTCTGGACCCCGGGCCAGCTCCAGGGAGGTAATTGCATTGCAACCAGGGCTTGGCTGTCCCAGGAGTGCTCTGCTAAAGGAGTTATGTCTTTGATCTTGCTTTCTGCTTTGTTACAATGGGTTTTTTCATTATCTTGTTGGGGTTTTTTTTTTGTTCCCAGGGACCGCCAGGCTCAATGGGACAACCTGGTCTTGCAGGTGAACCTGGCATGAAGGTAAGAAAAACCCTGAGTGTGGTTTCTCTGTCAAACTGGGGAGATAAATGGTAACTTCTGTTCCTGAAAGACTGAGTGACATTGCAGGTTTACCCTCCAGCAGCCAAAGCAGATAGATAGTGCATTCCATAAAAGATAAAGTTTAAAAAACCTAAAACTGGGTTAATTTTAGCCATTTTTACAAATTCCTCAGCCCCATCCTGAGGGAGAGGCTGTCAATGCCCCATCCCAGGGATCTTGTGCCTCAAGAGCTGTGAAGGGCCTGGGAAATGAAGCTCTTTGGATCTTTGCAAAATGAAGATCTTTGGATCTTTGCAGATCCAAAATCTCAATGGAGAGAGGAGTCCTTGAGACTCAGAGGTCCAGGCAGCCTCTAATTCAAAACCAGAAGGGTCTTAGGAAGGTCTCAGACTTAAAAATACCCTCAGACAAGGTCTTGCCACAGTTTCCAAGGCTCCGCTCTCTGGGGACTGAGCTCCTCTGGTTAAGGGGGAAGGGTGCCCTGCTGCAGACCATGAATGCACCTTCTTGTCCACATAAAAGCCATCTCTTTGTTTGAGTAAAATCCCAATGCTGGGCTGCTCAGAGAGGGTTTTATTTCATCCTAACCCACTCGCTCTGAGCATTTGCTCGTGTGAGCAGAGCTTTTGAACAAACTCTATGTGGGGATTAAATGCAATTTCCTCTGTGCTGCTCTTCCCTCCCACCCCCCTGCCCATCCCTTGCCATGTTTTCCTTGGCAAACCTTCTGACACTTCACTGGAGCTACTGTGCCTTTGGCATCCTGACACTGCAGGAGTGTTTCAGCTCCAGTGCTCCTGGCTGGCCCTCCTTGGAGCAGGACATGATGATTTGCACAGACACCCCCTGACCTGCTGGCCTCGCTGGGAAGTTGCTCCTCTCCAAGCTGGAAGGAGCTGGACCAAGACTGGTCTGTGCAGAGCAGTTTGCCGGGGGATGAGGTTCATGGATATCTCAAACTTTTTTCCCTTGAGTTTATGGATATTATGGTTATGGAATTTATGGTTATTATGGTTATGGAATTTACAGATATTGTGGTTATGGAATTTACAGATATTGTGGTTATGGAATTTATGGTTATCATGGTTATGGAATTTATGGCTTTTATGGATATCTCAAACCTTTTTCCCTTGAGTTTATGGTTATTATGGTAATGGAATTTATGGTTTATGGATATCTCAAACTTTTTCCCTTGAATGTTCTGCATTTCCTGAGCTCTCCTCCATGCAGAGCAGGTGGCTTGGATGGGCACACCTGGGACAGAGCTGCCCCATGGCCATCCTACCCCAGTGCCACATTGGCAAGATCCACTTGTTTGCCAGCTCCTTCTGTTCACTCATGTAACTGCTATCAAAGATTCTGGTTCTTCTGGAACTGGGTCTAAAAGAGCTGTTGGGTTTTTTCCTCCCTCACTCTGGCCATGTCTGCCACCACACCACATTGCACCCACCCTGCTGCTTGTCTGTGAAGGACCATGCCAAAAATTCCTTCTGGATCTGCAGCTTCAAGCAGCTCAGACCCTGTCCTGTCCACGTTTGCATCATTGAAACAGAGCCTGTGAGATGTGTCCTTCTTTGCTGCCCCTGTGCTGGGCCTTTGAGCCCCCTTTGAAACCTCAGCTGAAGGTGTTTGTGTGGGAGAATGAAAGAAATAGACAAAATTAGGAGTGCAGTGGGAAGTACTTCACGCTCCCTCGGTGTCAGTAAAAACAGCTTGTGTCCCTGTCTGTGCTTCCTTCCTTTTAGGGTGATCCTGGCCAGCTGGGGATCCCTGGAGAGCAAGGTCTCATTGGCCAAAGAGTGAGTATGGCCACCACCTCCTGTGCCTCATCATTTCCTGGCCACCTCCTGTGCCTCATCAGCTCCCCAGAGGTTCTGCCCTTGCTGTCCCACAGCCTGGACAGGCTGACCCTGTTCTCTGCACCCCAGCCCGTCGGAACCCAGGGAATTCCTCTGGCTGCCCTGGAGGGCTCCAGCCCCTGCCCAGGGGGCTCAGAGACCTTGGCACACAGCACAAGACCCCTGTGCCTTTGATCTTGACCCATGGAAAAAATTACCAACCTTATATGAGGATTTACAAACCATGAAAGTTTAAGTAGAATGATAGTGAATTCATCACAGGGTGAAAAATAGATTTTTGAGGTTTTTAGAATGGGGCTCTGGGTCCCAAGATGGAGAAATTTGGGCATGCCTTGTCCTTCTTCCTTCTTCCTAGCCTCCATCTTCTGGGTGATGTTGGCATTTTTAGATTGGTTTAGAGTAGAAGCTCACTGTCTAACATAGGTGATGGGTATTGGGAAGTTAT
>NW_005054329.1:6036604-6065062 GCF_000277835.1 Geospiza fortis | reverse complement strand
AAGTTATTGTGAATAAGGTACACGTAGTTTTGAGTATAAAAAGACAACACCAGTGTGCCTCAACCCGACCTGCCAGACAGACCTCGGCAGGCCAGGAGGAAGAATTTTATAGATAAGAAACAATAAACAACCTTGAGAACGAGAACAGAAGAATCCCGACTCCTTCTTCAACAGCCAGGCTGGGGAAAAGAGTCTTGTACCTATGTCAGAGTCACTGTGAGCAGCTGAGATTTGAGACCAGCCCCTGGGGGAAGCACCTTCCCCCCAGAGCCCATCAGCCCGAGCCCAGCAGTGCCTGTGAGCCCCTGAGATGCCCCAGTGAGTGTGAAAGGGGCAGTGTGGGAGCACAGGGGGGAACAGACCCCTCCTGTTGGCCAGGGGCTGTGCAGGCTGGAGCAGAGGCAGCTCAGCAGGGAAACACTGCACACACTGTGTGGGCATGGCAGGGGGATGAATGCATGGATTGAGGCTGGCAGGGGCTGTGTCCCTTCCCAGGACTGAGGTCAGTTGTTGGAGCAGGAGGAGGAAGGCCCAGCTTAAATGAATTCAGCCTGAGCTCCTTTTCCCATAGCAGGTCCATGGAGGAGAAACTGGCTCAGAATAGAGCAGGAGGCTGAATTCCTGCTCCTGCTCCTTGTTCAGCATCAGGGTATGAGATGGGACATGTAAGAGTGCAGGGCTGGGCTCCCATCACTGCTGGGAAAAGCACTTTTAGGCACAGCCTTATGGTGTTTGTTCTGTCCACAGGGAGAGCCTGGGCTGGAAGGGGACAGCGGGCAGCTCGGGCCAGATGGGATCAAGGTAAGCCTCCCTCCATGGAGCTCCAGCTCTGTGCACTCAGGCCCCTGTGATTCCCAGAGCCAGCGTGAGGCTGAGGGGATTACTGGGTCCTCTGTGGAATAAACCTTTGCCCTGCAATCTCTAAGGATTTTTTTCTGCGAGCACACATAACAAACCCCTCCTGTTTCACTCCTCTGCCCACGTTTTTTGGCATCTGATCAGATCTCCAAAAAGGTCAAGTTCTTCAAAATCTGGTTTCCAACAATTTGTCTGTTTTATTTGAGTCTTTACAGATCAAATTTCCAACTAATCAGGAATTCCTGGGCCTGGCAAGGGAAATCAAGGATTGTCCATCACTCTCTCCTGCACCACTGACCAGAACAATGTTAGAGAGTAAAGAAACCAGATCCCCCTGCCTTGGCAGAGCCCCAGGATCTCACTCAGGGTTTGCTCTGCCTCTCACTGCTGTGAGTTTGCTACCTTGCCTTTGGAACAGGGCTCTGATTCCTGTCCTGCACAGCCAGCCTTTCCAAACAGGCCAACAATTTTGTTCCATGGAAAGAAAGAGCAGCCCATCCCACAACAATGCACTTTATTGCTTCTTTCTAGTTAAACTATTTGCCATGTGTCTGTGCTTCTGCTTATCTCTGAATGTTGGACCAAAAATCTCTTCCTTGAGGACAATCAAGGCTTCTGTATTCTCTTGCAGTGCTGGCTGTGCCCAGGAGCTCTTGAACCAAACCAGCTCTTTCCACCCCAAATGTGTCTCTGGACACTTCAGCAGATGTGTCTGTGCTCTTTAACCAGATGGGATCTTGTTGAGCTCTCCCAGCACAGGTGCAAGAGGAAAATGGTTCAGTTCAAGGCTGCTTGGCTGCACATGTTGCTCTCAGTATAAAACTGGCCTTTATCATTTTCTCCCTATGATTTTGAGTGGTAGTACTGAATAATACAAAATATTTACAATATTTTTTTATTTTGATAAAAGAAAAGCAGCTATAAATCTACTTCTTACATTCTATTATAATACTTCTGGTCTGTGTTCCAGTTGGTTGATCTTGCCAAATACTGAAATTTTATTATCTGCCAGATTTTTTCATAAATTTCAATGACTGGTTTCACTAGGGGAGCTTTAAATGGGTATTGGAAAATTTTTTTCACTGAAAGGGTGGCCAGGCATTATAACAGGAAGTGGTGGAGTCACTGTCCCTACAAGTGGCACTGGAGCTCCAGCTCTGTGCACTCAGGCCCCTGTGATTCCCAGAGCCAGCGTGAGGCTGAGGGGATTACTGGGTCCTCTGTGGAATAAACCTTTGCCCTGCAATCTCTAAGGATTTTTTTCTGCGAGCACACATAACAAACCCCTCCTGTTTCACTCCTCTGCCCACGTTTTTTGGCATCTGATCAGATCTCCAAAAAGGTCAAGTTCTTCAAAATCTGGTTTCCAACAATTTGTCTGTTTTATTTGAGTCTTTACAGATCAAATTTCCAACTAATCAGGAATTCCTGGGCCTGGCAAGGGAAATCAAGGATTGTCCATCACTCTCTCCTGCACCACTGACCAGAACAATGTTAGAGAGTAAAGAAACCAGATCCCCCTGCCTTGGCAGAGCCCCAGGATCTCACTCAGGGTTTGCTCTGCCTCTCACTGCTGTGAGTTTGCTACCTTGCCTTTGGAACAGGGCTCTGATTCCTGTCCTGCACAGCCAGCCTTTCCAAACAGGCCAACAATTTTGTTCCATGGAAAGAAAGAGCAGCCCATCCCACAACAATGCACTTTATTGCTTCTTTCTAGTTAAACTATTTGCCATGTGTCTGTGCTTCTGCTTATCTCTGAATGTTGGACCAAAAATCTCTTCCTTGAGGACAATCAAGGCTTCTGTATTCTCTTGCAGTGCTGGCTGTGCCCAGGAGCTCTTGAACCAAACCAGCTCTTTCCACCCCAAATGTGTCTCTGGACACTTCAGCAGATGTGTCTGTGCTCTTTAACCAGATGGGATCTTGTTGAGCTCTCCCAGCACAGGTGCAAGAGGAAAATGGTTCAGTTCAAGGCTGCTTGGCTGCACATGTTGCTCTCAGTATAAAACTGGCCTTTATCATTTTCTCCCTATGATTTTGAGTGGTAGTACTGAATAATACAAAATATTTACAATATTTTTTTATTTTGATAAAAGAAAAGCAGCTATAAATCTACTTCTTACATTCTATTATAATACTTCTGGTCTGTGTTCCAGTTGGTTGATCTTGCCAAATACTGAAATTTTATTATCTGCCAGATTTTTTCATAAATTTCAATGACTGGTTTCACTAGGGGAGCTTTAAATGGGTATTGGAAAATTTTTTTCACTGAAAGGGTGGCCAGGCATTATAACAGGAAGTGGTGGAGTCACTGTCCCTACAAGTGGCACTTGGGGACATGGTTCAGTGGTGGCCTTGTCAGTGCTGGGTTGAAGTTTGGATTAATTCATCTTAAACATCTTTTCCAACCCAAATGATTCTTTGATTCTGTGATTCTGCAATTGTCAGAGCAGTGATTTGACAGCATACCCACTGCTCAGGCCATGGATGCTTTACAGGGCACAGTGACACAGTTTCACAGAGTGTTTATTGGAGCCCTGGGCTGATTTCTGTTTGGCAGCAGGAGCTGAGCAGCTGTTCCAGACAAACCCATCCCATTAAAAGTCTTTCAGTATCCCAAGCTCAGGGCTTCTGAGGCAAGGGAGACTTTCACATCTTGTCTGCCTGCCTCATTCACGTGGGAGGTTCAGGAGAAGCAAAGGGGTTCAGGTTACTCTGTGTAATGGGGGAGTTCTTTCTCCTTCAGCCAAGAGATTTTAAAGAAAAGAAACCTGGGTTTGCTCCTTTTTTTAAATGTCAAGTGTATTATGACTCATCCTCATTCATCCCTTTCCTTGCAGGCTCTTTTCCTCTCAGACTCCTGAAATATTAATCATGTGGTGGGGTTTTCCCTCACAGGACCTTTGCACCCACGTGTTGTGTGGATACAAAAACCTCCCACCCTCCTCTCTTCCACAGGGAGACAAAGGCGAGCAAGGCCCAGAAGGAGAGAAAGGAGAGAAGGGCAGTGAAGGGCTGAAGGGGAAGGAAGGAGCTCCTGGATATCCCGGCATCCCAGGTGTCCGAGTGAGTCTGTGAGCCAGCCCTGGGCACCCCTGGGCTCCTGCTCTGATGGGTTTGTGACCCAGGCCACTGCTCAGGGCAGCAGCTCCCCTGAGATGTAACTTGTGCTAAACATCATGGTAAAGTGTGCTGTTTTTCATGACAAAATATGTCCAGGAGAGGGTTTGGTCTTTCAGCTAGGATTCACACTTGAGAATGGGAATCTGATCTGATTGAGAAATGAGGGATGTGCCTCCCTCCCACACTTCTGTAAGATGTATTAGGGGGGGAGGTCCAGAGGACTGAGAGAGGCTGATTTTTCCCTGGTTCCCACAGCTGGCTTGGGCCTGGAGCTTGGAATTGGCCACCTCGTGCCTTCTCTGATGGTTACTTGCTTGCTTCTGGGGATTTCCCCATTAAATATAGAAAACAACTAGAAGAAATCAGCAGGATATGACTCCTGAATCCCCAGTGAATATCCTGGGCCTGTCTGGGTTTTGGAGGTCTGATCTTGGTGCTGTAGAAAGAAAAAGTTTGATTCTGGCTCTGAGATGAGAGGAAGCAAAGCAGTGCCAAGTGAAAAAATGCTCTTCCCAGTGCCCCAGTGGGCTGCTCTGCAAGTCAGGCCTTTCTGCTTGAAATGTGGAGTTTGTCAGGTTGCTGACATGGTGTATTCATTGTGATTGTTGTCTTGGATCAGAGTTATCAGCAGCAAGGTTCGCAGAGCAGAGGGGCAGCCCAGCTCAGTGGGATGCACTGCTCCCCTGTGGCCTTGCCCCTCATGCAGCTGGGGAACACACCAGCTCCAACCCCACACATCTGTGGAGAAGGAACAAGAAGCCCAAGGGTAAAAGCAGCTCTGAAATCCCAGCCTGGGCTGGGTGTGAAGCAGCAGGGCCAGCAGGTACCACAGAGCCCTGGGTGGATGCTCTGTGGTGAAACGTTGATTTTCCTCTTGGTGCTGTTGTGGCTGGCTAAAAGGAGGGCAGGGAGAAGGGTGTGAGGGGATGGAAGCAGCAAAAGAGATGGATTTATGTTATTTTTGGGCTGAGGTTGGGATTTGAGCACTGACTCAACTAGAAAGTGGAAACATTGGCTTAATACTGTAGTGCAGCACCATAAATGTGCAGAAGCAGCCTGTAGTCCTGCCCCAAATAAGGGCACCCTTGGCCACAGGCCCCTGTCCCCAACAGGGAGCCCTTTCAGGATTGGGATCATGCCACAGGCAAGGGTGGTCCCCAGCAGCCCAGCTCCTTCCCAGCTGCAGGCTGGCACAGCTGGGCAGTGGCCTCCATGTGCTGTACTTCTGGCTGCTTCACGTGTTCATTTTGTGTATGTTTTAAGAACCAATAAAAATACTAAAATCATGCAAAAGCCATATTAAGTTATAAAGCATAAAATACAGATTCTGTCAGACTCTGTCCCTGCTGTTTGCCAGCATGTCCCTGGGAACATGATGGTGTTTTCTGTTTTATTAAAAAAAAAAAAGGCAGTTAATAGAGCCAAGATTCCTGCTCATAATCACTCCCTTTCTGTTTGGTTTTTTTTTTTTACTGCAAAGTGCTATATTTCCATCTACTATTTTAATATACTTCTTTGTATTTCCTTGTGCCTAAGCTCAGGCAGACTTTCAGACCTGCACAGTCTCCAGATAGAGCTGCCTGCCCTGCCCAGACACTGTTACCTAATACACAGCCTGGTGCTCCTGTGCTCACTGAGGTCATTTAAATATGGAAGTCCTCTGACAGGAGCACAAATAATTTTCCTCTTCCCATTACTGAGAATTTCATTCTACATTCCCTTGGAGAGTAGAAATATCAATGGGATCTTCCTTAGATTTCTGTCAAGATAAGGTTCACAGCTCAGAGATAACTGCAAGCCCCTCTGAGGGTCAGGAGCTGGAATATCCAGCCAAGCCATCCCCTGGAGGACATGCTGCAAAAGCCACCACAAACTGCACAATGCACAGAAATCTCAGAGGCTGCTGGACTAAGATAACAAAAAATCTGTCATGGAGAGGTCGTGAAGGTTGTTCACGCAAGGGCAGATCAAAGTGACCAGCTCCTGTCCAGGATTTGCGTGGTGGCACAGAAATTGGTTGGGGAAGGTGTTGGAGGTGCTTGGATTGCAGGGAGAGGGAGCATGTTGGGTTTGGATGTGCAGGTACTGGGTGATTCCACACCACCCTGTTGTGAATGGTTCTAACACTTCTGATGTGACAGTGTTATGATGTCCAGTAATCACTTTAGATGGTGTTAAGAACTTCATCTTTGGCTATTGCATCTCCATTTGGCCTCTCCTGGCATCTGTGCTTCACCACATTCCTGCCTGGATCCAGTGATGCTCTCCTGGGCTTTTCCTCAGCTCCAGTATCTGTTGGGATATCCTGCTCAGCTCCAAAGGGCACAGGGAAGGTGTTGATGTTTCCATGCCCTTAGGAGAGATGCACACACAAGGATCTGTGCAGTTACCTGTGCCAACCAGCTGAGCTCCATTTGGGGTGTGAAGCTCATCTTCTGCTCCTGGAAGTTAGTTTGAGGACCTTGATGCCCATCTGCAATTGTGGACACATGAAATGTTCTCCTAAACCTTGGCTTGTCCCTGTGTTACTCCAGAGGGAGCACCCACAGGGATATGCCCTCCATGGACAGCAACAACCTCTAAAAAACCCCTTTTCATCACAGGGTTCTGCAGCCACACCATGTCCTGAAGGTTTGTCCTTAATGCCAAGGAAATGTTTAGTCTTAATCTTTATTTTGCTTATGTCTACAGGAATGTGACACTTCACTATCAAGTGTCCTTGTGACAGATGTAGGAAATGAGGTGCCAGATTGCTCTGAAAGGATCTGACTTCACTGCTGGTACATTTTCAGCCTGATTTGTGTATCCTGGCTGCAGCAGAGGTTGGTGCTGGCAGAGCAGGCAGAGGAGCTGGGGAATTTGGCACCATCAGCTCACACCGAATGTGGCAACAGGCCAGCATGAAGGATGGTAGGAGATTAGAGGCTCTGCAGTCCTGGAGCTCCCTGGAGATGGCAGATGAAGGGATGTACCCCAGAGCAACTTTGAGAGCTGGAGGAAGCTGGGTCTGAGCTGCTTTTTTGGGTCCTGCACAAGAGAGACACTCACCTGGTGATCAGTGGGCTCAGCACAGGCACATCTGGCTTTCCTGAGCAAGGCTTCATTTTCCAGAGGCTCATCCTGATGCTGATAGCACATGTCTGCCTGAGCACAACCAAACTTCCCTCAGTGCTCAGGAAAGGTTTTTCAGAGCTCTTTAGCTCTCACTTGGCTCAGCCATTTCCAGCATTAACATATCTGAAAACCAGTTTCCACTGTGGTTTTGAGTCTCAAACAAAAAGCGGCAGGGAGGCCCCAGTTGAGTCTCCAGGGGTGGTTTGTACGTGTTTCAACGCCAGTGGATTTCAGCAAACAAACCTGGCAGCTGAGATGGTCCATGAGCTTCACAGCTGTGGCTGGCAGGGCTTGAGGCAGCTGGAGCTGAGATAAATGAGTATCCTCTATCTTTTGGTCACTTTGTCCAAGTTCACACTGCTCCTTTCAGCCCCAGTTCCTGCTCAGTGGAGGAATGGGCCAGTTGTCCCCGTGGCCATAAGAGAGAAATCAGAGCCCCAGTGCAAGATGCAGTTGGAATTTCCAGAGATGTGCACCTTTCCTGAGCTGCTTGTCCATGAATTATCTCCTCCCAGTGGTTTCTGTCTTCTAACACAAACTCACTGCCTTCACTTGATCTTGATTCTCCTCTGAACATGGCCATTTGCTATCTGAACATGGTTTGAGCAACAAAAGGCTGAAAATCCCTTCCCCTTGCAGAGCACCAGGGACTGTTTGGGCACCTGCATTCAGAGAAACTGGCTGGAAATCCAGAACTTTTGCATGGGCAAGGAAGAATGAGGATATTCTCCTCACTGTGTGGGGACACTGGAAAGCACAAGAGCCTGATGAACTCTGGCAAGGCATCCCTCAGCAGTGCAAGTGTCGTGGTGTGGTTTGCCAAAATAAAAAGATCATTTATCTGCTCATCTGTAAGGCTGTGATGGAATAGTGCCACAGAGCCTGAAACACCCAGAGAACATCCCTGGAGAGTAACCTGCACTCACAAAGGATCTGACTGCCCATCAGAGCTGCTCATGGCTTCAGAGCGTGGTAAAAGAGGCTGAGGTCACTGGTGTGCCACCAACAACCTGCCCTGAGAACAACCTCTTCCTCCAAAAAGTGCTTCCTTCCTCTGCTTCTCCTCTGCAGCGACAGCAAATGTGGCATTGCAGCCCTTCCCTGGGAGGATGACAGATGCAGCAGTGGCTGAGGAAGGTCCAGGCCAGTTGGAGGAGGGAGGTGATGAGTTTCCAGCTGTGCTCTGTGGCTCTGCACTGTGGTTTGTGTAATGTGCTGGTTGCCATACACGGCAGACATCTGATAGCAAGGGGTTTACAGTTCCAGGAAAGCAATTGGAGAGCCTGGAAGTACTGAAATACAACATGCTCTGAAACAAGAAATTCCCTCATTGTTCAGCAAAACTGGGAGTCGAGTTCTTTCCACTTCAGTTTTAACCTGAAATCCTATCTGCAGTGTCATTCGAGCCATGTCAAGACTCAGAAAGCTTCGAGCCAGACACTCCAGTGCTCTGAATTGCCGTAAACAATTACATCAGAGCAGATCTTGCTGCCTTTGCCGGCCCTGTTGTGGCATGCAGATGTGCACCATCAGCCCAGAAGAGCTTGAAGGGCTGTAAATCCTTTTGCTCTGGTGCAACAAGATCCAAAGTCCTTTCATTTGCTCTTCAGGAGGGTGGACTGACAGGGCTGGGCTGGGCTGGAGAGCTGAGAAGGTTTTTTGAGGGAACTCACAAGATCCAGCCACTCTCCAGCCCAGTGCCGAGCGTGGAGTGAACTCGTGGCTCTTGGCTCTATGCTGTGCATGGTGTCCTGAGGATCCTTCCCACCACATTTCTGTCCCTCTCTCATCTACAAGCTACAACCCCAAAGTGGAAGGATGGCTTGCTGGCCAGGATGGACCTTCTGCTCTGAGCTGGCAGAGCTGCAATGCCAGGCTGCTCTCTGGGCTCTGCAGTGCCAGGGCAGAGCAGGAGCATCTTCTCATGCGACACATTGCTCTTGTACAATGCTGTCCAAACATCACTTACAGCAGAATTTGTCCCAGAGTGGTTTTTGCTCTTTGTTCTTTTCTGTTTCCTGCCGCTGAAAACATGATTCAAAGGCTTTTTTGCAACAAAGCCCCTCGCTCTGCTGCTGCTGCTGAATCCAGCCATTCTCTGCATGCACATGAGCTCAGCCACAGCTGGCAGCACCACTTCCATGGCATCCAGCTCCCTGAAAACACTGAGGACAATCCAGGAGTCACCCTTGGTTTTAATCTCTGCTGTCCATGCAGAAATTGTATATGGTTTTTTTGATAATGTACTGAGCTGTTGTTTCCTGGAAAAGCTGATTTTTGTGCCCTGGACCATGGGCTGTCTGTGGAGTAATTACTTGAATGAAATTTCTTAAAATCCCCCAGTAGAGAGTGTGGGGTCACCCTCTGACAGAGCAGAGGAAGGAATGGAGAACACCAGGCTGGGTGTGCAGGGGAGGGCAGTGTGTCAGTGGTACCAGTGAGGTCCTCACACCCTAAATCTTAAGAAATTAGTGGTGTTACTCCAAATCCTGCCTTGAATAATGTGTTAGAAGCAGATGCACAGGACAGTAAAGGGGTCCAGAGTGATGCAGGAGGTCAGTTGGTGGCAGAGGGGGTCACAGCAGGCCATCCCCCTGCCCTACAGCCTGTCCTTTCCAGTAGCTGCTATATGAGGGGGCCAGTTCCTATCCTGGAGCCCATTTTCCAGGCCTGAAGGTGTTTGCACTTGGTGTGTGTCCTTGAGTTACAGCCCTGGAGTATCATTGCTCATGCAGACCAACAAGCAGGAAAGCCATAAGCAGGTATTTGTGCTGCATCAAAAACCAAAGGTGAATGAAGTTGCTCAGAAATGCAGTCAGATATGCTGAAAACCTCTGCCTTGAAGAGTTTGAGACCAAGAGTCAGGGCAGTGCCTCTCTGTGGAGCTGCAGGTCGGGCTCTCTCTGCTTCCCCTCCTGGATCCAAGTGAGCATCCCTGGGCACCCCTGCCCACAGCTGCAATCAGATTCTCCCCTTGCTTTGACAATCAGCTGGTGGCCCCAGGGTCAGCCTTTCCTGAACATCCCACTTCATGCAGAGCTACATGCTGGATTTTCTTGTTTGGGTGATGTTGTGTGGGGCCTTTTCCCCCTTTTTTGCCATTATGCTGTCTGTGACTCAGCCCAGCAAATCCACTGACACCTTTGCAGCAGAGCAGGGTTGTCTGTGAGCCCTGAGCATCCTGCAGGGAATCACAGAGCTTTCCCAATCCCCAGGGAACTGCTGCTTGCAGCAACTGAGGCTGCTCTCCAGCAGCTGAGGGGCCATTTGGCCCTCGCAGGCTCTGCTGCTGGGGAAGGCAGCCTGATCCCAGCTGGTCTTAGTTTAGAGTTAATAGGAGTCAAAAGGAGCCAGAAGTTGAAATAAATCCCATTGGCTTGGCACAGTTTCTTTCCTGACTCAGACGAAGGAGACACACTTTTTGGGCAGTTGCTCCAAGATTCCCCTCCTTATTGCAAGAGAGGATTTCATTCCCCTCCTCTTCCACAACCCCAGGGCATCTGTGTCCTTCAAAAGGAAGATATTAACCCTTAGTGTTTGGGGGAGTGTCAGTCAGAGCTGTGCTGTCCAGGTGCTCTCTCTGTTCTTTTCTTTCCCATTGTCAGATTCCAACACTAATTTTTTGGAGCATTTTGGTTTCATTGTGTATGAAAGCTTCACAGCTCAGTGGGGATGGGACCTTGCACTTTTCCTACACTTTCCACTCATCCATCAATAATTCGGTGGCATCTTGTCTCCTGTGCTTTCTTAGAGATGAGGAAGGAGAGGCAATGAGAGTGAGGGGAAAAAGGATTATCCCAGAAACAGCAAATTAGTGGCAGTTCAGGGCTCTCAGACTGAGCCAGAGCAGCTCAGAGCACACAGCACTGCTCTGTGCATGACTCTTTGCTGCCTTACACTGTGGCTGCTCAGAAAAATCAAGTTAAATAGACCTCCTCCTCCTCCTCCTCCACAAAACTGAAAGCAGCAAGTTTCAGCTCAACAGCTGCATGCAGATAAGAGTTTGCTCTTAAGCAGAGAGTTCAGGATACACAACTTTGGGTTGGATTCCCATTTTAAGCCGAGGAGCTCAGCTGAAAGTCACAGCGACTCTGGCTGCAGCCTTGCCATCCAAGACCTTTTTGTAGGATTTCCCCAATTTGCTGTTTCTTTGAGCACAGCCTGCTCTACCTGCACTCCCCACTCGGGTTTCCACAGGCAGGCCAAGAGCCCATTACTTCCCAGTGCTCCCAGTGAAACCCTCTGAAGCTCACAGCACAATCAGGTCTTTCTTCTCGAGAACAGTTGAGTCTTTCTTCTTTCCCCATACTCATTCAGGAGCTGCTGCCCTGTCTCCTCCCCTTCCAGACTACTGCTAGGCAGAGTGATTATGAAATGTGTTTCTTATAAATCCAAAACATTTATGTCTTCAAATGCCTGGCCTAAATAATCCCACTAATTTCCTGAGTGCTTGTGAACTGTCCTCCATGGGGGGAGGCTTCTCTCCATCAAAGTTTATTAAGTAGAGGTTCTCATATGGAGACATTGCTGAGCAGTAGGAAATTATATGGGGCTTTTTCATTTCCCTTTAAATGAGCTCACTGGCTGGGCCTGGACAATATGGGCATGGTCATCCTATGGTTCATGCTTCCTACCTTTATTGCTGCTTTTAGTTTTCCTGCCCTTTTTACATCCAGTGCCTCAAACTATCTTATCTTTTTTTTTTTCCTGTCACCATGTCACATTTTTCCTTTGCTCAGTAGCTGTATTCTGGTGGTTCTGTTTCTTCCTGCCCTTTTTTTGGGAGGGAGGAGTGACCTCAGACCTTGACTCAATGACACACCAAAAAAAAAAAAAAAAAAAAAAATAGTTTGAAAATATGCTCCTGCTCCACAGCAGTCCTGAGCAGTCCTGAAGCAACCTGAGGCAAGCTTGGGGAAGCTCTCACAGCAGTTCTGTGCCCTGAGAGCGTCCTTCCTGTGCTGCAAGGAAGGCAGGAACACATTTGCCCTCTGGAATGCCAAGAGCCAGAGCAGGATGGTGAGTCACATCTCTGTTACCACTTCCCCGACCCATTGCCTGCAGCCAGAGCATCACTGGCTGTGGGGAAGCTTGGGTCAGGATTTGAGCCCTGTTTGTTGTCTGGCTCTGCTCAGGGCATATCTCTCTGCAGTTCATTCAACTTCCTTGTTTTGTTTTTCTGGATGCTGTTGTCGGAACATAGATTTCAACTGTTGATGTCTGGAGAATTTAAAGCTGAGCTGCTCATCTATTTGCTCCCACTAAACGTTGCTGTTGTGCTGGGCAATAGATCTGACTTTTCTGTCAAGGCCATCAGCAGCTGGAAGTCTCTTTTTCTTTTTCTTTAAAAATTAACCAATTTGCATTGGAAAATAAACCATTCTTCTTTCCCTTAGGGGAATATCTAAGGATATACTAAAAAAAAATCCTTGTAAATCTGCGTCCTTACTGAAGATGACAATGAAATTTTAAACATGCTAGACCTAAGACTATAATTTTTTTTTCTTTCCTTGGATATTTTGGCATAGCTGAAGGCATGTGACTTATTAAAACTGCTGCTTTCCACCGTCTCTGGTCACAAATACCATCATCATCTGGAGGTACTGATATGCTTCTCTAGTGAAGACTGCAGCATATAAAGAGAAATCACCATTTAAAAATAGTCCCATTGATGGAAGAAGCTTGGAAAGAAGATATATTTTTTCAGCAAACCAGTAACCCAAGGCCTACAACAAAATGTGTACAAACCTTGGGAACAAAAGCACCAAGTGTTCAGTGCCTTGGCACAGTGACCCAGCTGATGTGAGTCCAGCAAAGGGAATTTGGGTTTCATTATTTTGATGTGCAGGCTTTTGTACATCTTCTGTCCTCACTCCTATCTCTGCTAAAGAGAGAAGAAATCTTAGGAACCTGAGGAACTTCACACTGCAGTAGAAGAGGTACCAAAAGGTGCTGCATTCCCATTGTACTTTGGGGAGAGCCTGGATGAAGATACCATCTCATTGATATTTATTTTTATCCTTTCTTTTTTTTCTCCCTTTTCTGGCCCTGATTTTTTTTAATCCCTGGACAGATGAGTCAGAAGAATGGAGAGAAAAAGGATGGGACGATTTTTGCAGGCTACCAAAGTTGTTGCTGGGTTTTTCCTTCCCTGTGAAATGTGTGGAGTGGGGCAGTGCAGTGATTTCTGGGAACTGTGCAAACCCCTGCATATGTGCCCTGGGAACATCTGGGATTGCAACAGCAACCACATCTGGATCATCACAAGTAGAGATATCACATATCTGGGAACCCCAGACAAGTGCTGAACTGCCTCTAAATTCATCTGGGCAGAATTCCTGCGCAGTTGGAGAAAGCATATCCAGGAAAATCAGACACATGGTAGGCTTCCCACTCACCAGCAGAGCTTGCTGGCCAAAGTCCTAGAAAGCGTGCTGGGAGAGCAGGGAAATGTCCCTGACTGATAGAGCTCGTTCCTCTCGAGGAGGTGACTCAGGAACTCAGAATCTGAGCCACGTCTCTGCCCGTGGCGTCACCAGCGTGGTTTGACCCATTTTATACACCAGCCAAGCTTTTAACCAGTGGATGAGAGTCAAGAACAGCAAGGGAGGCTTGGAACGAGGTCTCCATGGCTTCCTGCGAGTGACAGCTCCTCTCACTGGCCCTGACAGGAGCTGGTGATGCTGCCAATGGTTTTTTTTTTTCCTTCAGCAATGGAGAGAGAGCTGCACCCCAGCTGGAGGACCCAGAGAACCTTCTGGAGCAGATGAACGTCCCTGCTCCCTGAGGCCGATGTGTCATAAGGGGAAGATGGTACAAGGAGTTTGTTGGAGCCCATATCTCTGTTCACACCCACCAGCAAGGGAAAAGACAAGCTGAAGGAGGCCTGAGAAAGTCTGAGAAGCTGTTTGTACACAGCACAGTCTCACGGTGGATTGAGCTCAGTTTTGTGAGCAGGACTTGGGCTGTCAAAGTTTGGTTTTTATTGTTTACCCTCTCCCAGATGATTCTATCTGTACTCCACGATGGCGAGTGCAAGCAGGAACTTGAATGCTGGCAGATTTCAGGAGCAGTGTGGAAATTTTGTTTCTCAGATGGGAAAGTTTAAAGCCTAAACTTGTCTTCTCGAAAAACAAAGACATTTTCCAATGCAGGGTAGAATTCAAGTTTCAATCATGAAACTTCCCTGGGAGATGTATCCTGGTGGAGGGAGCCAGGCTGTACCTCAGACTCTTCTGAAGTAGCTGTGAGATCCTCATGACCTCCCTATGAACAGGGTCCACCTGCTCTGCCCAATGATAAAGAGTGTGTCTCACCAATGTCCTGCTATCTGCATTTTTTACAGACAATATAACACTTTCTCAGCCTGGGGATGGAGCCTTTGCATGGCAGTCTTTGTTTCATGAGCTGCCACAGCATACAGATCCAGGAGCACATCTGAATGTGCAAAACTGCTCTGCTGGAGCAGACCAAGGCCTTGGCCATCACTGCTTAGAAACAGATCTAGCTTAAAATGGGCTTGTCCCATCTGCAGGAAGCATCTACTGCTTGTGCTTCCACAAGTCCAGGGAGACTGATAGAAAAAACACTATGCAACTGATTAAAAACCCCAGTTGTCTCGTTATTCAGTCACATCTTGTTTTGACAGTAAGGCTTTTTGACTGATTCCACCATTCCCCCTCCAAATTTTTAAGCCATGATGTGCCAGGGCACTCCAGCAGAGCAGGGGCTGTGGAGTAACTCAGGTGCTGAGTACCAGGTCCCACAGTGAGCTGCTGTGGAGCTGGAAGGTTCTGGCCATTTCTGATGCTTTCATCAGTGAAATCAGTGCTTTCATTCTCTGTGCTCCTGTCAGAAGTGTAAATCTTGTGGGTGATGCTGGAGGCTTGGCACCCCTCCTCTGCTGCGGCTGCTCGGCATCTGTGGGAAAGCAGCTCCAAAAGTGATCTCTTGGAAAGTGGCAGCAAAAAATAGCGCACACAAAAAAAAAAAACCAACCCTGAGCAGTATGGAAGAGACACAGAACAAGGCTCATGTGCTCCTCTGCAGGGACCTGTGCTTTGTGAAGCCTAATGGTGTTGGCAAGGTGGACTCCTGAAATGTTTGACTTAGGTAAAATGGAGCTATTCCCTCTGGGGAAGTGAACTGGCACAATCCTTTAGGGTTGGAATGAGGCTGAATTGCTCCTTTGTGTTCAGAGCAGGCACTTCTGAGGCCCATGTTTCAGATCAGAGTGAAAACCCCCCGATATGTCTCACTTTATAAGTTGCTTTTATTCAGCTGAGACTGCAACACCAACCATGGTGAAAATTATACCTTCTTAGCTGGGAGGAGGGGAGCAGAGGGAGAGAGGTGGTGCTGGTGTGGAGATGCTGTTGAAAAGTTTGTAACAATTGCCAAAAAGCATGAGTTATTTTCTTCACTTATACTTTTTGCTTCTTTCTGTCAAATTCAAAAATATTCTGTCTCCCTTGCAGCCAACAGGGTCAAACACTGGAAAAAATGAGTTCCCTGAGGTCCCTAAGGAGAGGCTGCTGTATTTAGCTGCTCATGGTAGCACATGCCTGTGGTGTGGGTGCAAGGAGGGGCTGCAGTGGGTTCCTGAAAGCAGTCCAGCATCCCTGCCTCTGCTTGCCATGGCTCCCACCCCAAGTTCTGCATCCCACTGCATTTCTAGAAGCCTGATCAGTAGATTGTGGTTTCTGTGTGTGGCAGTAATAACACAAATAGAGGGAGGGGGTTTCACTGGGAGCAGGAGGCTGTGTGTGGTAGGTGCACAGAGAATGAAACCATTGCTTTTTTTCACAAGGTAAAAAATAAAGAGAAGTGCTGTGGAATCAATGGTTCTATTGTTAGGGTCCTCAAACTATATAAAAATTGTTGATACCTAAGTTAGTGCCTATCAAAAGTATTGATACCTACTGGTTCAGGGGCAAACCAGAGGAAACCTTTTGTGGGAATCAGGGTAAATGTGTTTTCCACATTTCAGCCCATTCTCTAGCAGAGGCTGGGTAGGTGCACGTCTGGAGATCCTTCTTTTGCACCCTTGGAGGCCGATGGACACAGTTTTCCATGACCCACCTATCTTCAAGGTGTCACCTCAAAGTCATCATCATCAAAATTATCACAGTGTCACCTTTCAGCTGTGCTGCCCCATAGCCATTTGAGCACAAAGAGCTTTCCACCTTTAAGCAATGAGTTTTCCTCCATCTGTAGCACCTGTGGATTGTGATCTGACCTGCACAACCTCCTGGCCTCCTTGTTGGCCCCGTGTGTGGGTGAGGATGCTCTCAGGTTTGTGTGTGCCAGGGAGACAGCTTGGGAGTGGCTGGTTGGGATGTGACTCCTTTGCTTTCCCATTCCAACAGCCTTTTTTTTTTTTTCCCTTCCAGGGACCAGAAGGGAAACCAGGAAAACAGGGGGAAAAGGGCAAGCCTGGCCAGAAGGTAGGAACATCTCTCCTTGATAACTTCACAGCCTGTGGTTCTCCCTTCCATTCCTTGTCTCTGACGTTTTCCTGCAGAAGTTTTGTCCCACGCTGATGTCAGTGCCTTTGCTCTGCAGGGCAGCAAAGGCTACCAGGGGCAGCTTGGAGAGATGGGATCCCCAGGGAAGCAGGGGCCGAAGGGGAACCAAGGCCCCAAAGGATCCCGAGGTACCCTGGGACCGATGGTGAGAAGAGCTCTGCAAACGGCTGAACACAACCCACAGAAACCTGGCACTGGTGGGCACGGGCCTGACTGGGGCACAGAGCCCCGCAGAGCCTGAAAAATACACTGAAAAATCCTGTTAGATGGGTTTAATTGGCCAAAAACATCTTAACCCTTGTCCCAAGCAGCACAGGGGAGAGTCCATAGGGGTGGCTGGGTTGGTGCCCCGTGAGCCCAGCTCACGTTGCATGGAGGCAGTTCTCCACAACTCCCCAGATAGGCTGAAATTGCTGAAATATTGGGGATTTTTCCTCAGCTGAGTGAGCTGATAAGCTATTTTTTGCTAAGATCTTCCCCTTTGAGACTGCACACTCATGGCAAGAGCTGCTTCCAAGTCAAGCTGTGTTGTTATAAGGAACTCTGCCTTGGATTTCTGCCCTGTTTCTACACCCACTCTTGATCTACTTATCTAAAACACTTGGAGCAAGAAGAAATATAGCATGGGAAAGGGTTTGAACTGGGTACTGAAGGTGAGGCTTCCAGAGAGAACAGCCACAGTATGGCAGAGAGGGAAGATATTTAATTGCTTTAGGCTCAAGAGATAAATGCATCAAGACAGCAGTGGTACATAAAAGTGCCTCTCATGCATTGCAGGCTGGGTAGGAAACTTCTTGCACTCTATTTGATAGAGCTTAGTGCAAAATCAGGAATTATTTATGCACTAGGAATGGTGGTGATACTTCAGAACAGTAGCCAATGAGTGATGGAGTGATGGTTTTGCTGATAGTGTTTTCCTGCACTAAAAATTGTGGCCTCACCACATATCCTCCCTTAACAGTCTTTGGCAAAGCCTCCATGGATTATTTCACAAGGAAGCAAAGCAATATCTGAGCAACAGTCTATTGGGGTGGACATGTCTTTGTCTTGTGGAAAGGGCTTTATTCCATGCTAAATGGGATTATATGGAAATGTTGTGACTCACTTCAGTGTGATGATCTGATTTAAACCCCTTTGTTCACTGTGCTGAGGGTGTGATTCTGGTCTGTGGAAGTCTGGTGGGCTTCCTAGCACAACACTGATTTGGATATTTGGATGCAGAGGCGTGCAGGAGGGCAGGTGAAGGGCACACAAATGCAGCCATTTCTGACAGCAAATCTGGGTAGTGAGGTGGAGAATCTGTTGCTGCAGGCAGGCAAAGGCATGGAAAGGCCTCCTGGCACACCCCTCTCCATGTGTAAGAGGTTGAAGCCAAGGAGAAGCCATCAGGTGGCTACAGCAGAGCTCAGTGGTGGCCAGGAGAAGGACAGGCCACGCTCCCACGTGTGCAGAGCTTTGCCTTGCACAGCCCAGTGCCTCCTCCCCTCGTGCCAACACCACGGGCTGCTCTCTCAGTCCCTCTGTCTTTGCCTCTCCAGGGAGCTCCAGGAAGGATGGGTGCTCAAGGGGACCCAGGCTTAAAGGGTTACCAGGTAAGGGTTTTATTTTCACCTCCCAGCTTTTATCTGTTCTTAAACACAGCAAAACTGCCGCTCCAGGATGCAAATTGTTCTTAAACTGTGATTTATTTCTGACCTCAAGTTTAGTTCTCTGTCAGGTCCCCATTTGCACCACCTGCATTTGGTTCATCTCTGCCCGTGTGCCCCACGTGTCCCTCCAAAGCTGGCATGCACCACCCAGGGCTTGTGAGATCAGGGAACCAGGGAGGGCTTTCAGTCCCACAGCTCTTTCCTGGCCCTCACGTGCTGTCTGCTCTCCACAGGGACATGCAGGACCACCAGGGCCAATTGGACCACCAGGGCCAAAGGGGGAAAAGGTAAGTTCAGGGGGTTTGGCCATCTCATTTCCCCTTGGATGAGACAACTGCTGTAACTCCCATGCATGTGCACTCTGCTCACCCTGTGCCTGAGGCAGAGGCGCCTCCTTCACCACACAGCCTCTCACACAACCCCTCAAAGCTGCAGCCTTGCCTGTGCTAGCCCGTGCCAGGACCCCCATGCCACCAGCACGTCCTTCCCAGACACCACGTGCCCTGTGCCAGGGGCTGGACCAGCCAGCATGGGGCTGAGGATGTGCTTTGCCTGCATCCACAGGAATTCAGCTCCATCCCCAAGCCAAGAGGAATCAGACTCGTGTCTTTCTGTGCTCAGGTCGCAGTAACTCCCTGCACAAAGGAGCAGATCTCCAGCTGCTGGTGTTTCCCCTCTCCATGGCCCTTGCTCCACGTTCCCTGTGCCCCACCTTCCCACAGCCCCCTGGCTGCAGCTGCCCTGACTCAGAGCCCTCTTTCCACGGTGGCTTTTCCCGGGAGTTTTCCCCCTTTTGCTGAGTCAGCAGAGCCATAACCAGTCCAGGCTGGAGCAGTGACTCACTCCTCAGTGGTTTCCTGTCGGCTCCAGGGCTGCTTGGCTCTCCCAGGGCTGATGGTGTCCTTCACATGCCTTCTGCAGCAAGGCTCCCTCCCTCCTGAGGCCTGTCTGCAGAAGGCTCTGGGGAGAGCCCCTTGTGACCTTCCAGTGCTTAAAGGGGGCTTTCTAAAAGAGGAGAACAGTTTCCTACAATGGACAGGGGAGAATGCTTTTAAAACAAAAGTGTAAAGATTTTGGCCAGGAAGTTCTCTGGTCAGAGGGTGGTAAAGCACTGGCACAGGTCTGGGCTGCCCTGTCCCTGAAGTGTCCAAGGCCAGGTTGGATGGAGCTTGGAGCACCCTGGTCTGGTGGAAGGTGTCCCTGTCCATGGCAAGGAGTGGAACAAGATGGGTTTTAAGGTCCCTTTCAACCCAAACCATTCTGTGATTCTCCTTTGGTGTGGGGAGGGAAGTGATGGTGATGGAGGCTGGTCAGTTGTGAGGTCCCCATGAAGAGGAGAGATGCATGAACTCTTTCTGCTCATTTTCTGCTCCCCATCACCAAGAGAGCATTCAGCTTTGCCTCTGCACACAGATGGGAGGGCAGCTGTAGTGCAGACAGGAGCTCCATTGCTTATAAAATGAGTTTACAAGGACTTGCCCTTGCTGGGGCTTTCAATGGATCCCTTCAGGCTCCTGGGGTTACCCTGCTCACACCATGCTCTGCCTGGAGATTCCCCCTGCAGCCAGGAGTCACTGGGGCAGGGAAAGCTGTTGTGTTCCACTAAGACATTCACACACTCAGAAATTCTGCTTTGGGGGTGAACAATGGCAATTGTGCTTTTTCTCCCATTTCCTGCTGCTGAAACACATCCATGGAGGAACAGCTGCTGATGTTCCTGCTGCTCCCATCTCCATTGCTGCCTTGCTGAACTTCCTGGCAAGTGTGAGACAAGCACAGCCAGCCCAGGATGATGTGAGAGCTCATGACCATGAACATTGTCAGCTCAGAACCTGCCCCAGAGGTTCCTCACAATTCCACTGTCGAACCTTGAGCATCCTGGCAAAAAGTTGTGAGTCATGACAAGCAAAAGCAAACCATTGACCCTGCAGCCACTGAGGTGTGCAGATATGTATGTCTATTGCTGAAATTGCAGCTGTAGTTTTATTTGAAAACATTTAAAGTTGCCATCTTGAAAGCTCTTGTAATTTCAGTAGCAAATGACCCCCAAATTATCCATCTGAAGTGCTCAGTGGAGCATTTTTCCCTTCATCAACAAGATGTTGCTCTGCAAAAGGACAGTGGAAAAGCATTCCCTGAGTGGATCTGGTATCAAAAGAGCACAGCAATGTTATGATAAATTAATTCTACATGCAAGTATCCAAGCTGAGCCCTGATGAAGCCACCAAAGCATTCAGTGCACCCTGCTAAGAGCAGTCAGCCCTGTTAATGACCACTGGCAGCTGGATCTCCTCACCCATGTTCTCCTGGAAGGCCAGTGGGTCTTGCTGGGGAGCAGAAGAAGATGCAGAGCCAGGAGAGCACAGAATCATTTACTGAGCCTCCAGCACCCCTTCCTGCAGCATCCAGGTGCTCCACAAAATCTTGCATCTAAGTTTTCCTATCCACCCTCCCTCATCTCCCAAGAGTTGCCTGGATCCCAGCCTAAAGACAGACAGATTCCTTCCCTCCAGACATCTGTAACCTCTCACAAGAGTGTGAACACAAAAATGGGAGCCTGAAAGTGAGAACTAAAGAGAAAATGGAAATGGGACCGTGAGCACTGCGTGAGCTGCAAGTGACACGGTGGATGGAGCCGTGCTGAAGGAGGAGGATGCAATGGTGGGGAAGGTCTTCTTCCCTTTTTCAGAGAAGAAAGTTTGGAGAGAGGCTGTGGAATCCTGCTCCCTTGTGCCATCCCAGCCAGCCACTCCACCACATTTCATACATTTGCAGCTCCTCAAAGAGGCCTTGCTCAGAGCAGACGCCTGCTCTTGGCAGCTGCTTAAAGCAGTCCAGATGGGATCCTTTTAAAAATTACAAACTGGTGTATCTCACTTTGGGACAGGAGCCAACAACAACAAGCCTTCCCTTCTTCTCCATGCATTTTCCATTTGTATCCTAACATGTTTACTTTGCTGCCCTTTACTCTAACTTTTTTTCACTGAGACTTTCTGAAGAATGAGCACAGACCTTTCATCTCCCTCTCAAGCAGCTGAGGCACCAGGAAGCTCTGGAGGAGCTCGGTTTCACAGTCCTAGAGCTGACCAGGCTGCAGGATTTTCTCAGGCAGGAGACAGAGAACAAGGTGGGGATCAGCCTCAAGGGGAAACAAAGCCACAATGGGGAGAAAATCTGTGATTCTTGATGCTCTTCAAGGGTCCCCAGAATTAGGAGCTTTCTCTGAGTTCATCACACTCATCTCAGGTCCCAAATGGCAAAGGTGAGCACATCCTGCTTGGGAAGAAGCAATCAGTGCCAAGACTTCTGCATAGCGACAGACACACTGGGATGATTTCTTTTTTTCCCTGAGAGTTGAGAAATGGTGGCTTTGTTTCCCTTCTAGGCAGCATTCCTTAGATAGTGGCTGGAAGGCAAGCCAGTTGCCAGGTATTTTGCTGATGGCTTCCAGCAGCAAGTTCAGTAGCACTGGAAATGTTGGCAGAGCCTGTGAGGGTTTGATTCCCTTCCCCTCCTCTCCTCTCCTCTCCTCTCCTCTCCTCTCCTCTCCTCTCCTCTCCTCTCCTCTCCTCCACCACAGTTTCTCTCAGAGACAGGCAGGCTCACCAAGAAATTTCCTTACTACCAGCAGCTGTAACTCCAACAGGAGAGTAGCCCAGAGAGAAGGTCAAAGAGAGCTGTAAATACACCAGAAAGGGCTGGTGCAACCACTGAGAATTACACGAGTCTGTGAAAAACTTGGCTCTGCAATCTGCTGAGATTTGGATGTTCAAGGCTTCTTGGAGCACCCAAGCACCTCCACTGTGCCAGAACCCCCCAAACTGCACCAAAGGAGCTCTGAGACATGTTCATCCTAAGGAGCCAAAGTGCCAGAGACTGCTGTGGAGTAGTGAAAAGCTGGAGGAGCTGGAATGTTGCGTTCTTCCATGGGGAGCTGAGAAACAGCCATCTCTGAGCTGGGCTCCAGAGAAAACAGGACATTGTGACCCTGAGTGACTTTCACAACAGAATTTAAAAGGATAGTGTCTCTGTTAAGTCTTTAGGGACCTCTCTGTGGATGTTTTGGAGAGACCTCAGTCATAAATAAGCCGGGTGATGTTATCTGCCAGCCAAACCATGAGCTCTGAGCTCGTGCTATGGAGCATCCCAGTGAGGAGAGGGGTGTGTGAGAGCATCCCAGTGAGGAGAGGGGTGTGTGACAGCATCCCAGCGAGGACAGGGGTGTGTGAGAGGCTGTTTCACCTGGCTGATGGTAAAACAAGCCCACAATGGTGGCACACAACCCAGCAGCCCATCCAGACCACCCCAGCTCCCAGGACAGCCCAGGCAGCACTCGGCGAGGGCGGGGAAATGCTTGATTAAAGAGTTTGGTTGAACTGTCAGCAATAAAATTCAGAGGCACTGAGCTATTTCCCATGTTGGCCTAATTACATCCTGCTTGCTGAGTTTTTAGGAGTTGTTGAAAATAACCCTTTGCACCTGGTTACTTAAGGAGGAGAGTTAGGGCAGGGAAAAACAACCACCAGAAATCAGGAAAGCAGTGTGGAGAGTCAGTGAAACAAACAACACAAAAATTTGTTTAGTCTTTCTTTGGATGAAAAGGGAGTAAATTCAACAGAGGCTTTGACTTCCCATGATATGGAAGTAAGGTCTGTACAGACACATCTGCTCTAAAATCTGCTGTTTATATTCATACTAACATTTTACTCACAGGGACAACAAGGTGATGACGGGAAGGTAGAAGGCCCACAGGGACCACCTGGAGACAGAGTAAGATGTTAAATTCGTTCTCTAATCAATCCTGGAGTGGTTTTGGGGGTGGATTAGTTGGGTTGCTGTCTTACTTGTAGAACATGCACAAGCCACTGAGATATTGCAGATGGCAGCTTTTTTACATCCACCTCAAGTCTCTGCTGTGCTCTTGTAGGGCCCTGTTGGTGACAGAGGTGACCGAGGGGAGCCTGGAGACACTGGTTATCCTGTGAGTCTTATTCCAAGTGCATGATTCAAAAATGTTTGCCTTGGGGAAGTGCTCCCAGCCCACACCAGCCCACAGACCTGCAGTCCCAGTTCAGAACCTGCTGCTGTCCCTGGCCAGCTGCTGCACATGCCTTTGATTCAGACAAGGAACAATTCTTTACCTAAAGCATAAAAACATTGCTGAAGGCAAGAAAGTCAGCACCTCACCCTGCCCTGCACCTGCAGAGTGGGGCTGAAAGAATGAGCAGGACCATTTGGGCACAGTTCTCTGTGATTGTCAAGGAGACATCCTAGACAAGATGTGTGCATGACAGTCCATGTCAGTGCTGGACAATTTCAAGACTGATGTGCCCATTGCTGTAGATTCTTCCATGGGAAGATCTGTGAAGTTTAAGATTTTGGGGAGTTCCAAAATCTTTGCAAGATTTCTCTCAAAAGCAAAACCATGGCTATGAAATATCCTGCTGTGCTCCTTATTCCCTCTTTGCAGGACATGTTCAGCAGATTGGGGCTGATCTGCAAAGGCTCCATGAATTAAGTGTTACCTCCATTCAAAAGCACCATGTCAGAGTGACCCATTATAATAATTAGAAGATTTTGAATTCATCAGAGTAGCAGTGCTGCTGCCTTATTTTCTAGGACAGCTGTCTCCAACTGTTCACTTCCATTAGTGCTGTGTGTATTTTGGGATGCATTAGAACACCTTCTGTGCTGCTTAGCTGGTGCTGAGCAGTTCCTCTTTCCACAGCACTTCCACAGGATTTGGGCACTCCCCACAACTTCCCCATTTCTGTATCAGCAGAATGCAGACACATGTGTCTTCTTCTGCCCCTTAAATCACTCTGCATTCTTTTTTTTTTTTTTCTCATTGCCACAAAAGAACAAAGGCATGTTCTCTCTCTGTTTTTTATTTAAGGGTCAGGAAGGGCTTGATGGAGAAAGAGGAAAACCTGGGCAGCAAGGCTCACCGGTAAGAGATGCTGCTTTATTGAGAGGTACCCAATGCCCCAGGCACAGGAGAAACAGGGAGGTGGGAAGGGCTGCAGTGGGAGTGTGTGGGGAGCTGTGAAATGTGGCCACTTCCACCAGCCAGGCATTTTGCCCATGGAACGGGCATTTTGAGCCATGTTTGAGACTAATAAATGGGTGACAAAACAGGGAGCACTCCCAGTGCCTGTTTCCAAAACCATCCTTCCTGAATGGTCCCTGAGGGAGTAGAAATCTTGGGAGATGGGTGGTGGGAGATGACAATGGCAGTGGAAAGGTCTGCTTGGAAATGATCCATTTGATGTGCTGCTGGTCCAGTGTGAGGTGAAACCATATTATTCCACTTGCAAGATGTTTCCTCTCAAACTACTGAAGGACTTTGTGAAAGACTAAATTAAATCCAAACTCCAGGGAAGGACTTTTTACTCCCTTGTTACATACAGTAGCATTTAATCTTTATATGTGACTATTGCAACTGTGAGAGCAGCAGCACATTAAATGTAGTTTGTATTGGGAAATAAAGTTGAATCAATTCCCACTCTTTGTAAGGATGTTGGGAGGAACAACAGATTCTATTTTGGGTTTAAAATGGTAGTGCTCTGTTATATGGCCCAGAAATGAGTAGAGCTGCTGCATTCCCCAGTGGATGTAGTTTATTTGGGGGTTGGTAGCCCCTCAGATGATTCAGATGGATTGTCCTTAGTAAAGGTCCATTAGAAGTGTAGCTCAAAAACAGGCTGAAAAGGCAGAGCTCTGCAGGGAGTCCTTCCTTACCATTTATTTGATGTAAGTCCAGAAATTGCCACTGACACAAATACCAAAAAACCCCAGCCTGGCTGGCCAGGAGAAAAGACTGAGATGGGTGTGATGGGGAAGAGAGCAGTGAAATACCCTCTCTGCTTTACCCCACTGGCAGCTTTCTAACACCTGACCCCCAGGTGAAACCAAGGCAAGGGCTGCAGTGCTCAGGAGGGAGGAGGCACCAGCAGCCACTGTGTAAAATGCTCGTTGTGCACACAATTTCTGCACACAGGCTCCTTCCTGCCCACCTCCCAGTTCTCCAGGCACCATCTGGAATGTGGTGAATGATTTCCACAAATACAGGCACCACCCAAGCGAGGGGCAGAGTTGCTTCTTCTCCAGTTGACACCCTGTTAATGCTCTCTAGAGACAGCTCCCTGCTCCTTTTCCCCCTGGGGCCTGTCTGAGTGCAGGCAGTTTCCCTGAATTGGTTCCATACAGTCAGTGTTATTAGGGCACAAAAAATGCTGTTCTTTGTACTTCATGCAAGATGCTGCCAGAAGAGAATTTTAAGCAGATTTTTCTTGTTCATGTTTTGTAGGGGGATCCTGGATCACCAGGCAAGCCAGGAGCAAAGGGATCCAAAGGTGATGTGGTAGGTTTCAGCAGGGTGGATTTACAGTGTCCCAATTTAAAGATTTAAAGAAAATCTCTAATTAAGAGGACTCTCATGGTTTTGCCCAGCATGTGGGATTTTTTTTTTAGCCTATGCTCTATGCCTTGAAAGGCTGTGGAGATCCTTGTGGGATGGCTGTAAACATTTGGGTGTCCAAGCCCGGTGGTTGTTGGCTTTGTGGAGCTGGAGAAGATCAGGTCAATTGCAGCTCCAGCATGATGGTGACTTTGGGCAGGTCTTTGGTCCCTGCCATGGGCTGTGTCTCTTTCCTGCGCCCTCTTTGTGCTGTGTGACCGTGTTCACAGGGGTCCAAGGATGAGGGCAGAGACGAGGATCTGACTCCATGTTTCAGAAGGCTTGATTTATTATTTTATGATATATATTACATTAAAACTATATTAAAAGAATAGAAGAAAGGATTTCATCAGAAGGCTAGCTAAGAATAGAATAGGAAAGAATGATAACAAAGGTTTGTGGCTCGGACTCTCTGTTTGAGCCAGCTGGGCTGTGATTGGCCATTAATTACAAACATTTAACATGGGCCAATCACAGATCCACCTGTTGCATTCCACAGCAGCAGATAATCAATGTTTACATTTTGTTCCTGAGGCCTCTGAGCTTCTCAGGAGGAAAAATCCCAAGTAAAAGGATTTTTTATAAAAGATGTCTGCGACAGTGCTGTCTCCAGCCACAGCTGGCTCCTCCATCCCCAAGGAGAGCTGAGCCAGGCAAGAGTCTGTCCCTTCCACTTGAACCATAAACTTTTCTGGCTTGGAACCTTCTGGGTTTGGAGTCCATTTATTCATGGAGTTGTTTCTTGGAACAATCCCTCTTAACTTCTTGTCCTTATTGAGCAAGAAAACCCAGGGCACACGGGTCCTTCAGGGTTCACTGGGGCACCCCACACCTACTCCTACCTCCACATCTGGCTGTTATGACAGCTTGCTAATTATTCTCACAGACCAGGGGCTTTATTTGCTAAAACATAAGTATGTGACCTCAATACTCAGCAAATTCCTGCTCTCTCTTGGCAGATGTCAGGGTTTTTTTATCTGACCCTGCTGGGGGTAATGCCAGAAGATAGTTTTAGGTCTTCTTGGCAAGAAGTGTACCAGGTGATAAGACAAATTAATCCTGCCCATCGATGGACAATTTGGAACTGTCTTTGGGTCTAATGAATAGCAGGGGAAGCACCCCCAGGAATATTTCTTTTATGTAGCTGGCCAGCCTGGTCCTCTGCAGATGGAGAAACAATGCACAGAAAATGAGTTCTTCAATTTAAAAGTGCTTTAGTACATGACCTCACTAAGAGAGCCCTAGTGAAGGTGATGAGGCTGAGTTTTCCGTTCTTTCTGTGCAAATTAATCCTTTTTACAGCTAATAAACCTCAGGAGTATTTATTTTCTGTCTTTATTCACAAAGCAGCATTGCAAATTTCAGACAGAAGACACCCTTTTTAATTTCCACTAGGTCTCCAAACAGAGTTACTTCTCAGAGAGAAGCCCCCCTGAACCCCCTCAAAGCATTCTCTGGGTCCTGGGTTTGCTGTCAATGAACTGATGGAGGACTCAGGTTTTTAGCATCTTGTTCTAATGTTTGCCAGTGTACCAAATCCTCCCTCGAGTTCATCCTGCTTTTTTTTTGTCCTCATCTGCTCTGTATTAGGAAAAATGCAGGTCCTTGCCTTCTAGCTATTCATTCCTGCCCTAGAACTCTCAAGACATACGAAGAATCACTTGTAATAAAACCAAATAGCAGTTCATTCCCCAGCACTGGAGCAACTGACTTTATAAATGTCCCTTTTATAAAACTCTTTCCAATCATTACCCAAAAGCACACCCTGAAGTCACAGTCCCAAGTGGAGCTGTGCTAGAACTGCTGCAATTTTAGATGTCTCTCTTTTTTTTGCTTGCAGGGTCAAAAAGGAAAGCAAGGAGCACAGGGCAGTGCAGGGAGCCGGGGCTCACCGGTAGGTGAACATTCAGTTTTCTGCCCCAGGAAATGCTGTCTGGGACCTCCTTCTCTAATACCTTTGTGATTTTAGGGCATCCTTGGGCTACCAGGCCCTCGAGGAGTGGTGGGAAGGCAGGGGCAAGAGGGTGCCCCTGGAGTGGACGGAGTGCCCGGGAAGGACGGCGTGCCAGGGATGCTGGTAAGCTTCAGCTGCAGCAAACACAGCCTTGGAGCTGGAAAACTGCAAGGCAGCACAGGACAAATGATGTGATCCAGCTATGGGTATTCCAGTTTGCATGCACCCAGAGCAGATCTTCACATATCCCTTGCACACAGAGGCAGCAGCTCCTCTGCATGACCAGATCTGTGAATAAAGGGGGGTTTGTAGCCTGACAGACACTCACAGGCACACAGCTCTGTCCAGCCCTGCAAACCTGGCCCCCTCTTGCTGAGGGCAGAATCCCACCACTCCCCTGGCCCCCCAGAAGGGGAAGGGTTTTGTTTCATAACCTCCTATGTGTTTCTTTCCTAGGGAGAGCAGGGAGATGATGGGGAGGAAGGCGTGACCGGGATGTCAGGCAAGAGAGGGAACCCCGGCGTGCCAGGACTGCCAGGGGCCCAGGGACCACCAGGATTCAAGGTGAGCTTCTGACTGCCTCAGATGCTGCTGTGAGTGATCCAGTCTGTGAGCCTGATGCCTCTGAGCTTGAGCTCTCCAAGGTCTAATATAGTCTCAGCTCCTGCTGCCATCTCTCACTTAGCCAGAGGCTCTGTGGATCTTCTCATCCATCCATCATCCATCCATCCATCCATCCATCCATCCATCATCCATCCATCCATCCATCCATCC
>NW_005054329.1:6030612-6036502 GCF_000277835.1 Geospiza fortis | reverse complement strand
CATCCATCCATCCATCCATTATCCATCCATCCATCCATCCATCCATCCATCCATCCATCCACCCATCCATCCATCCATCCATCCATCATCCATCCGTCCCTCCATCCCTCCATCCATTTTCCTGATGTACACAGCAGCTGAATGTCCCAGAGACCTTCCCTCCCTTACCAAAGGAGCTCAGGAGCCTGCAGACCCACATATTCACATTACAAACACTTGAGTGTTTCATCATGAGAAACCTGGCTAGAAAAAACATGGAGAAGTTGCAGAGGAACTACAGCCAGCTGTAGGATGTTCAGAATGGACAACTCCATAGGAGATTCAGGTGTTCTACTGCTCTGCCTGACCTGAACTGCTGGAGGGAAATTTGTGCTGCTTGGTTTTTAGCATATTTACTGGTTAGAATGACTGGAGCCAGTATGGGCTTGGACATCACTCTGGGTGGAAGCAGGGACAAGCTGCTTTTGTGACCTTGGGGTTTCTTCCTGGTCCTTGCCCTGATCCAGACTCACCACAGGATCTAAACTGGACCCACAGCAATTCAGTCGTTTGCATTCTGGCTTTTCAAATAGGAAGATTCTGTAAATAGGAAGACTCCAGCTGGGTTTGGAGAGGCTCTGGGATCTGATTTAAATTAGGGCTCCACAGCCCTTGATCTGTCACTTGCTGCCCTCCAGCTGCCTTGGGCAGTACAACAGGAGGTGACTGGGACTCCGTGTCCTTGTCACACTCACACCCTGGCTCCAGGGGAATTTCTTTGCTCCTTTTCCGGCTGTTCCACCATCCTGGGCTCTCCCTGCCTTTGCTCCTCTCTCCCAGTCTGCCCCAGACTGAGCAGCTGGAGCTTGTGCTGCTCCTGGCACTGGGGGAGAGGTGGGGAGCAAAGTGTGGTGCTGGGAGGCAGAAGGCCCTCTCTGGGTTGAAGCTGTAGGGTTAACACAGGGGGAAATGTTGGCTTTGCAGCCTCTGGATTGAAGTCCTGCTCTTGGCATGCCTTCAGCATTTTCCATGAATTAATCATCAATTGCCAGCCTGCTGGGGAAAGAGATTATGGGAAACTGCAGGGCAGACAGAGATTATGGGAAGTGCAGAGAGAAGACATTTGCTGCCCTTTCTCACCCTGAGCATCCTGAGCATCCTGCCCAGCAGACCTGGGGCATCCCCTGATGGAGCCACATTCCTCATCCCATCTCTGCCAGCCTCCCACCTATGGCCTTCTCAGCTGAGTGCTGTCATATTCAGCTCCCCTCCTTTGGAATTACTTGAATTCTGTTCTTTTCAGGGTGAAAGAGGATTGCCTGGACAGAGTGGCCAAGCAGGGAAGCGAGGATCACCAGGAGGAACGGGCCCTCCAGGGAGCCCTGGAGACCCAGGAGCCAAAGGGCAGCAGGTTAGTGTGGTGGGGCTGAGCAGAGCTGAGCCCTGCAGGAGATCCAGCCTGGGACAGCAGGGTGATCCCAGGGAGGGGCTGCACAGGGGACCCCATGTCCAGCTGGAGCATGACTCTGGGACAGGGATTAGGACTGATATTTTAGGAAAATTAATCCACAAACACCAGAGGTTTATGTCCAAAAAGGAGACAGAGGAGTCCTTTTACTTTATTCCAATAAAGGGAGAGGCCATGGGGCATTCCCCTGGGATCTCTCAGATTTTTGGAGGACACAGCCTCCTTTTTATCCCAATTTCCAGCCACATTTCCTTCTTTCTTTCTCCATGGGCTGAGGTACTTGAGAAGTTCAGACTTCCCAAAACACCTGATACCAAAGATTTCCCTCTAAGGTATAACCCTCCCTTTTCATTTTTAATTCTTATGGAATTTAGGGGTTTTCTTTTCCGTTGCTTCTTTCATCTTTCAATGTCTAATTTCATTTATCAGCAAACCTAAAGTTTATTTGTAAAAGCAAATATCTTTTTCCATTCACCAATCAGTGGAATCCTTCCCATTATTTCTTTTATCTCCCAGTGCTGGTTTTATCTCCCAGCAGACCCACAGCTGGTTTGTAAAGACAAATCCACTATTCCTCTCAATATGAAACAAGGCACAGAATGAACCCAAACTACCTCAACAAAATGCACTTGTTTGGCTGTTTTACATAAAAGCTCGTGCTAACAGTTTTCAGGCTGAAAGGCAGTGACCAACACCACCATATATCATTTTGTCATTGGTCATAGATCAATCTCACAGATTATTTTGTCTCTATGACACAAGTGACACATTTCTTTGCCCATATTGTCACTGCCTGATTTGCTGCAGGACCAGTGACCTTGTGTCCCTTTGGCTGAGATGACTCCATGACATTTAAACCCTTCTGACTTTCTGTGTGCTTTTGCCTGAAATTCCTCCAGAAAGAAGCCTTGGTTGATTCCCCTAATGCAGGAAAGACCTTAGTCCCCTGATAGTAGCAATTTTCCTTTCCAGAACCCAGAAATGGGCAGTTAAATCAATTTGTATCCTTGGAAAGTTTCTTGCACACCACCAAGTCCAACCAAGCCCTTTCTTGCCAAGCAGTTTCTTACTTTCATGGCCTTTTTCAAGGGAAAACTTCCTGAGGTTCCTAGGCTGATGCTGGAACAGCTGTGCAATAAAGGGGCCCCATCACTTGGGTCATTCACAAACCATTGTATTGCACCCCAAAAAGCACAGTCAGGGTGGGTGAGACAGCCCTGCCAAAAGGCCAAACAAGCCTTATCTGTCTCTGATGTTCCTAACACTGGAGAAGAATCATCTGGTGGAGGTTTCTGACCCCTTTCTTTTTTTAAAACGTTGAATCATCTTGAATTTTGACATCTGAGAAGCCCAAAAATATCAAAGGACGACCATCTCCAGCATGGTGAAGGGAGGATGTTTACATAAGGACATGCTACCCAGGGTGGGTTTTCTATTCTCAGAGTACATGCTATGTGCTGATTCAAGCTTGATGGTCTTTCAACTATTTTATTATTATTTTTCTTACAAAACTGAGGGAAAATCCCTGCAGAGTTGAAGAGGAAAAGAATTGGGGATAAGTATGGTTTTCCTGGGCTTGAGTGGGAGGTTGTATTGTAGGAACATGCACTTTTTTAACAGCTTGAATGAGCATAGTTTAAAATTACAGTTTGAATTAGTAGGTCAGTCCAGTTTGTATTAGAAATAAAAGAGGAGCTTGCTTGAAAGAACTCTGAGGCTGTTATTTTGCAGCATGAAATTCCAAGATCAATCTCAGAGTAGCTGCTCTGCATCCTGCTTCTGCTGGGCCAAGCCAGAGAAGCATCTGCTAGGAATAGTGGGAATAGTGTAGGTTTGCCTCCCATTTTGGGAGCAAAAAGGTGGCCCTGGTGAGCTCTAAGGGATCAGGTGAGTTGCTTCTAACCTGATGTTTGTGCAGCTCCTCCTCCAGGTGTTTTTCATTCTTCTTCCTCATCAGTGCTGCTTAGACTGAGGGATGCTCACAGATTTCTCTGTCTCTGGAGCTGCTGAGCTCTTGGTGCATCTCTGAGTGAGATCTGCAGCCACCAGTGAGAATTCACTGCTGTCCTTTGTTCTTGTGTTTGTCTTGGCTGTGCAGGGAGACTTTGGCGAGGCAGGATTCCCAGGGATTGCAGGACTCTTTGGGCCAAAGGTAAGAGGCTGCTGGGACCAGCTGCTTTTCTACTCTCACTTTACTGGGCACAGGTCATGCTACACTTGTTGCATTGCTAGCAGCTCTGCAGGAACTGTGGAAATTGAATTTTGATCCCAACTTTCTTTAGTTTATGACTCCTCATTTGTTAAGTGAGTGTGTGCTTACACATGCTTTGTTGGTTGAAAAGGGCTGTCCTACAGATTCTGTGGTTATTTTCCCCCTTTCTGATGTTTGTATTTCCAGCATCAACCAAAAAGGGCTGTCCTACAGATTCTGTGGCTGTTTCCTCCTTTCTGACATTTGTATTTCCAGTATCAACCATCAGCCTGCACCTGAGACACCACTGTGCATCCCTAATTCTGAGAGCCTTGACTTGAAATTCAGACTCATTTTATCACCATATCATTTCCCTGGTGAAGAGGAAACTGTTTGTTTTCTGTCAAAAGTAAAAGCCTTGCAAAACAGGAGTGAGAAAAGAATTTACAACAAATTGGGTCTTCCTTGTCCCATAGACAAGAGGCAGCAGCCCTGTCCTTAGAGCAGAGCTCTAGGCAAGGGCACAAACACAGGGTTTGGTTAATTAATGGTAGTATTTAGTGGTATTTACCTCACATCTCATTTTTTGCTCACAGGGCCCCCCAGGAGACCTTGGGTTCAAAGGCATTCAGGGACCACGTGGGCCACCAGGTCTCATGGTGAGTGCTTCTCCAGTTTGTGGCTTTGGGAGGATTTTTCTCCCTTCAACCCCATCCCTGTGAGGCTCAGGGCTGTGAGGAGCCCAGTGCCCAAGGCCATGGCAGCACCTCTGAGCCCCACAGCTGCACAGAGCCCTCCAGCCACACTGAAATCCTTTATTTATGGAATTCCTGAGGTTCAACAAGGCTCATGGCAACCACACTGTGAGGCCTTGTCTCTTTGGAAATGGCTTTTTATTCCAGATACAGCAAATACCACCACCAAGAAAAGAAAAAGCAGCAAAGGTTCAGAGTCTTCACTGAGTGAAAATGACTGTCAGGTCCCACCTGGTGGCTCACAAGTCTTTTCTTTCCTAGGGAAAAGAAGGAATTATTGGTCCTCTGGGCATTCAGGGTCCCACAGGAAGCCCTGTAAGTATCCACACTTCTTTCCTGCCTGTATTTTTAGAAGAGTTTAAATGCATGAGATCCCAGATGTTTGAGGCCAGCACAAGTAACCCCCAAATCCTGCTGTAACCAGGAAAATAAAATGGGTTTTAAGATCAGCAGCTTGAGAAAAGTGCAGGCTTAGTCTCTGGCTGCATAGACAATTTCTGGGAGATTATTAGCTGAGAAGTGAGGAGCAGCAATGCAGAAGTGCAAGGTTTTCAATAGACTGGAAGACAAGAATGTTATTGCAGATTTTTGAAAGCCAGATTTTCCAAAGAGCTTGGCCTGGGGTGGGGGGAAACACATTAAAGAACTTTTTTAAGAAAATGTATTAAACTGGGAACCACTTGATGTTGGGAAGTGTTGAAAATCCCTGCCTGTCCTAAAATGCCAAAGGCCCTGAGCACAGATGAAAGATCAGCCCAGTGCTTTGTGAAAACACAAGCATGGCACCACTCAGAGCTTGGTCCAGAGATAAAAACCAGTCAGATGAGCTCAGACATTGCCAAAACAGCCAGTAATGGCATTTTTTGCTTTGGGATGGAGAGGCCAATACGACAGCCTGAGCTGTTGAGTTAGAGATGAGTCCTTGCCAGGAGCTCCTGGGGCAGCTTGTGCCTGGTCAGTGACAGCACCTCCTGTGCCTTGCAGGGCCCCAAGGGAGACAAAGGCAGCCGTGGGGACATGGTAAGTGCTGCTCCCACCCCAGTGCCCCTCAGGGTGGCTCTGAACAACCAAGGGTCACTCTGGGCTCTGCTGTGACCATCAGCCTCCCACGAGGGCCGGACACTGCTCACAGATGTGTACACATATCCACACCCCTCTGCTGGTAACATTTCCATTTCCTTAACCCAGCAACCCTTCACCATGCTGTCCACAGCTGTGGAATCTCCTGCCCTTGCCTTGGGAACAGCTCATGGGTGTACAGGGAGATTTTGGGGCAGTAATGAGCATTTTCTGACAGCTTCTGCACTTTTTTTTTCCTCTGCAGGGTCTTCAAGGTCCAAGGGTGAGTATCTCACATCTTTTTTTCTGACTGATATCTTGTATTTCAATAAAACAGCTGCTTTTAGCAAGTGTAAAGGTGCAGGGTGGGTAACTGCACATCTGGAATGTGATGAGTGCCTGGGGATGTGGCATTGGTGGCATTAGTGACAACTGAGG
>NW_005054329.1:6025902-6030534 GCF_000277835.1 Geospiza fortis | reverse complement strand
CTGCTGGTAAAAACCATGAGAAATGGAAATAAAAACTGGAGATGTTTCACTAATTGATGCCACTCTGTCTTTAGGGTCCTCCAGGCCCACGAGGACACCCTGGCCCTCCGGTAGGTATCTGAGGGAAGAGCTCATGACTGAACCAAGCTGAAATCATTGCCATGACACTCTCCAGAGGGACTGCTCCCTCACTGGAAATTATGGCTTAGCCCCATCCCTCCCATGCAAAACCATGTGTGTGAATGCACCGGTGTTTCTTGTGCTTTGGTCCAAACCACCCCCAAGAGTTTTATAGAGACAGCATTGTTGCCTCTCTCACTTCTCTGCACTGAGGGGCATTTCAAAGGCCATGGCTGAAATCTGTGCAGCAGTGACTGACCAGCTCCCTGCCTGATGCCCCTTTTCTCCTCTGATTTCCAGGGACCACCAGGAGTTCCAGCCTCGTTTGTAAGTTGCCATTCTCTGCATGTTTTGTTTGTAATGATGATCACAAGTCCTGCAGAGCCCAGGTGCTGCTGGGACCTTGCAGACACACACAGCAGGAGAGGCTCGGGTAGCAGAGCAGTGCTTGAGCCGCAGCCTTAGATTGAGAAGTGTTTTCTTGCATCAGGGCATGCTCAGCTTCTAACAGCCTCAGTTTCCATGTTTTTCACACCCACCAGCAGCAAGATGGCTTTGGGGCAGCTTTCCAGACCCTGATCGACTCCAACACCGCGCTCAAGAGAGAGGTACGAGGGCATTTCTGTCTTTGCTTGGCCTGGAGACTGGGAATGGTCCCATCAGTGCTTTCTGTGTGCAGAAGGTTGATACAGAGCCCTGCTTTGTCGCTGTTCTAGTGGAATATCTGGAATTTATGCAGGCAAAGGTCCCGTTCTGTTGTGTCACTGATTTGTGAAGCTGCAGATCTCTTGACTTTGCCATTGTGACTTTGCCAGCATTTCAGCAATGTCCTGTTTGGGACAATCCAAGGCCTGTGGCTCACTGGCCCCAAGCCAGCACAGCCTGTCTTTGACCACTGATTTTTATCAAAATGATGTAGAAACCCTGGTGGTTACAGCCCTCAGTGCCCCCAAGGCACCCCTGACTTGCTTTTTTTCTCTCCAGGGTTACCAACACCCAGACCTTCTCATGCTGGACCATGGAGGGGAGATCTTTAAGACTCTACACTACCTCAGCAACCTCATTCAGAGCATCAAAAGACCCCTGGGAACCAAGGAGAACCCTGCACGCATCTGCCGGGACCTCATGAACTGTGAACAGAAGATGACTGATGGTAGGAGGCCCCAGATGTGCAAAGGCTGCATCCTCCCCCACAGGGCTGTTCCACACACTCTCCTTCCCTGGGACCACTCACCAAGAAACCAAAACTGTCCTTTTGTCATTCTCAGAAAAGGTGAAGTGTCCTTGTTAATCCCCAAATCCTGCATTTCCTCAGGTACCTACTGGATTGACCCAAACCTTGGCTGCTCCTCAGACACCATCCAGGTCATCTGTAACTTCACCAACGGTGGCCAGACGTGTCTCAGCCCTGTCACTGTCTCCAAGGTAGGCAGAGCCCAGCCCCAGAGCAGCATTTCCCACTGATAAATATTTACACAGCCTGTGCTGTCCCAGGACACTGGACAGTGACCACAAGGACACAGCCCACAGGCTGGGGGAGCATGAGGGTGACACTCAGAACTGCTCTCAGGAGTTAAAAAATACACCCAAGGCTCAAGACAAAGCTCTGTGTTCCAGTGGTGTTTAATGAACCCATAGGCTTAATGTGACCAGCAATTTCACAAACATGCTGCTCCCAAATCCTTTATTGACTTGACTGATGTTTGGGTCACTCCTGCAGTTTGTTCTCTGCCACCTGGAGAAGTGAGGTCAGCCTAAATACACAAGTTTCCAGTGAAGTTATTGCTATGGGATTTTTTGTTGAGGAAGTGCCTGTACTAAAAATACAAATAGCAGTATCTGGGCTCGTTTGCAGATGAACTGGAACCTGCTTTGCAAGTGTACTGAGTTTGAAGTTTACATTCTTTTCCTCCTGCTTAAGAACCTTCTAGTTTGTTCTGCAAAGCAAAGGACCTGCTTTGCAGAACAAACTAGAAAGTTTTATGTCACAAAAACCTTCCAAAATGAGTTGGCATCTGGTCCTCATGCCCATATTGACATCAGACCCAGCTCTGGACAGGGGTGCAGAATGAAGCAGAGGACAGGGACCCCCTTTGCTCCCCACCCTCAGCCCCTGTGCAGGGTGTCCCCATGACCTCTGTGTCACCTTCCAGCTGGATTTCGACATCGGGAGAGTCCAGATGAACTTCCTGAGGCTGCTGAGCTCGGAGGTGGTGCAGCACATCACCATCCACTGCCTGAACACCTCCGTGTGGAGGGAGGGCTCCTCCGAGAGCCCCTCGGAGCGCGCCCTGCGCTTCAGGGCCTGGAACGGGCAGGTGTTCCAGGCCACTGGGCAGCTCAGGCCAGAGGTGGCAGCTGATGATTGCAAGGTATGTTGCTGTGAAAGAGGGAAAAAATAAGTGGAGAGAAATGCCAGAGCCTGTCATTGTCATATTTTCTGAAAAATCCTTTCGCCAGGGTTTCTTCTCCTGGGAGGATGAGAAGCCTCAGAGAAAAAAAAAATATTATCTCATTTGCTTCTCCCTTTGCTGCTTTGGAATGTGGCTGGAGATTGTTTACCAATAGGTGCATGTTTGATTGGTTTCATGTGAATTGTTTTTACTTAATGACCAATCACCATCAGCTGTGTTGGACTCTGAGGAGTCAGTCATGAGTTTTTCATGATCATTCTCGTTAAGCCTTCTGTCTGTATCCTTAATTCAGAGTATAGTTTCAGTATAGCTGGAATGGAATGGAATGGAATGGAATGGAATGGAATAGAATAGAATAGAATAGAATAATAAATTAGCCTTCTAAGAACATGGAGTCAGATTCACTCATCTCTCACCTCGTCCTGGGGACCCCTGCAAATACCACAAGAGCCCACTCTGGGGCTCCAATAACACCTGTGCTGTTTATCCTACAAGGGAGAAGGGTCAGGTTTATCACTAATTTTCCAGTTCAGGATGCTATACAGCTCCTGTGAAGCAGATAGCCTTCGAATAGAAAGCAAAAGATGAATTTTTGAAGTTATTTGTCATGGATAGCAGCAGTTAAATGGCAGAAGGGGGAATGGCTCCCCGTGGATGGTGACCCTGGCTCTGGTCTGGTGCCACACAGAGTCAGGAGACACAGGGCTGCATTCAGGCTCACAGCATTAGGAGTTTGTCTTGGTGGTACCACCCAAGCTCAGTTTTCACCAGCTTGATAAAGGGTTCCCCAAAATGCTCTCTAAACCCACCCCAGCCCAAGGGACAGTCCTGTGTGTCACAGAGGGATTTTCAGGCTCACACCTCATGGAACACACTCCTTTCCAGCAGGACTGACCCCCTGGTTCACCAGCTTTCTCTCTGTCCCCCTGATTTACTAAAAATATGGATATTGATCTAGTACCGATATCCAACTGTGATGGACAAAGACTTTCTAACAGTTTAAAGTTAGAAAGTGAATGTTTATTGTGGTATAGCTCCCAAATACACACCACAATTTACAGGTGATTACAGAGTCCTTTTATCCATACAGGTACTGAATACCCAAAATACAAATGCATATTCATTACTTTAGTACATCCCATTCCCCACTTTGTATGGTATTTAGTTCAAAAGCCATTAAGCATGAGTAGTTTGTTCCTTGAAATGGGTCAGTGGTCCCTTTCATGGGGAGGGGTCCCAAAATGAGGAAGTAAATGACGTCTTCCTCCTTCTGACCTTTCTACCTTTTCAATGCAAATATGGCAAATGAACCCTTGGTAGAACTCCCATTCCCGTCTTCAATTGGTTTCAGAACAGAGGAGGCCTACAATTGTCTTATGTTCCTAAATGCTATTTATCAGTTTCTATATTCTTCATTATAAACCCAGCTAACCAAACATGGTGCTGACAAGCAATCAATTATTAGTTAACTACTAACTCTTAACTCCATCACAGCCTACCCATTTCTTTTGATTAACTCCAATAAAGCTTATCTCAAACTTTAAGGAATTTAGAGATGTTAGAGGAGCTGAGATTTCAGGTAATGTCTCACCCCTCCCCGTGCAGATCAAGGACGGACGCTGGCACAGGACCCTCTTTTCCTTCCGGACCCAGGACCCTCAGCAGCTGCCAATTGTCAGCATCCAGAACCTGCCCCCCTCCCAGCCAGGACAGCAGTATCACCTCGAGGTCGGCCCTGTCTGCTTCCTCTGAACCAAGCTGTGGCACCAGGCTCTGAGCTCCAACCCCACCCTGGCCTGTGCTCACAGGGGCTCTCTCTGCCCCTCTCTGCAGCAGGGACAGCTGGGCTGTGCCTTTTGGGCCAACTCCTGCTCAAGGTCTCCGAGAGCCCATGATCTACTGAACTCAGCCAGTTGTTGAAAAAGGAGGAGGAACGAGGACGTGGGGGAAGCGGGCATCAGTCAGGAGTGAGCAGTGCAAAGGGATCAGGGGGCTGAGTGTTGTGGTTCCACACACACAAAGCTTTTTCCACGACCAAAGAAAACATTGAGAGAAACCTCAAGCGACTTGCAGCGCGTGGGTTTTTTTATTCTTCCCC
>NW_005054329.1:6010750-6025860 GCF_000277835.1 Geospiza fortis | reverse complement strand
ATGTTTTTCTCATTGGAAAAAAAAAATGTTTTAAAAAAAAATAGAGCTTCCCTCTCAGAGCTTGTTGCCTTCTGGACAGCCACGTGCTGCATCAGGTCTCCCAGGCGGAGCTGCAAGGTGAATCTGGCTGCTCTGTGTACAGGAAGCATTTTGATGTGCAATATTAGAAGAAACAAAATATATATATTATATTATTTAAAGCAGAAAGAAAAAGGAAAAAAAAAAGAAAAAAAAAAGCCAAGTTCCTCCTTCCATGAGTTTAATCAAGACTCCCTCTCAAGGTGTGGTGTTGGAGTAGGGGGAGAGTCAGGAAGCAAGGAAGGGGGAATGGAAAGAGCAGAGGGGAAGAGATTGGTGCTAAAATAGAGAGAGGGAATGGGCTCATCTGATTTGTTTCTACCTCTCACTGTGAAATCTCTGGTGCTCTTAAAAAAGTGTGTTATTTTATATATATATGACTTTATTTAAGGTTGTGAAGGTGCTACAATGTCTTGCCACAGACCCAAAAAACAAAAACAAGCCCCATAGAATCATCTCTCTGGGAAGAGAGGAGATTATGTTCTACAGTTAAATCAGAGAAACAGCCACCTTAAAAGGGATCCTTCAGTGGCCATGGGTGTCAATAACACAACTCACACCACAGCCGGCATCACTTACGGGATAATTTACAAGCAAATTTGCTTTTTTGTTGTTTTTTTTGTTCATCAGCACTTCACTGCTTTGGGAGGGGAGTGAGGGACACAGCTCATGTGGAAGTGTTGAGCCTCAGAGAGCTCCTTTGGAGTTGGTTGAGTTGGGCTGTCCTGAGTTGCCCACAAGACTCCCTGGACTAAGCTCACGTTCAAACCCAGCTCTGCAACTCTTCCCTCAGCCCCTCTGTCAAGACTGACATGATGGTACCTTGTTTCAGAACCCAGCCAAGCTTGCAAGGGTTTTGTTCTGTTAAGTTTTGTAGAAATTTAGTCTCTATATGTAAATTTGGAGGATTTTTTTTTAAAGAGGATAATTATGGTAATCTTTAATTCTATATAAGGAATAATATTGATGTAATCAGAGCTGTACTGTATCAGAAACTCTTCAGTGCCTGTTTGGAGTTTTCATGTCTCATATGGACTATGGATTTTATTTTTTTGAGGGGAAAAAAAATTATCTGTGAGTCTCTCTTTGTGTATTTTTTTTTTGTTTGTTTGTTTTGTCACTACTGCCTGCTGGTTGGTTCCCAATCACCATCAGAAAAGGTTAACAGGATCTGTCCCTAATACCTCGCCCTCCACGCAGCCCCTGCCAGAAATACCTCATCCCCAGGCCAGAATCACCACCACCCATCACTCACTGCCCCCCTGCAACCCCCCATACTCCAGATCCCTCCATTTCTCATCCCATGCCATTGACTTTGTGTTTTCTCAAGGCTGCAGTTACCATTTGTTCTCCTTAAAGCTTTTTTTCCTCCTTTTCTTTTTCCTTTTTTTTTTTTAACTTTAAATAAATATTTAAAACTGAGGCAACAGAACAGGACTGGAATGGTTTGGTTTTTTTGTTCTCTTCATAAGAAACTAGGTGAGCAAGAGGTGCAGAAACACCCCATGTCCCAGGGGTTCCCCCAAGGAGCAAAACCCACACCCCAAACCTTCCTTTGATGCCAAATGCACAAAATTGGGATCCCCTTGGCACCCAACTGCTGTGACACATCCCTGTCCCCATCCTGCCACAGTGCTGGGGAGCAAGAGGAGGGGGGAAAAGAAGAAAAGGGGAAAAGGGGGAATAAAGGGGGGAAAAGTGGGGGGGAAGGGGGAAAAATGGAGGGGAAAGGGAAGGGAAAGGGAAGGGAAAGGGAAAGGAAAGGGAAAGGAAAGGAAAGGGAAAGGGAAAGGAAAGGAAAGGAAAGGAAAGGAAAGGAAAGGAAAGGAAAGGAAAGGAAAGGAAAGGAAAGGAAAGGAAAGGAGAAAGTTGGGGTGGGGGGAAAGGAGGAGGGGGAAACTAAGGGAGAGAAAAGGGGAAAGACGAGGGCAAGAGCAGGGGGAGGGGGCAAAAAAAAGCGGGCAGAAAATGGAAAGAAGGAAGAAAAAGGAAAAAAAAATCCTGGTTTTGGGGGGGACAAAAAGCAGCGGAGCTGCCTTGGCCGGGGCAGAGCCGCGTCTGGCCAGCCCCGCTCGGCCCTTCCCGGCACCGCCGGGCTGGGGCTGCCCCGCAGCCCGGCTGGGTGATTGTCCCCCCCGAGCCGCTGTCCTGGAGCAGCTGCAGAGGGCAGGGTGAAGGCAACCACGTTTAATTCATTAATTAATCACCACGCTTAATTACGATGCCAACATTAGAGGAGCTGCACGGCGCTGTTAGACAGGGAGGTGCTGCATTTAAAGAAGTTGTAATTTATGGTTTTTAAAAGGTCTGAGCCTAATTCATGGTTTATAAAAAGGTCAGAGCCCACTGCACTGAGGGGTTCCCTGCCTCTTGGCCAAGGAACACCCCCATGGACTCCCCCATGGCACCTGCCCTCCCAAGGGCACACCTGAGCAGCCCCGTGTGCCCCCAGGTGAGTGTGGACCAAAGCTCTCAGAGCTGCCAGCCAGCCATCTCCACGAGGGTTCCTTTGCCCTGTGAGGGAATGCCATGTCCTGCTGCCCTCGGTGTCCCCAAGGTCTCCAAACACACCTGAAGCTGCCGAGCACTTTGCCAGGCACCCACAAAATTAATTGCAGTTTCTGAGAACAAAAGCCTGCACTGGGGAAGCATTAGGCTGGGGCAAGGGGGGGCTGTTTCCTCCTTTTGTGCTGGAGAAATCCAAAATTTTGCAAGCTGGATTTCCTCCACCTGCTGTTGCTTCATGCGTGAGCAAACAGCCCAGCAGCGGAACAGGGACGTTGGTGCTGGGGATGTCCAGCCTTGCTGGCAGCCCTATATAAGGGACAGAGCTGAGCTGGCGGAGCAGGAGCATCCTCCTGCACAGCCAGGAGATGTTGGCCACCCTCACCCTCCTTCTGGGGCTGCCCCTGGCCCTGGCCACCGAGCCCCAGAGCTGCGCCCCGCTCGTCCCCGTCACCTTCAACAGCACCACCGTCCCTCAGGTAAGCCCTGCCTCAGCCAAGGCACCATCCCCTCCTTTCCTGTCAGCCCCCAGCCCTTGTGGACACAGGAGGAGGTCATGGGATAACCACTGGCAGCTCAGTGTTTATCTCATTGCCTGTCCATGCTTGTTTTCCTAAAAAACCCAGGCTGCTGCACAGGGAAGGGGTGAAGCCTTGCAGCTCTGCACCCATAATCTCATGACCAGGCACTGTTGGGGGGTCCTGCTTCCATCTCCCAGCAAACCAGGCTGGCCAGCACCATCCCAATGCCTCACCACTCTGTTTTAAGTCCTTCAAGTGGTGGTGGCTCAGGTCAGGAGTCTCCATCTGCAAACTCTTCACTGCATAAACAGAATTGAATCCCTCGGGAGCTTTTAATGGGAGGAAAGCAATGACAGCCTGGCCTGGAGCAGGAAAAATACTACTGCAGAGAGAACTGGCCAGCCTGGGAGCTGGAGCAGTGCCTTAACAGAAAGGGGACAAAGCCCAGAGGGCCTCACCAAGCCTGGATCCTACCCCACACCTGCTCCTGGCCTGGGACACTGGACACGGCCTCTGCTTTCCCTTACGGGGTGCCTGGGGGTGAACCCGGCACAGCCCCTCCAACCTTCCCCTCTCTGCTCCCCTCTGCAGCTCCTGGGGCAGTGGTTCTACATCGCTGGTGCCTCCAGGTACCCCCCTCACCTGGCAGAGCTGAGAGCAGTGACGTTTGAGGCTTTTTCCTTCTCTCCTGGCAGCCACGAGGACGAGCTCAACATCACTGAAATCATAAGGATGTAAGGACAGGGATTCATGCCCTGATCTGGCTCCCCCATCCCCAGGGGCATTTCCACCCTCTGGGCTGAGACACCCCACCAATTCAGGGCTGGAGAGCAGCTGTGCCTCATTTATTGAAGCTCTGCAGTCCTGCTCATGTTCCAAATCCCTCAGGTTTGGTTGGGGCAAGCCGGGGGGTGTTTGCTCCCTCTGACCTCTCTGCCCCACAGGAATGAGACCTGTGTGGTGAGGAACTTCAGCAAGATCCAGGTCTCCCAGGAGAACTCCACCCTGGTGCATGGTAAAGATCCACTGGGATGGGAATGGGATGGGATAATGGGGTGGGATAATGGGGTGGGATGGTGATGAGATGGGGATGGGATGGAATGGGATGGGGATGGGATAATGCAATAATGGGGTGGGATGGAATAATGGGATAATGGGGTGGGATGGGGATGGGATCATGGGGATGGGATGGGATAACAGGGTGGGAATGGGAATGGGGATGGGAATGGGATAATGGGGTGGGGTGGGATGGAATGGGATAACGCAATAATGGGGTGGGATGGGATAATGGGATGATGGGATAATGGGGTGGGATGGGGATGGGATCATGGGGATGGGATAACAGGGTGAGGTGGGATAACGGGGTGGGATGGGATAACGGGGTGGGAATGGGGATGGGGGACTCAGCCAGCCCTTGAACCCTCCTGCTTCTGCCCCCCAGTATGTGGCATCCTGAACCTTTTACACCTAAAATCATGTTTGGAGGTAGGGGAAAAAAAATTTCTTCCACCACCCAGCACATCTATGGCAGCACTGTGGGACCAGAGTGGTCCCCACTGGGATGAGTGGCAAGGATGGAAGGTGATGAGGCTCAGCATGAGGTGGATGCTCACCAGTGGGGAAATCTCACTCTCTCCATCCCTTCCAGTTGATGATAAGGGGGTGGCTTCCACTGCCAGACTGATCCAAAGTGACAAAGACCTGCTGATCCTGAACCACATCAACATTGACTCCCCAAATCTGAGTCTCTCAGGTGAGCAGATGCTTTCCCCAGGGACAGATCAAGGGGCAGGGACATCTCCAGTCCTCACAAGCAGGGCAATAATCCCCTTTTCCCCTGGTGCAGAGAGGGGAAAGATGGGGACAGGCAGTGAGCTCCCCATCTGCACTACAGAGATCACCCAGGGGCAAAGCAACCCTAAAGCTCCATTTCCTTCTCTCCCTTTCCATTTCTCTGACAGCAAGGACACCCAATGTGAGCAAGGAGCACATGGAGGAGTTCAAAGCCCACCTGCAGTGCCTGGGCTTCACTGAGCAGGAGGTGTTCTACGCTTCCACAGAGGTACAAACCCCTCCTGGGGTGGCTGAGCCCCAGGCCGGGCTCTGTTCCCAGCTGGGATGGGGCTCTGGGGGAATGGGAGTTTAGTCCCCCACACGGCCATTCCCCCCACTCCCCCTCCAGCCCCCTGCCCCAGCCATTCCCAGGGGTGCTGGGGTGAGCCCCAGGAGCTGATATCTCCTCTCTCCCCCAGCATGCCTGCCCCCTGCCCAGGGGTGAAGACAATGCAGATCCTCAGCTGGGGTAACCCCATGGACCGGGTCAGCTGCTCCATCCTCATCCTCCTCCAGGCTCAGCACAGCCTCAGAACCTCTTATCCTATTTATCCTATCCACGTTTTGGTTTTTCCTCCTGGATTAAACAGCCAGTTTCACTGTTCTCAGCTGAGCCCAAAATAAACTCCTGTGTTTCACCCACTGGCTGCTCCTGCTCCATCTCCTCTGGGACACCCTGCTCCCTGCCCAGCCCCAGGTGTCCCTGAGGAGGGGAAAGGGGAGAGAATGGGAAAAACCATCTCCCAGAGCCAGACCAAAGTGCTCAGGGAGGCTCTGCTGACACCAAATGCAAGAGAAACAGGACCTGCCTGTCTGACCCCACAGGGACAGCAGCAGGACAGGGAGGGGCAGGAGCTGCACTGGGGATGTGTCCCACAGGACAGGGGTGACCCCTGAGGCCCCTAAACACCGCTTTTAAAGCCAGTTTTGGCAAGGACAGCAAAAGCACCTTCTCTCCAAAGCCCCTTTGTGTGGAATTGCAGGTAACAAGGGAAGAGACGAGAATCTTGACTCCTTGTTTCAGAAGGCTGATTAATTATTTTATGATATATATTATATTAAAAGAAAACTATATGTTAAAACTATACTAAAATAATAGAAGAAAGTATTCCATCAGAAGGCTTGAAAGGAATAGAAAGGAATGACAATAAAATCTTGTGACTGCTCCCAGCCTCGACACAGGTGGCTGTCATTGTTCATCAAGTAAAAACAATTTCACACGCTGGGTAAACAATTCTCCAAATCACATTCCAAAGCAGCAAAACATGGAGAAGCTGAAGCTTCTCAGCTTCTCAGGAGGAAAGATCCTGGCAAAAGGATTTTTCATAAAATATGTCTGTGACACCCTTGGGCTTTGCCTGAGACTGGGAAGGGGGTCCGCAGCCAAACCAGCACTGGGAGGGGCTGCACACCTCAACAGCAGAGCAAGAGGTGACTACAGCAGCTGCTCACAGGGAAAATGGGCAGATTTAGGGCAGGTTGAAGTTTTACATGCAGTAACTGCATCACCAGCTGTGGTATTCACATACCCTCTGAACAGAGAGAAGCTGTGAGACAAGCCGAGAAGGAGGAAAACACAATTCTTACCTCGCTTGCTAAAGTAGAATGCAATATGGAGATAGTTTACCCAAAGTGAGGATGTTTTGTTCCCTTGGCCTATCAGGGCCAAGAAGAGTGTGTGTTGGGACTGTCACGGGACAGACATGAGAGAATCCGAGATGGTGAGTACAGTGTGAGCAGCTGTCAGCAAGGGTGAGTGCAGGCAGGTTCAGTTTAGATACAATGCACATAGTATAGCATAATAAAGTAATTAATTAGCCATCTGATGATGGAGTCAGATGCATCATTCTCTCTCCCCTTCATCGGAGTGGCCTTTGATTCACAATAACCAGCTTATCGATTCACAATAACCAGGTTACTGATTTACAATAACCAGCAGCCCGCTCCTACAGCAGCCCCATCCCGGCCGGGGCGAGCGCCAAGCCCGAGGCTCATCCCGGGCACGGCTTGCGACACAGGGGCAGATCCGGCGGCGCTCGTGGCCATCCTGGGGCTGGCAGCGCTGCTGCCCGCGGACGCGCTGCCCTGCGGAGCGCAGCGCCCGGACGGCATCACGGCCTCCAAGGTAGGAGAGAACCGCGGGGCTGGGGCTGTGCCCGCCTGCTGCCAGCCTGGGGGGCTCTGCTTAGCCGGGGGAAAGGGCACAGCCCCGCCGTGTGCCCCCGGGAAAGGGCACAGCCCCGCCGTGTGCCCTCTGCTCGTCCAGCGCATCTGCCGAGGCGCCGTCGGTGAAACACCTGCAGCAAACGGGAAGCGTTTGGTGTCCAAAACACCTGGAATGACCCAGTTTTCTCGGGTTTCCAGCAGTGACCTCGAAACAAGGCGGGTGGGCTGGGTATTTTTGGGTGCAAATCTCCCGCGGCAAAGCCGGGCTGTCCTCTCGGTGCCAGCACCTTTCCCAACCCCCACACCCAGCTATTTTTTTCCCCCGGTTCATTTGCAAATATTTCACCTTATCGCTGCCAACGCAAGAGCCCTGGCGGAATATCCGAGAATATCAATTTTGCTCCGGGGAGGGTGGAAATCTCAGGGTTTCTCCTGCAAACCCACCTGTCCCCGCTCTCCCCACAGCTGCCGGGGACCTGGCTGTACGTGGCAGGGGCTGCCCAGTTCCCCCGGCACCAAGTGGAGATGCTGCTCATCGACCACGCCTTGCTGCGCCTGGAGCCCGGGCCCGGCGGGCAGGACCTGCTCATCAGCCACTTCGTGGCCGTGTAAGATGCGGTCCCCGTGCCCTGAACCCATCCCCTCCCTGCTGCAGCCCGAAAATCTTCCAGCACGAGATGCGAGCCCGGTTCCAGATTGGTTTCTCCAAAAGGAGTCGCCCCTGCCTGCTCTGTGCACCCTCTCCCTCATCCCCTTTATTTCCTCGTTTATTTCAACAGACCAAACGGGTTTAGACAAGTTTTGTAGGGCACAGAGGTCTCACAGGCACCAAGCCACGCAGGCAAGGAGAAGACCTTTCCAGGGAAGGAGAACTTTCCACAAGTCCCTGTGCCGTGGCTGCTGACCCTGCCAGGCACCAAAAGCTGTTTCCCCCACAGGGGCAGAATTTCAGGGGATGAATTTTTCTGTGCCAACACAAGCAGCACTTTGAGGTTTCAGTTATTTCAGGGTGGAAAACGTCTGACCACCAAGGGGTGGGGGAGCAATGGCAAGGCTGAGACCATGAGCTGCCACTGGAGGGAGAGAAACGCCTTGATTTTAACAGCGAGAGAAATTAACCCTGAGGAGGAGGTGGCAGGTGCCCGGGGCAGGGCTGGGGCTTTGCTGCTCCTTCCACACAACGGCATCACCCCCTTTCCCTCTCTCTCCAGGGGGGACCAATGTTTTACCAACAACCTCACCTACCTGGAAGTCATTGCCGGTAACGCCACGCTGGTGAAGAACGGTGAGTGGCACGGAAGGGGTTAACACCCAGCCCACGGTTTCACAAGGATTGAGACACACAAAGGGCCCATTTCCCTGTTTTACATTATCTGATGTATTTTATTCCAGAGTCTCTGCCTGTTTGAAGCCCCGGTGGGCTCCAAACCCGGGGGCACCGGGAATAAAGGGGATAGGGGGACTCAGCCCAGAAGTGTGATACCTGATGGGATTGCAAGGTGGAAATCCTGTTAAGGATACTGTGAGGCTAACACAGGGATCAGTTGGTTTTACTGCTTATTTATTTGCTATTGTAGTAATTTTAGATTACTACAATAGCAAATAACACAGGGATCAGTTGGTTCTACTGCTCATTTATTTGCTATTGTAGTAATTTTAGATATTAGCCTTACTAGTATTGGTGTTGTAACTTCGCTTTTATGTCTTACTGGCCTTTCTGATATCCATAAATGTAGGCACAGCTGCTTTATGCTTTCAGGTAAGCACTTTGTGTCAGAAACCACAGAGATGAAGGTAATTTGATACAGGTTTTTATGCTTTAAAGAAATTAATAACTTTGTTAGCTTTAAGCAAAACAAAACAGATTGCTCACAAAAATAAGAAAAAAAATACTGTCCTAACATTATGGTTCCTATATAACAGCATCCAGAACGTTACTATTTTAGAAATGAACAGATGAAGAAACTCAGAAGTCCTGCTCCTGGGGCAGCCCAGGGATCACAGCCCTGCTATCCAGCCACATTAAACCACAGAGCAACGCTGTGCCAGGAGCCAGCCTGCTCCCATCCCTGCAGGAGAGCAGCATCCTGTTTGTGAAGTCATTTCACAATCCCCTGGGGGCAGGACGGAACACCCAGGGCAGGTTTCGGGAATTAACGAAGCCTCTTGTTCCGAGTTCTTCCTCCTTGCTGAGGAAGTGGGGTGAGCCAGTCTGGGGTGGGAATTGCAGCCCCCTGGGACACATTTGCACTGACCCCTCACACCCTGAGTCCCAACACACCCCATCACTCAGCACATTCCAACAGCAGGACAGGAGCTGGGGGACTTCGGCTTCTTCACATCCCTGCCCCATTTTTAAGAAATGCAATTTCTATAAAGCAAGAGCCAAAAAAATCACCCCATTTCAGGACATTTTTCCTCACCAGCTACTGCAGGCTGAATCCCAGGGAGTACTGACATTGCCACACCTAGGCTGGAGTTTATTGCTGCTGCAGCACTGCAAATCTGAGTTATTGTGTTCTCTGTGTGTCTGTTCTCTCCAAGCCATGACCCAGCAGACTGAGGGGATGCTGATGAACGTGAGCTCTGAAAACCTTTTACTCATCCAGTACCAAATGCAGAGGGAAAGGACCTATTTGGGGCAGTATCTCTACGGTATGAAACTCCATCCTAAAGTCATTTAAAGCTATCATGGCACACCCAGCCACCCACACAAAGTTATCAGCTAAAGCCATACAGCAGCTCGGTGTCACCAGCAGTCAGTGACTTTCCTGAGACCAACACCCCGCCAGTCATGGGATTTGCAAACCCCATTAAACCCCACATCTCTTGGCAGAGCAGGAAAAGCAAGTTAAAGACCAAACCCACTTACAGCATAAATATTCAAAGAACAGGAAGCAAATACAATTCAGCATCGATATCATTGTAAAATCTCAACATTTTCAAGCCGACCATGACGTTTCAGTACTTACCTGCCAGGGCAGAGCACGTGGCTTTGCAGTGCTAAGGCTGATCAGATTTAACCACAAACCCATAAAGCAGCAGTTTTGACCCTGGTAAGGCTCCCCATCACCTTGCCAGGCTGCAAAGCAGTTGCTTGAGAGATTTTGAAGACACATGTAGAAAACAGCCTCCATATTCCACCTTGGTCTCTCCTGACACCCCAGGAGTATCAAACCATCCTGCAACCCCCCTTTAACCATGCAGGACCCGAGTTTTTTGGGAGAGGGTTAAAGGAGTGATGCCCAGGGTTGGTTTTGTTCAGGTGGGTTCACTGTGGGGGTGAGAGACCCCCACACAGAGCACATCCACTGCAAGCACTGCTGGGGAAGGGGGGCAGCAAGGACAGCGACACAAAGGGCTGTGCTGAGGCCACCAGTCCGTATCTAACGCCTGACAAATCCTTCTCCAGCCAGGAACCTGAGCATAAGCACAGCAGAGCGGGAGGAATTCGAGCAGCACGCCGAGTGCCTGGGGCTGAGGGCGGAGCAGATCGTGTACGCGCCCTGGAAAACGGTACTGAGCACCCTGGGACACCAAAACCCCCAAAGCCACCTCCGGGCAGGGCTGCAGGAGCCCAGCTGCACCCCCAGCTGCCAAACTGGCCTCTCAGACACACATTTTCAAGGTGTTGGAAATTATTTAGAGGATTAAATCATCACAGGCTTGCTTCAGCTGAAGTTTGAAATAGCATCCCCAAAGTGAATGTCTGCACCTGAGCATCTCCTCTGGGAGCCCTGGTGATAGCCTGCCCACCCCTGCCAGGGGGAATAGGCAAGGGATTTTTGCCCTGAAGTTACTGATGGTGCCTTGAAACCCCCGGGTTTGCCCCATAGCAAGGACCAGTTGTCCCCAGAAGCTGCAGAAAGGGCAGGAGGCCCCAAGGATTTTACTCTTCAGGTTTTCCACCACAACATTAACCAGGTCCAGTTCTCACCTCTGCCACCTGATTTAAGACATTTTATCCTGCAAATAACCCAGACCCTGAGCCAGCTTGACAGGGGCTCCTGTTTGCAAAGTGAAGGTGAAGAACATCTTACCTTTGCTGCTCTGTCCTGGTCACCTGCTCACCCACATCAGCAGGCTGAGTTTTCAGAGGTGCCTAAAACCCCACTCCAAGCCACCAGGCTGGATCCATCATTGTCCCCAGCACTTCTCCAGCCTTAAAAGCTGCTTTTGAAACTGCCCCACGGGTTCAGGGGAACAGAGGACAGAGACAGAGGGTGGAACCCTGGGAATGGGGCTGCACCTGGGGCAGGTCTCCTCTCCAATTTAGCAAACGAGCAGCACCTGAAAGGCAGAGCCCAGCTCCTCTACATTAACTGCACACAGCTGTGAACTGTGTGGTTGCAGCCTCTGGATCACATTTAAATTTGGCCAAAATGAGGGGAATTAGCCAGGAGTGTCTGTGCTTACAAGCTCTGGTACAATTGGGGTTGGCAGTTACTGGCCAAAGTAAGCCACTGCACCTGAGGAGTAAAAAAAACAGCTAAACAACCACAGAAAACTTTTTGCTGCCCTTTGTGATCAGGCTGAAGGAGGTGGATGTGAGCAGAGCACAGGAGCAGACTCACAAAAACCCCTGTCAGCTGCAGGCATTAACAGAACTTAACCTATGCTGAGTGCCTGAGCAGCACAAGCTTTTCACTTATTTCCCCCAAAGTCTGAGTTCTCCCTTTCCTCCAGAGCACACATAGCCCAGCTTTGCCCCAGAAGCTTTTTCCTCTTTCCGCCACAGGCATGGAGAATGGCACCAGCAGGAGCTGAGTGCCTGGGCAAGCATTGTCTGTGCCTGGGCCAGCACAGGGAAGTCCCCTTGGACATAATCAGCTAAAAGGGGAGAGGAAAATACTTCTTTCTGGAGTAAACTCTCTGTTGCTGGCAGCTTGGCAGATTCACTTACCCTGTGTTTGTTGTTTTTGCAGGACGTGTGTCAAGTGAAAGCAGCTGAAGGCATCAACAGCCCCCGCCCAAAGCCCGTGGCTGCAGCCTGAGCATCCCCTGCCCCAGGCACCCCCTGGCCTGGGAGGGCAGGGAACTGACCCCACGCAGGGCAATAAACGTTTCCTTCAAATCAGATACTATTTGGTGCCAGTTGTTTGAGAGAAGAAGGTTCTGAGGAGTTGAGAAGTGGGGTTTGCAAAAAGAGAACGAGCACCCAATTCACTTTGTGTGTCATCCAGCCAGGAGCTGGGAGAGTCAAGCCTGGAGCTTCCCACTGAGCTTGGAAAAGTGCTCTGCCAAAAAGCAGCGCTGCAGTGCAGCAGTAAGAGAGACCAGCCAGGAGAGGGCAATCATTGACTATTTTAAAGAAGCATTTCAGGGGTAACTGGGATGTAGAGAAGGTGGAAACTGAGCTGGAACTGTGCAGCCTGAGGAAAAGGGGGTTTAGCTAAAAGGGATCACCCAGTTCTCCTGACAGCAGCTTGACTGCCAGTTGGGACAGATGTTCCTGCCCAAAGGCTCTGGACCAGGCAAGTTCTCCCTGATAATGTAATGTCCATCCAGAGCTTGGTTTGCACACCATGTCTGACACTGAGAAATGATCCTCCTGCCAGAGGGAAGGGGTGTGAACTCAACCCAGCCTGGATTTTTAGTTTTCAGAGAAAATGTCACAATTTCACATTCCTCAGCAAGCTCAACACCCTGGAGATGAGAAGTGCCAAGGATGACATTGCTGTCCATGCCTCCAGCACACCCCTGCACTCATCAGGCTCCTGATACAGCCCTTATCCCAGCCCCAAAGCGTGGTCAGCACCATCCCTGCCATTGTAAAATGGGCAAGTGTAACAGGAGACTGCTGCTGCATGTCTGGGGAGTAATTCAGTCTCAGCTCTTAATTAAGCACTGAAAATATCTCTCTTCCTTAAAAAGGAAGAAAATGAGAGAAGCCAGAGGGAAGGCTGCAGTGAGCTCTGTGACTCCCTCTGGAGCTCCAGGGTGCTCTGTCTCTGTCCAGCTGCCTTTACCAGGCAGAATTGCAGTGCTAAGCCTTTGGTGAGACTGCTCTAGCAAAAATCTCCTGCTGTCCCTTGTTCCCTGGGAGCAGAACCTGACCCCCACCTGACTGCACCCTCCTGTGTCAGGGAATTGTAGAGAAGGTTCTCCCTGAGATTGCTTTTCTGCAGGATAAAAAAATAAGTTCAGCCTATTCCCTCCAGGTCTTGAGGCACAGGTACCCAGCCAGCCCTTGCTTCACCCACCTCTTTATCAGCTTGTGATGTGAAACACAACTCCCCACCTCTCCAGAGGGCAGGGGGGCTGAGGGGATGCTGGCAGCAGCCTACAGGGCTGCAGTTCAAGGATCCATCTCAGCTGACACCGCTGGAGAGCTGTGGCTCAGATCACAAAAACCCAGACTTTATGAGAAGATTTATAGCTGAATAAAAGCCTTGAATTACAGTAGGAGACATAAGGAACAAACAAAGCCAGTCTGGCCCCCAGAGCAAGTTTTGTTAACCAAATCAGAGTCCACTTGCACTACCAGCTGTGGCTCCTGAATGACCCTCAAGGGCAGCTCCTGGCTGTGTTTTCATGAAAAAACTTGCACAAAAAGCCTTTATTTGGGAAATGGTATAAGCCAGGTTCTTTCAAGGGGATAATTGGACTGCAGAGCTTTCAGTTTTTTCTGGGAAATTCACTTCTCTAAACAGAGTGTTGTGGATACTGCAGAGGTGAGCAAAGTCCAGCAATACCCAGACAGGTAAACAGAGTCTGAACATCCCTGACTCATCACCACTATCATCAGCCTTGATCTTGGCTGGCTTTGTTTTTAAGAATTCTGGTCTCCCAGGTCCTCCCAGTGAGAATCCTTCCCACTGTCAGTGTCCTTGGTGAGAATTACCCAGGAAGAGTCTGGCCCCAAAGAGCACCAATAAGCCACAGAGCAAGAGATGGAGACATGGTATCTCTTTATCAGACCTTTATTAGCAGACTGTTCCCTACATGAAGAATCCGAGTTAGATTTGCATTATAACAATTTGTGGTTACAGCTACAAAGATGGTTGTCATTTTGCATTGATTTTTGCATTCTGATATTCATATTCTCATTAGGCCACACTGGTAGGAAGGAGCCACTGCAGAATTTAGGTCTTAGGAAGAGGGGGGTGGAAAAAAAAATCATATCACTAATCCATTGTTGGTTAGATTTCCACGTGGCTACAGCACTGAAAGTGAAGGCAGAGTCTCACGTGGGAGACTCTCCATGAACCACCAAAATCTGTCACAAATAAAGCAGCTGTTTGAGTGCTAGCAAATCCTTTTCCAATTTCTCACACACATCTCCACAGTGTCCTCCTGCACGTGATGAGCACTGGCTCAGCAGCAGGGGCTGCTGATTCAGCCTTGAAGCACAACTGTAGCAGCTCGTGTCCAAGTGCAAGTTTCCTTCCATCTCTCTGGAAATGTGTATTGTCTTTAGTCCCTGAGATTTCTCTCTTCCCCCCTTACCTCAAAACTCCCCCAAGCTCTCTTAATTAACTGTTGTGACATCCAACATCCACAGACCTTCCACTTCCCACCTTTAGCCATCCCCCCCAAAGCCTTTCTGCCGTGCACAGAGGCCATTCCAAGCTAAGGCAAGCCTCACAGTGCACCCTCTCCCCAAGCTTCTGCTCCCTTCTCTCCTATGGCTTCTTGCTACAGAATTTCTCTGGGCTGAGGTCCTCCAGCAACAAACCCAGACGTGGGAAAGGCAGTTCAAGCCCCAGAGGGAAGGTACATGAGTGATTTTAGCATCCCTCCCCACGACTCAGCTGTGTGATGCAAAAGAACTAATAGAGAACTTTTTAAAACAGGAGAAATACAAGCACAGTAACAATATTTAAACAAACCTATAAAAATAGTCTGAAATAACTCTGTTCAAATAAATACAAAATAAATATGCTTTAAGCAGTAAAACAGTGGAATGCAACACTGGTCCATTTTACCCAAAATGAAAAATTTGGGTGAGGATCTCCCAGGCCTCAGAAGCTGGATCCTATTAACTAAAGCAGCCCATAATGCTAT
>NW_005054329.1:5995581-6010720 GCF_000277835.1 Geospiza fortis | reverse complement strand
GCCTTATGAAAAGCACCCTTTGAAAGGCAAGCAAGCATGTCCTCAGGACTGAAATCTCCCCTCTCCCAGTGACAGCCCCTCTCCCTAACACCCCTTCCCACAGCAGACATTCCTGACTTGGGGCCTGCACGGCACCAATGGAAACCTGAACATGGATCTACCAAGAGGTCTAAAGAGATAAGATAGCAGCATAGGCACGGGGTTTGGAAAAGGTTCACGAGCTCTCCTTGGCACCAGGCAGGCTGGGATTCAGAGGTCCATGCAACGCTGTGCAGGGGCTCTCCTGTCGTGCTGGGAGCACAGCTGCACAGGAGCTGTGGTTGTTTTTGTCTTTGTTCACTAAAGCCATGCATCACAGTGCCGGGCAGCCCAGGGCTCTCCTCCTTCCCCTTTCCAAGCCCCTGCAGAGAGTAAGACAAGCCAATCCCGGCATGCAAAGGATACAGGCATGCAGGCTCTAGTCTGCTGCTTCTGTTAGTAAGTGCATCTTGTTAGTGGGTTTATGAGACACACTTAAACCTATAAAAAATAAATAATCCTAATTCTTCATCAGGCTGGCTTAAGTAACCTTCAGCCTGGCTGGATAAACCACTGCCCACCAGCCCTCCAAACCAGTATAGATCAAAGTTACATTTCATGTCAATTCTTGGAAGCAGAACATAAATGTCTCCCACCCAAAGGAACATTTGTAAACATAACAAGCCTGGTGTGGCAGCAGCTCCTACACAAGGTTTGTACAAATTTAAACAATGGGCAGGAAGTTAAACAACTGAATGGAAAAAGCAGCTCTCTGAATGGAAAAAGAAGCTCTTTCAGCAAGTCAGAAGGTGCTCATCTGTAGGCAAACAGCTCTGTACAGGCAACACGCTGAGAGCAGACCTGTAACCCAAATCTTTGCTACTCTGTCATACTGCTGGGAACTGACCTCAGCAACTCCCACCTTAAGAACTCCCAGGAGTTCAGCTCCTGGTCTCCCAAAAGGCCCAACAAAAAGGACCCCATGATGGTTTATGTGGAGCTCTGAGTAGCAAGATGGCAAAGGACACCAGATCCTCCCCTCCCCCTTCCTTACTGACTCACAATCTGAGATTTCACAGCTTTGCTTAGTCAGCTTAGTGTCAACACATTCACAGAATGAGAGATGGCTTATATGTCTTGGGATTGCATCCCAAGATTTCAGAGTTCCAAGTCCTCAGCATCTCCTGGTCACCGTGAGTCCACGCCCAGAGTCATCTTCAAGTTCTCATACACCACGTAGCTGATGCTCACAGCTGGGATCACCTTCATGAAGTTGGGTGCCAGACCCCGGTAAAGCCCAAACGCTCCCTCCGTCTTCAGAATGTGTTTGAACAGTCCCCTCATGGTCACTTCAGGAGCACCCTCCACTGAAGCTGCAACAGGGAAAGCCACAATAAGTAATGCAGCCTAATGTGGTGAAAACACTTTTGTTTCCAAGAGCAGAACTGATCCATGTGCTTTCAGATGTTCCCAGAGCAAAGGTGCTTTGTAGGGGACAGCATTAACTTAACTCAGCTACCCATTCTGTGCTCCACACTGCAAGTATTTTCTCAAACTGCTCTGCAGATGCCCTCAGCCCAGAACTGCTGATCTGAGCAAAACAGAACCTCTGTCCTGGAGGTCCTTGGTCCCAGAGGTCAGAAGGGCAGCACAAAGTCCACTGTCCCCTTGCAGCATCACAAACAGCCCTTGGTCAGTTGCGGGGGCCAGCTGAGGCTGTTGTTGCAATGCTGACACTAGAGAACTTCAAGCCTTGCTCAAAAATAAAGGCAGTTTATAGCCATGATATTTTCTGAAAAATTCCTTTGCTAGGATTTTTCTCCTGAGAAGCTGAGAGGCCTCAGGAACAAAATGTAAGCAATAATTATCTGCTGCTGTGAAATGCAACAGGTGGATCTGTGATTGGTCTCATGTGGTTGTTTCTAATTAATGGCCAATCACAGTCCAGCTCTCTGAGACTCTCAGTCAGACACAAGCTTTTGTTATTCATTCCATTCTTGTTCTATTCCCTGCTAGCCTTCTGATGAAATCCATTCTTCTATTTAGTATAGTTTTAAAATAATATAATATATGTATCATAAAACAATAACCCAGCCTTTTGAAACATGGAGTCAACATTCTTGTCTCTTCCCTGGTCCTGGGACCCCTGCAAACACCACCACTGGAGTTCCCACTGTTCCAGAAGTTCTCACCTTGGGCCTGCATGCGTGTCCTCACAAGGGCCAGTGGGTAACTGGCAAGCTGCCCACAGGTGCTGGAGATGGTGCCACAGGCCAGCAGAACAAAGACCCCAGGGTCAGCGCTGTTGACGGCGTAGCGTTGCAACCAGGTATTTTTTAGTGTCTGAAAGGAACCAGCCCAAGGTCAGCAGGGAAGAGGCAAGTAAAGGAGTATCGCATTTCATGAAAGATCTAGAGTAAAGGCCCAGAAAGTTCCAGGAAAGTTCAGCCAAAAGCACAGGGCTTCTCAAATCTTTTGAGCTGCTGTTGCTGTAGTGCCAGGGGAAAATCCTTCCTTTAATTTTCTGCTGCAATTTTCTCATGAAGAAAAGAAACACGGGACCATGCATAATGCTGACTATGGTTTATGAACTAGAATCATCATATTGGATTATCTTTTAAGCCATTTTGGGGTAAAAAAATACATGTGTGCCCCCATAAAGCTGTTCAAGAAAGCTTTGATAAACTACTTCAACTCCTTCATGACTGATAGGTCTGACAGTGATAAGGCCACACAAGCAGCACAGCCCTACAATAGGTTAATAATAACATAAAACATAATACAATAATTGTTAGGCTTAACCTAACAATAGGCTAAAGGCTTCATACCTCATAGACTGCCAGGTCAATACCAGCATATGGAATGATTCCCAACATGTTGGGGATGTAGCCTTTGTAGAAGGCCGCCATTCCTTCCTTTGCAAGGATGTTTTTGGCACAATCCAACATGCCTGAATATTGTCCTGTCTTCCTTAGAGCCATCCGTGTTTTCAGAACCTAGAGGACAAGAATAAATAGCATGAAGGCCTACAGGAGAATCAGCAGGAGAACAATGTACAGACAAAGTCATTCTTAGGAGCACAATTGTCAGGCCCACAGCAAGTGTCCTGCAAGCAGTACTGCTTGGTACCACCTCTGAGAACTCTAATTATCACAGTGCTGGTGTTCCACCCACATTTTCCCACCCATGAGTCCTCCCAGGCTGGACTCAGCCTCCTGCCTCACCTCCATGGGGTAGATGCTGCTCTGTGCAATGGCCCCAGCCAGAGAACCAGCCAGGAGCCGCTCGTGGATCCTCAGCATTTCCTGGTCAGTGCCAATGAACCTCTTGATCTGCAGAAGCCACAACAGACAGACAGACAGACAGTGAGGCTCCCTGACTGATATCAGCCATCACTTTCTTTTCAGCTGGTCCTTCTGCAGTTACAGCTGTGCCCTCACCTGCTCATAGGCCATGAACTTGATGGCTGACTCGGGTGCAATCTTCAGCACGTTGATGCCATTGCCTCTCCACAGTGACCTGGGGCCACCCTCGCGGATCATCTGCGTGAAGCCGCCGATGATGCACATGTTGTTACTGCGCGAGGCGTGGACCTGGGGACAGGGACAAGCCTGGATCAGTTCCAGCCCCATTACGACAGTGCAACGTTTTTCTGTAATCCAGGGACAAAAGGGCGCCTTTTTATTTACCCTGAGAGCTGCCAAGGCTTTAATCCCTTCCAGATAACTTCTACAATGGGAAAGCAAGCTTCTTTTCTTTTTTACCAAGTCTAGCGTTAACTAATCAACCTAATCAATATCTCCCTCTGGAATGGGAGGAAAGGTTAAATAGGCAACCGTCTTGGCTTTTTCCCATACCTAGCACAGGATCAACTACCCATCAACTTCTCAGCTGGTTCAAGAGCAGTGACAAAGCAGGCTAAAATCAAAATTTTCCAACTCCTTCCTAATATTGACAATACTGAATACAAGCTCTGCCAACTGACCACCACATTCACTTCAACTCTCGTGCCCTCAGGGTCTCTTCAAAGGAACACAGGGTTTTAACCTGCTTCACAAAACCCAAGTTTTCCATAAAACTGTCTTACTACTGACAATTTTGACATGCCTACCTCCAAAAAGATTCTTTTTCTAGTTAATATGACTTTGATCACTCAAATAATTCAAAATGCTTTTAAAAATAGCAACAAAAAAAACGACAAGATTAACGTTGGCCAGAGTGCTGCACTGTGTTAATGAACATTATAACCATAACTATTAAAGGAATCTGCGCAGGTATTTAAACAAACTGGAACTGCTCCATCATACCTGCATGAGCACTTTCAAACGGTCCAAGGGAGCTGTGCAGGTTCTGGACACGGCACCTGCACCTCCACCTGCAACCAGATGTCTCCACCACATCCCTGTCTGCCTCTCTTCCACTGTGAACTCATCAGGGACAGTCAAATTCTCTCCTACATCGAAGATCTGCAAAAGGAGAAGGTGTTGAGAAATGCTTCATCAGACAGTGATCTTGCTGAAGTTTTACTGCTCTTTACTAGCACCAGGTGCTGAAGTACAGGATCTGCTTATTCCAAGCCAGCAGCTTATCTACAGCCCCTAACTGCTGTGCCTGGCCACAGGAGCTGCCACTGCTAGGACATGTCACAGGGGAAACTGAGTTCTGATTTCAAGATTTCTCTCCAAGATCCTGGCAACTGCTGAACATTTGTCTACATCAAAATACTGCAGGTATTTAGGAACAAACTGACCCACTGCAGGCAGCTGCATGGCAGAAAAGCTGGACCTCTCCAGAACCTTCCAAGCTGGTAGCCTGTTAAATCTCATTAAGTACTATTCACATACAGATAACTCCAGGAAGGATGGCTGCCTTTGAAATCAGATTCTAGTTTTAACAGGTCCTGAACCAGCTGGGGCTGGCCACTGGCAGGAGCTCCTGGAGGTGCACACCAAGAGAACACCCTCAGCTCCCTGCAGTACTGCAGTCGGCATTACCTGTGCCAGCAGCTGTGACAGTGATATGTGGCAAGATTACAGCAGAGGACAGGAAGCAATTGAGCTTCAAGGGCTACAGGGAAGCTGTGAACCATGAAGAGAAAGATAAGGACTGCTGATAGCAGCTCCTGGGGGCCAGGACTTGGACCAAGAAGCTGGGCAAAGACCTGTTGGACAGGAGTTTTTTCTTACCGTGGAGTGCTTCCAGTACAGGATGATTTCAGGAATGTTCTCCACGGGATGCAGCAGGTGATAGTCTCTCCACTCATTCCAATCAATTGTCATTGTCCCATTTTTATCCATGCTAAAAAGATTGATCATCAGGTGAGTACAGACTCCCACTGGGTGACAAATTCCTCCTCCCCCTCCCTTTGATTATCCAAGCCTACACCAAATAGAGCTTTGCAAAGCAACCACTAAAAGACTTGAAAAGAGACAAGACAAAGATAGGAAACCTTCTGTTCACCAAACAATGCTGAGGTAGAAGTGGGCTCTCTCTTTCCTCCCCTCTCTCTCCCTTCTAACCAGCCCACAACAGTATTTGCAACCCCTCCTACCAAATTCAGGGACATAACTGACACTGAAGGGAAAATAATACTTACTAGGTGACAGGACCCCAGAAGTGTCCCGTCCTTATTCTGACACACAGGCAAACAGACAGAGGGAAGGTAGCAGAGGAAAAAAAGAGGAAAAAAAACAGCACAAATAAGTGGTTGTTAACATGTTAGTGCCACATGCATAAAGCACTCAGCATTTCCAAAGAGCAACTGCACAGTCCCTCTCCACAGCAGCAAGCTTAGGGCAGCAGGACAGTCAGACAGGGATGCAAATCAGCTTAGGTGCAAGCACTTCCTCTCAACAGGTCAGGGAGAGACTCTGACAGTAAGTCTCAATAAAGCATTATGATTTTATAAATGTATGCCAATTCACAGGGAGAAATCAAAATAGAAAGTAATAGGAAAAAAGGGAGGAACCAAAGTCTCTGGAAAGTGCATGCAGGGGGAAAAGAGATGGGTTCTACATCCCTATATTTCTTTCTAGTTCCCTTGACATAAAACAGAAAAACCAGTGGAATCTTCACCTCTTCAGTATTTTCTCAGCCTGCTGTTCAGAGATCTTGACCCCCAGGTCCCGGAGAGACTGGACAATCTCCTGGGCATCGATGCGGCCTGTGAAGATAATCCAGTGAGCTCAAGGATACACATCACAGGCTAACACATGCACCAGTCCACCCTGAGCATGAGAAAGGTGCTTACCATCATTCTTTTTATCCAAACTCTTGAAAACCAGTCTCAGCTTCTTTTCATGGTCCTGGAGATAGTGAACAAATTCTTCAAAATCCAGCTGTCCATCCAGGTCTTTGTCTCCAGCCTTCACAATTTTCTGTTCAGAAAACAACCAAGAACTGTCAGTTCCTTTCTTCACTCAGACAGATCTATCTCCCCTTCTACCATCTTTAAAACATTTCCCACACAACTTGGACTTTTTCTCCAAAAAGCAGCTGACAGAATTATAATTCTTCTAAGAGAGTTGAGCAATGTAGTAGCTTGAAAAGTCACCTGATTCCAACTGTTTCCCAAAGTCCATTACACAGATTAAATGCCTCATGTTTTTATCAGGGATATTATGTTAGTGTCATGTGTCTAATCTCAGGACTGTACCTTGATTAACATCTTGCAAAGTCCTTGTGGAGGTTAAGGTTCTAGACCTAAGTATGAGTCAAGAGATCTGCATAAAAAAGTGAATCACAAAACTTGAGCTTATAACAGGAGAAGGAATTTTCATGCCTACTACAATCCTTAGAGAAGTAAGCTCCCTCTGGCAGTAACTAACTCCAGCCAGCAAAATCCTGTCCAGCTCTAGTGAACACAGCCAAAGATAAAAACTTTTGTGAACTGGTTTAGGCACCCTGAAGCTACGTGCTTTAATTACACAAGTTTCCATGAGATGCATACAGAGCAAGAATAGGTTCTTAGTAGGACAAAGCTAAAGTCAAGATCAAACTGTGCCAGACATCTAGGACAAGGTAAATGACTAATTAACTCACTGCAACTCAGTGAGGCAAGAGCCCATGGACTGTCCTCTCTAAGGGCACGTGGCTGCATGCTGACAGGTGAGGTGATCTCCAGACTGCAAGAATGTGGCTCAGGGAGTTCCTATCCCCCCCTTCTGATTCAGCCACTTGCCTTTACCAGCCTTTAAGTCTTTTCCAACATCAGTGAGCAATACTCAATTAGGTGTGATTCAGTCTAGTGGATCACCCAAAGTTTTGTTTTAATTCTTGTAACATTTATGTTAACAGCAGATGGGCTGTTAAAGAAGCTCTGAGCTGAGATGAAATGGGTTAACTCTCTATTCACGGGTATCTTGTTCAATATTTGGCCTTCAAAGTATTAGGCAAGCCTAAACTCACTGTAATATGTGCTCAGTCTATGATCACCAGTCCCCTTCATAAGCCGTCTTTGTTTCAATGTCATTTTAAATTACTTCAGTACTAAATAATTCGCTATTGAAACGCTCCCCCTCACCCAGCAAGTCCTGCCTCTTTAGCCCTAATGCTATGAGGATTATTCCTAATCACTTTATGAACCTTAAATAAGAAAGTGCTGTCCCAGCTGCCCTGACCTCCAAGGCATGCCCAGTATTCCTAACCTGCCATTTATCATATGACCGTTGTGAAGTTCAGATCCGACCTCACATTCAACTTGTGGGCTAAATATAGACCAACACCCCTCTCCTGTCAGCACATGGCTTGAACAGCTGAATCAGGGCTTCCCTCTCACTGGCAACCCCCAACCAGTTGACAGGCATTAATAATTCGGAGGCACTGTAAGAGAGATGTGACTCTGCAACTGCTCCCTCTCAGCTGCAGAAATGCAGCCTGAGTGATCAGAGACTGCAGGCAATAAAAGCTTTGCCCTTCCTCCCCCACAGCCACAGCACAGAAACACTGCCTGCCCGACAGTAACCCACAGCACACGTGTGAGGGGTGAGAAAGCCAAGCTCCCAGCATCTTCTCTGGAGGTGTGAACAACTATCTGCCTGAACCTCTTCACTTTCAACAGCAAACATGAAATCTGGCCAATAACAGCTATTTTGGCTGCAGAAGTTCCTGTGGTCACCACACACCTTCCAGCCTGCTGTCCATGTCTTTGCAGAGGCGTAAAAAGCCTCCCCTGCTTGGCTGATCAATAATCAGCTCTCTGGGCTCTTGACAGCCTGCTCATGAAAAAAAAAAAAAGCAGCAAGATGAAAGCAAGAGCTGTGACACATCAGGATGGGAAACTCCACGGATTCAGTGCATATCCTTTCCACAGCAAAGCAAAAGGGTCTTGCATAACCTTCCCCAGCTCAGCCCACCCACCCCTGGCTGAGTCACTCACTGAGCTGCTCTCCTCCTCCCAGCACAAACCTGCTCACCTTCACCAGCTTCAGCTGACTCTACATTCCAGCTCTGCTGCCAGGAGGAGGCATGTGGAAGGATGTAAGAAGGAGGAAGAGGATGTGAAATGCTGTATCTGAACAGACCCATAGAAGCAGAAGACTCCATAGTTTGGAAAACCCCTTTTTTCTATTTAACTCACATCAGCTGGTTTAAACTGTCTTATCGGCACTGAGACTTCACCCGATTCAAAACAAAAGAATCAAAAAGAAAAGAGTTCACTCCACACCAGTTCAGCAATCCCTGCCAAGGGGCAGGAAAAGCATTTCCATGCTTCACTCACTTATTACAACAGACCCATCATGACCTTCTCCCCCTCTCAAGCAAGCCACTAAATGTATTAAACACCACCTCCCTCCCTTCCATTCCTCTCTCAGGGCTGTACCTGCTTCCACTGGCGGTAGGTGGAGAATTCCTGGGAAGGAATGAGGAGGCTGAGTCGGAAGATGGATTTGAGTTCAGCCGGCAGCCCCTTCGACTCAAAGTATTCAAACTCCGTCTGCCTCTCCCCGAACACAGGCACGTACAGACAGAGGCAGAGCATCTTCTGAGCCCAACACTCGCTGCCCTGCTCACTCCGACTGGCGAGGAAGGGAAGTCAAACTGAGCGATTCCCCCGAGCTAATTTCAGTAGCGAGTGGAAAGGAAATGCCAGCGAGTCTCATGACACACGCCTATGAGCGAGCCCGGCTCCGGCGGGATTGGCTACACAAGCCCTGCCCTTCTACTTAAAAGGGAACCGGGGCTGTCGGTCCCACCCAGCTGGTGCGGGAACACACGTGAGCTCTGCCATTGCTCAACACCTGGCTCCCATCAAACCCGGCCCCTTACATCACCCCCGCTGCACTTAACTCTTACTGCGGCCCTCTTAACCCTCGACCCCTTGGCCAAGGGCCAGGACACTCTCTTGCTGTGCCTTACATCTCATCAGTCCTTTCCTGATCCTGTTCTCACCTCTGTGGGGATTTATACAGGCAGCAGTGGGCAGCAGCCTTGATCACAACCTCTCCCATCACGCAATACAGGAGGACTATCACTGCCTTCCCAAAAATGATTTTTTAAAGTGCAGTAGGAACAGGATGCCAGCCACTTACTGCTTTAATACACGTTTACGATAGCCAGATTAAGCAGAAGTTTTCCACTTTTACGAGGTTATTTTGTTATGCCAGAGTTGACTGGCTTTTGCAACCAAAAAGTCCACAAGTCCTCCCAAAACCACTTGTGCCAGCTAAGAGCAGACAACCCCTGCACGCAAAGATCTCTCCCCTCTGTAGCACTCCAGTTACCAACACAGCAATAAAGCCTGTGGAGGTTTGTCATTGAGCCAAATACAGAGAAAATCACCCAAATCAAGGGCAGGCTTCAAAACAGCCCCAGCTGCTTCTAAGCCTCCTAGCTAAGCATCCACACAGCAGTTACACCAGCTTAATATTTTTCATCCTCTTCTGACTCTAATTAAACATTGCAGTCATTTGTGTGCTACAAGAAGTGTCCTGGGCAGAACAATTTTCCAGTTTGTACCCTTGACAGTTTAACTGCTTTGTAAGCAGTTCCTGAGCTCTCATTAGGAGCAAGCCAGGCTGGAGGGAGTGTGGCACAAGCACCATTTAGTGCAGGTATAATTACAGCTTCCTGAGCATTTGGTGGAGTTTGAGGTACAGGGTAACACCTCACTCTCCAGAGAGAGTACCCATATGCAGGAAGTAACAATGCTGTTCAGGACAGAATCACTGACTGCTGACATCAATTTTAAATAAGGTTCTAGTCTTGGTATTAATCAGAGACAAGATATCATGCAGGGAAGAGGCAAAAAGCCACAGCCTGTAACCCAAACACTGAAATCCTATCTGCAGCAGAAGTAACAAAGTGTGTTTGCTGAACTGGTTCAAGCCAGCCAGGATAACAGCCTTCCCCACTGCTGCGGACACAGCAACATTTTCAAGTGTTGGTTGTGTTTGAACAGCCTGCCTGAAAGAGCAAAGTCCAAGCAGCACTCCCCTCCTCAGGCCCTCATGCACAGGGTGCCTGGACGTCTTTACCGCGGTGTTTTGTTCTCTACAGCAAAGCCAAGGTCTGTAATGAGCTGTTCATGGAGCTGCATGTCAATCACACCAACGGGGAATATTTAATCTGTGGCTTCATTTCAAGGATTTTTTTTTTTAAAGCTTAATGGATCACGACCCACGGCAACTCAGTACCCCTGGGATTTGTGACCTACAATGGTGTCCTCTGCCCTTCCTGGGCACCTCACCTACCATGGCACCATGGCCAGGTTACCTAACTAGGCTTAACCTACTCCCTGCTGACGTCTCTCTGCATGAAAACAGGATCTTCTCAGGGACTCCAGATCCTCTTAAAGATCAGCTGCTGCAGCAGCTCACTGCATGCATGCCCACAGCACCCCCCAGCCTTCCCACCAAGTACAGTCTCACTGCAAGCAGCACCCTAATGATACCTACACCCCACTGTCCAACACCAAACACCCCCACAGAGGGGAGCAGAGTGGGTACCCCCAGCAACAGGCAGTAAGTGAACAAATCTAACTCAGATTTGCTTCACAAAGCTTTAAGATCTTCCGTAGTCCTTCCCACGAGTTGCCCAGCATCACTATTATAGCTGCTTGGCAGCTCAGTTGCTATGCCAACATGATGCAGATTTTCCTAAGAAACTCTGTTTGGACTTGGCAGCTAGAGACAAAAGGCAAAATCGACACATTTTAGGAAAAAAAGCCCTTCTACCTACGTCAGAGGAAAGGAGAAAGCTAATGAAGTTAAAGCTGATTTTAAGCAGGGTATTAATTACAGAACAGTGAGCTAAGAAGGAGAGACAGATTACAAATGAAGTTTATACCAGCAATTCAGGTTATAATGACAAAGGGAACTTAACTATTAAGAAGTTTTTGTATTTCAGCTTTAAAAATCCTGGTAAAGCTGGAAATACTCAAGAGCCAGGCAGCTCTCCAAAGCTGCAGGGATCAGTGCTGCTGGGACACTGGCGTGGGGTCACTGGCCACATCTCAGCACACACGGAGCCAGTCCCACTGCCCCAGCACCTGCAGGCAGCAGCACACACAGCCCAGGGCTCCAGGCACCAGTTATGGACAGTACATCCCTCATTAGCACTGTCTATTCCTGACCAAACCAAGGACAGGGCACAGAGCTCAAATGAAGTCACTCCTCCCTGATATTTCCATCCACCGATCCCGACACTGAACCAACACATTTCTGGGCCATGTGGAGCCAGCCTGGCTAATACCCTCTGCAGTTTCCTTGATGACAAGAAAGTGAGCCATGAAGGAAGGCAAACACAGCTCTTTCTCCCTTTAGCAAACTCATTTTCATTTTATTTATAGGATTTGATTCTTTTAAATACTGTATGAGTTACCAGTTTCCATTCCCTGCCATCCACGCTAACCTTTCCAAGTCATTTGTACACTTCTGGGCATCTGCTTCATCACTGGTTTACTACATCACCTCCAGAATGTACCTCCCAAGGGATGGAAAGATGCAGCCTTACAAGGAGCAGGAAAGTATGCTGTTTAATTTTGAATTTACTTTGCTAAAAAAAAAAGGCTCTAAAAATATCAAGTACCAGCAAGCGTCACAGTCACGTAACATCCTCCTTCAGAGGCAAAACAGCTCTCTGGGCTCCAACCCTATTGCTAGAAGGTTTCACTGGGTTCTGCTGACTTGGTCTTTTTTAATTTCTGGAAACTAGCTTATAATTAATTGGACAGTACAGAAAGTCCTCGCAAAGCACAGAGAGTGTACAGTGTATGAAGGAGGGGAGTTAATCATTTAAGAGACCCCAGCAGAGTAAAGAGCTGCAAGCAGCCCAGGCTTTGCCAGGGGAGGGATAAGAGACCAGGCACAGCAGAGAGCACTATGTGATATTTGACATAAAGGTAACCAGGGAAGGTGACCTGTTCCACCGACAACACACGGATCCAAAGTTACAAGTCCAGATGGTGACATCAGGGGCAGATCATGCCTGTTTCCTGTGTACACAGATCCAGGGCCAACATAACACATTTGCAATCAGTTGTTTTCTCCCCATATTTGCAATAACAGCCTCATGTTGGAACAGCTTGGAACAGGCAAACATCTGAGGAGGAACATAGCAATAACAAGACTGAAGAACCAAGGCCAGGAAGCCCCTTTAGTGAAGTTTATGGATACACATCAATTCCTTACAGAAACCCCAGTATCAGGTGTGGTATTTTGTGTGGTTTTAGAAGAGAAGTAGTAACAGGTGTTTTTATAAAATGAAGTGGCCTACCAATCAAGAGACTGCTCCCAAGGTTACAGCCAGCCAGTGGCAGAGAACAAAAGCCCCCATTTTCTATTAACACCAAATAACGCTCTTTGCTCACAGTGGTTTATTATCTATCCCTAAGGCTGTATGAGACTTTTCCCAACACTTCTCCTTCAGACAAGTAATTGGAACACTGATATCTGATCAAGCACAAACAAGTCATTGCATCTTAACAAGTTACTTACTGTCCCTCAGCTGAGCCATGGGCTGGATGAAGCATAAGCCAGCCTGAACTGCAAGGTGAAACGTATCTGCATAATCCTCAACAGAAGAGCTTTACACTGCATTTTACTTTACAATCAGGGCAAGCTAAAATTACACAGTCACAACCTCCTGGCAGATGGGCAATTACTTCCTAGGATGCAATAACTCCATTTTACCACATCCTTATCCTCTAGGTATTTCTCCATCAGCCAATTCTACCGTTCTTATGCAGCAGAACTTCCCAGGGTCACACAGGAAAGAGGAGACTGGTATCAGCTTTCAGAGAAAGCTTTATTTCCAGGTGTGAACAGATGGACTCTCCCTGACAGAGAGACCATTGTTCTCTGGAAGACACCAGAGATTTTCAGCCCTGTAATTCCAAGGTTTTCGTCAGCACTTCCTTCAGTTCTGAGCCTCTGTCCTTCTTCAACCTCTGTGCACCAAAGTCCTCCTGAAAACGCGCATGCTCCTTTTTTGGAAGGGGATGCACAGTGCTAACTGCTAAGGATAGAGATGAAGGCAAAAGTCCCTGCAGATTTTTCAGCCTGATTCAAGCAGGGAGTGGCTTTTGCTCTTCAGAATGTGAAATGACGCCCTGCTTGTTTCCATTCAAAACAGCAGCAAAACAGATATTAATCCTCTCTACAATTTAAACCTGTTCATCCCTCATTTTAAAGAGAAAGCTCACAGCAACAACCATGGCCAATTCTCTGTGAAATAAACTGGATCCTGAAAGTCACACACCCCTATCCTTACTGCAGCCCTTCAGTATCATCCCCACCCTTCAGAGGCCTTATCCCCAACTCCTTCCCCCCTAATCCCAGCTCACACCCTTGGTTTTAAACCACATGTAGTCAGAGCTGACTGCACCATCCTCAGGGGAGACAGACAGCACTCCCTCCATTAAATAAGCCAGAACTGCAGTCGGCCAGCACTGTGCTGGGAGCTCCAGCACTAAACTAAGCAGCTTTTGTTCACCTTCCCCCAGACAAAGCCTCACCATTTATTCTCTGCCAACTGTGCGCCCCCACCACCTCCCCACTCTCCCATCCCCTGGGAACTTCCCATCCTCACGCAGATTTTAGTCTCTCCCTTATGCCACCCGCTCCCCAGGGACAGTCTTTACTCTCTTCCGGGCTCTGCCATTCAAATAATTCAGCCAGTTATTCATTTGCTCAAAATATGCAAGTTTTACCAAAGGCTGGCCGAATTACCAGAGACTGACTCCAGAACATTTTAGGATGCATTTCATTCTTTGCTGGTCTGGGGTGCAGGGGTGGGACTCACCACTAACCTGCATTATCATTCCCTGTCCTCTCAGTCATGCTTTTTACAAGTTGCCCAGGAATCCTGGAGGCCCCCATATTCCCCCTTGCCCCTAAACAGCATTTTTCTCCCACACTTTGAACATCATGTTTGGAGGGTTAGATCACCTCCTCTCTTCAGTCACTCCCCTGCCCCCCGCCCCCTTCCTTTCTAGCAAGCACACGCGTTAGACCCTGCTCCCTTTTCCTGTTCCTCTCCCCCCTCCCCAAATTCACACACACAGCTACTCACACACTCCACCTGCAACACCCCTTCTCCCAGCAGACCACACACTCACTGTCATGTGCACCAACCCCTCCTCAGGCCCCTGGATATCCCATTACCTTTGGAAAATGCTCTGCGGGTCCAACCACCAGTAGGATAGTTGGTCTCCTTTCAGTGGGATCAGTCCCTCTGTCCTGTGTCTTCCCCAACACCTTTGGCCCTTTCTCCCCGGGGCCTGGAAGTGGGGTGGTGTTTCTGGCCTCATCCTCTTTTTCATCTGCAGGACCTTGGCATATGGCCCTGGGAAGGAAGCTAGACAGAAAATGCCACAGGGTCTGCAGCATTGCTGCTCCAGCGAGCATCCCAGGCAGGGAAACCCTGAGCGCTCAGGAGCTGCCCGCTGCCAAGGATGATGTGACTGCACTACCAAGCACCCCCGAGACGGGAATCGGCACGGCAGCCAGCGGGAGCTTCAACCCAGCGACTCCACCGGCTCCGATTCTTTACAGACCGCTCCTGCGGACGCTTCCTGCCTTTTGAAATTGCTGCTACTGCAGTCGTGCCTGGCCTGACAAGCAGCTCATTGTACCAGAGCCTCAGAAATCTGATGGCAACAGACAAAGCACAAGCCCCCTGG
>NW_005054329.1:5993802-5995292 GCF_000277835.1 Geospiza fortis | reverse complement strand
TGCGTGTGGCTCCCCGGCTGCGGCTCTTTGTCAGGGCAGCAGATGGTTGTGCAGAGAGAAGCCGGCTTTGCCCAGCCGTGGCCGCATTAACCTCTAAGCGCACTCTCTCTCCCCGGTCTATTATGGTCTCATCCGTGCCTACAATAGCTCTTGGTGCTGCATTGTGCTGCCAGCACAGCGCCTACGGCCATTCAGCAGTGTGAGTGAGAGCTGGGCTCAAACCATCGCTGCTTGCTCGGCTGGCCGAGCTCTGCTGGAGGAGGCTAGGCAAAGGTAGGATATTGATATATACAAGCATAGGGACACATGATATTGCTTGGATTTCTACAAGGAATGCCACGCTTTCCTCTGCTGCCACAGCAGCAGTTGTTCATTGATTAGTGAGCTGTATCAGCCTCCCAGCAGAGCCCACCCTGGAGGAGCCCAACATTTTCCATTTTACAGTTCATCAACTTCATATTCCCAGATTCTTTGTGTCCACAGAGGGCACTGCATGCCTCACTTCCAAAGTACTGTGACTCTTCCATAAGTTTGGGGGTCTTAACAGGCAGAAAAAATGAGTACAAACCCACAGCTTCCATCACTTGGGGCTCCATACCCAACACAGCACGAGCCACAGCAAGCAAGGGACCTCAGTTTGCAGCTTTTAACTTGTGAGAGTGACAGACTGCAGGACACTTCCGGTATACAGATATCAGATGTGAAAATACAATCCAAAATCTAAAAGGTCTGAGAGCCTTAAGCAGCCAAGTTGCTCATAAATTTTGAGATGAACATCACTTTTGGGAACTTGCTGTCACTGAATTCCTATAATGAACCTAAGTAATGGAAAAAGTGAGAGGCAAGTACATAGAAGACACCACATTAAAAAAATTCTTCTGCAAATACACCAGAATTACTTAAGAAGAAAAAAATGCTTTTTAATCACGAGGTCTATGTACAGTATGCAACAAAGTTTTTTATCTTAAAATTTGACACATACCAACAAGTAACCACACATAAAAAAATTTTTTAAATTATGGGGCAGTAACACTGAGGTGAGGGTGTGGGAAAGCCCAATCCCTCTCTGAGGAATGGCACAGTCTGGTTCTAGTTGGGATGCAGTCAGCAGCTCAGGCACAGACAGAAAAGACTGAGGAATTCTTGTCATGCCTCCATTACCCTGAGCTGCTGTCAGTCATCCCGGCTACAAGCACAAAAGTTAAACTACTTTCTAACACATAGTGAATCAGATCCTTTAAGATGACATTTGGAAGTTTTTAATGCTCTCAAGCCAGAGCAACAAAGCAGATTTTCTGAACTGGGCACAGTTCTTCAAAATCAGCTTCTATTAGCCTAAGGCTGTGGTTTCACAAGCAGCTGTGAACTAATCTGAAGCTTACTGCCACTCCAAGTCATCTCACACATCCACTTAAGCCCTGCACTTACCTTGTTCCCATGCTCTGACAATCTCATGAACCCAGCCAAATACCTGCAGAGCTTTCCTGCTG
>NW_005054329.1:5990644-5993759 GCF_000277835.1 Geospiza fortis | reverse complement strand
GGCAGCTGGGCTGCCTGCAGACACAGGCAGGCTGCCCTGCCACTCACACAGCTACAAGTCACCATACAGAAGGCAAAGCACCCAAAGCAGAGCTTGAGACTTGTCCTCTGTGGTCACTTAATACTCACAAGGCCCCATTTTACAGCTGATGTTACCTGACACTGTTGCAATTGTTCCCCTGCATTAGTATTAATATTAGTGGTGTGTGCACATCAGGGACCCCCATCTTCCTTTGTTCATGCAGAGATTTCATAAGAAAATAATCATTTCTGCAAGAAATTACATGCCTGGGGTGTAATTAAAGCAGAAACTCAGCAATGCTTCTTTGGCCTCTGTCCTCACTAAAGGAAACCTCAGAGGAATTCTGCCACCACACTAATTCACACAACTCCTTGAGAACAGACAGAAGTTTCCAATCATATTTAAGAAAAAAAATTTAAAAGCATTTATTTTACCAAGTGAGGAATTTTATTAGGTCAGAATTATAAACCTAGTAACAGCAAGATGATTATAGCTAGAAGCAAGACAACTGCACTCCTACAGGGAATTTGTGGGGAAGCATTACTCTACCAACACCACCATGAAGCCAATCATTGACACAAAAAAGATGTAATAAATATTGTGAGTCCAGCATGAAAGGTGACACAAAGGAACACGAGGAACAAGAATTCACTTTTTCTGGAAATCATGAATGAACACCTAGACCACAGTGAAACAGCTTTCCCAACCTCAGCTCCATCAGGAGACAGCTATTCTGCAATTCCAGCTGCTGACATGATGTAGACTGGGGATTTAAGGCAGAAAAAGCAGGAGGGCTGATCTGAATGCTGGCTCTTGGCCAGCACACCAGCCACTGGGGACAGAAGGCGCCTGTGGCAGCTGGCCTCAGAGCCCTGCACACCAAAATGGGGAGTCATTAGATAGCCTGAGCAGAAGCTGACAATAAAGAGCTGTAATCAATCCAAATGGAGACAAAAGAGAGAGAAAAAAGCAAGAGACTGACATGTTTTGCTCAATTATTTTCCTGAGTACTGCAAGCTGGCAGAGGGAGGTTCTGCATAAGCCATAAATTAAGGTATCCTGGTACCCTTTTCAGCCACATCATAATACCTGCTGAGTCTAAAACTCCCCTTTTCAGACAGACACTTGCCTTTTCCAGGCTGGTACACCTGGCAGAAATTAACTTTTGCTTTAAGATGGCTTCTAGAAGACTTTTGAATAAATGCACAGCGTTTTCCTGTGAACTTGTGAGCCTCATCACCAACAACTTGCTAACATGTAAAAAATGTGAGAGGAAGGGCAAAAAGAAAGGGGGGGGGCAGTGACCCCTCTCCTCCTCCAGCACAGGAAGAGCTGCTGGCATCTCTGGTTCCTTAGATGACCCTGCAGGAATGAGCAGTGACTCCTCTCTTTGGGAGCCTCCTGGAGGCACCCCAAGGCGCCCTGCTGCCTACATGTGTGTGCACCCAGCCCCCAGCTGGGATGGGCCACCATGACTCTGCCAATCACCTCTTATCTTTTCAAATTTCATTTCTGAAAGAGGAAAGCCTTAAGTATGTCACTACTTCACACATTTTAAACAGTTGAAGTTAACCCTGCACGGTGCTTCTCACACCATGACGTAAAATCTCAGTGTCTTGGCCACTGCTGCTTAAATAATTAAACTGTCTGGTGACATTCAAGTACATTCATATATTAAGGTGACACAGCATAGCTCAGGGAACACTACAAAGCAACCCAGGTCTCCTTGTTACAGAAACCCTGGCACAAGGAATTAGCTACCCAGGCTGATCTATTCAGGCATCCACAGCCAGTGCCAAATACAAAAATACAGAGAGAGCTGGCCAGGGACAAGGAGCACAGAGCCATTGCCCAGGACTGAGAGTTCTACCAAGGTCATATCATATTATATGAAGAGAGGGATTAACCAAGAGACAGAGCATCCTTAATACCCAGAAATTAGAGAATCAACTTCTTGCTGCACCAGTTAGTTAAGAAGAAATCAGGTAGTGAGAAAGGATGGCCCTGCAGCAGCCCAGGCCCAGGCCTGCCCCCACACAGCTCTCCTTAGGCTAAACCACGTAGGTTCACATACCAAGCAGCTCTGCCTTTCCAGGAAACTCATGATCTAAAAATTTCAAATATTTCTCTTAGAGCAGAATTCTCCACTGCAAACCATTTTAGCTGCCAGAAGCCTCCCTGCAGCTCATGACTTGGGAGTTGGAAAAACTCAGACATCCCAGCTGCCTTCCCATGAGTTATCACAGCTATGCTTCTTCACCCAAGACAAAGGCTGGGCCATCATTAAACTGTGCTCATGTCCCACATTCACAGGGACAAATATAGCAATAGGACATGAACAAGAACAAAGACTCATTTCCCATTTGCTACAAGTAGGGCTGTAGGAAAAAGCTCCCTCCCCCTTCTCCTCCTCCCAGCACTGTATCATGTTATACCGTGTGCAACCAAGGGCCCAGGGCTGCAGCATCACCATTTTGTAGGGCTCTCAAACAAAAGACCAAGTCCTTACTATGGCTTTGATGTCTTTTATTAATGCTCACCAACCATTTAAAGGTTCTGTTCAATATTCAGTAGATTAAAAATGAAATTTAAAAGAAACAGTAAGTATGCTGAAGTCTGGAGGTTTTTTACCTGCTGTTATCTCAGTAATCTGACACCTCTCTGAAAGGAGGTTTTAGGAAGTTAACCTCTTTTCCAAATCAACCAGCAACTGCATAAGAGGAAATGGCCTCAAGCAACACCAGGGGAGGTTCAGGTTGGCCATCAGGAAGCATTTTTTCACTGAAAGGATTGTAAGGCACTGGCACAGGCTGTCCAGTGAGGTCACCATCCCGGGAGGTGTTCTCAAAACAATTTAGTGCTAGTTTAGGTAATACAGTGGCGCTCCATCAAAGGTTGGACTCTATCTTGGAGGTCTTTTCCAACATCAACTATTCTAAAAATCTGTGCAGATGAGGACAAGGAGATGTGTCCGCTACTTACCAAGGCATTGAGTGCTGGTCACTAAAAAATGCCCCACAGAACACACTGAAGGACCAAAGCACTGCTGCATATTCTACACAGGCACAATCAGCTGCTTTGGATGAGTTTTGTT
>NW_005054329.1:5985215-5990606 GCF_000277835.1 Geospiza fortis | reverse complement strand
GATCAGAACAGGAAGCAATACTGTGAGGCCACATCAGTGATATTCAGGATGCCCTTCTACTCACACAATGCTGACATTTAAAATTTATATGCTCTAGTCAAATTTGCACCTACATCTCTCAAAGGTCAGCCAGCAGCCCTTGGTCATTAGCACTGTGCAAATAGGACAAAGGTCTCTGCTAAATAAACCAGAGAACCATCAGGCTTCTCCAATTTTCTGCAAGATAGGACAAAAACAATCCTGGAAGAACAAACATCCCACAAGAGTTATATACCTGGTCCTATATGTACATAAAGCAACACTTGTGTTATCTGCAATTGTTTGTTTATATGCAAAGAAAACATGCAGAAGCAAGTTTCTCCTGTGCATATTTGCATCTAAAACCTGTCTCCCAACCTCCCCTCAGAACACTGAGTGGACACACACTGCCCATTTCATGCATTAATCACACTAAGGCAGGGCTGACCAGACACCAGGTGTGGGTAAAGACTTTCACCAGGACAGCCTGAGGTTCCCTGCTCCCAGCACCCCTCTCCTCCTGCTGTCCCTGCAGGACCTGGCAGGGTCACAGCCTGGGTGGCTGCAGTGCCAGCCTGTCTCCCTGACATTCCCTGTCCCAAAGCTCTCACTGTAGGGCTGCTGGCCAAGGCTATGAATAACCAACACTAGAAGTTTCCTTGTGGAAAAGCCAAGGCCTGTCTTCTCCAAGTCTTTCCTGCAGCTGTCAAGAACTCATGTGATTGATTTGAGTTCATTTGCGTCTTCAGCCTAAATCAGAGAAGGCAACAACCCCCAAATTCATACCAACTAACCACTCACCACAGATTTGAAAGTTTTATCTACAATTAAATCACTGACCTACAGTTCTGCTCTTGCTCAAGTGCATAAGAACAGGGTCTCCACCAAACCACACATTTCATAATTACAAAGAGCAAGAACAGGCCTCCACTCCCTGCAGATCCAGCAGATATGATCTATTTTGTTTATTATTTTAATAAACATTACTCATGAATGTGTGAATTTAATTAACATGTTATTGAAAATAGTTCCACCTTGTATTAAACTGGTTTGGGGTATTCACAAAAGGTAATCCTTTGGGATTAGTAAAGAGATGGGTGGATGAGAAGTTGTTGGCAGCAGAGGGAAGGCTATCAACTGGAATATTAAACTGTAACAGTATTTGTCTGGTACAACCTTGTGTTGCTCAGCCCTTCAAGGTGAATTACAAAAGCCCAGCTAAAAGCTCCACAAGTGCCCCAGCAGGATTCAGGGCACATAAACCATAAAAATGTGATAATGCATAAATGTATATAGGTTTGGAGATGTATTGTGAGATCTAAATGAGAGCTGGAGAGATATTCCAGTCCAAATTACAGAACAGTATTAGAATTTTGCTTTTTTTATCATAAACTGACTTCTGTAACACAATCAAAACTCAGGTCCTCCAGTTCCAGATGGCTGTGAATGGAAAACAGGTGAAAGCATCACACTGGAAAAAGTCCCAGCTCCTTCTGCCCCTTACACTTGCTAAGAATTGCAGTACATTGTGCATAGTATAAAACAGAGTATTCCAAAGTGCTGAAAAACAAAACAGTTACAGAAACAGAGCCTGAGAGGAAGAATTAAACGACGTCATGACAGAAGATAAAGTATTGATCAGAAACAAGATTAAATTTTTTTACGATTGCAACTGCTACAGTAGAAAGAGTTTCTCAATCCATCCATGGAGCCACTTGCCAAAGAGCCAACTGATTTATTATCCCAGAGTGGCACGGGCACAGCTGGAAGAGTCCAGGGACACACTTAAAATGCAAAGCTGTTCAGAAGAAAGGCCTGACACAAACAGAACACTGCAGGGTCCAGCTGCAGCAGCACAGCTTTGCTTCTTCAGTACACGGGAAAAGTTAAAAACAGACCTTGGGGGAAGTCTGGACAGCCAGGACCTGAATATTAAAGTGGAGATATGAGGCTAAGGAAGAAGTGATGAAAGCAGATTTCAGCAGCCTGGGAGCTGATACAGTTTTCCATGGGGAAGCTGATACCAAGGGAGCAATCACAGCTGAACACATGAACTTAGGATGGGAGAGTATCACAAGACCAAGGAGGACATCACTGTTAGGGTAGAGGCAAAGAGGACATTTGGGACTGAAAAGAGACAAGGGTTATGTTTTCTCTGTTTCTTAAAGTGAACTAGTCCAGCAGAAGATGCTGAGCACTATAGAAGAGGCAGCTGCAGACAAAGTTCAGTCTTTCACTAGGCAGCTGAGATTAATTCCACCAGTTCAGACTGTCTGGAACTTCAGCAGCAGAGATGAAGTTTTGGAATGGCATTCCAGCCCTGCAGTTAATCAGGATCAGTAGGAAAACAGTTATATTAGCAAACACACAAATATTACCATCACACATTCTTTCAGCAATAGGACATCTCTGATACAAAGTAGGAAACAATTCTGTTTCAACATACTTCCACTAAGTGCATATTTCAAGCTCCATAGGTCTATATAAAGTCAGAAAGAAATAGCAACAGGACATTTACCATCCCAGAGGTGGATGAAATTTAGCAGTAAAATACTATCCCTTCACACAGTATAACAAGAAAGGCTTTTAAAAAATTCTTCACATGGTTATCATTTTACTGCCCAAACAGAGTGAAGTATGTGGATTGCTTCATGCTGACCAGTGCAAACAAGCATTTCATTACAAGGCTCACTGGTTTGGCACACTGTTATTTGTCAATTGGTTTAAAGATAACAGCATGGCTTAAAACAAAAACAAAAAAACAAAGAAAAAAAAGAAAGCATCGTTTACATAAGCAAATTCCACTCCAAAGGACATCTGAGTGCAAGCCCTTCTCTCCCCCACCACAGAAGGCCACCTCTAAAAGAGAAAGCAGCAATTTTCCAAGAATGCCACAAAGGGTTTTATCTCAGCAAGAACTCTCAAGCATTGAAGGAGCCAAAATATTGCTCATTTTCTTTCCAAGCTCAGCCCAAAAGTTATTGTTACCAGGAGGACTTTTAGCCCACTGACGCAGCGAGATTAGCAGCTCACAGCTAAGATGGGAGATAACTTCACTTTACGAGCCCAATGTTTTCTCCATCTGCTCCCAGACATTAGAAGGCAACTCCCATATCAAATGTACTGCTGCATGGAAGGAAAAATAAAGTGCACCACAGGCACCAAGTAATTTACTAATCACAAGCAATCCATGTGATTTATGCCCAAACTGGTCTCCAAGTACCATGCTCAATAAATCAGAAGGGTTTTCTATCTTGACATTTGAGCACTTTCCCTGAGCATGACCTCACATTAGTTAGGCATTGAGATGCCATAATTAGCTAAGGATGAAGCAGAAAAAGGACTGACTTATTAATAGAACTGCCTTGGAAACAGGAAGTTTATCTGATTTCCCTAAAAACTGCTCGACACACAAGTTTGCTAGCCAGCTGAGGGCTGTTGCCACGTTCTTAACTGGAACTTGAGAGTTTTGAACTCTGCATCCTCATTCTCAATGGTTTTCACTCTCAATGGTTTTTACCCTGTTAAAGGGGATGCTCTACCATACTAACAATGCTTTACAAACTCTAGAATGTTTTGAGTTGGGAAAGGACCTTAGAGAGCACCCAGTTCCAACCCCCTGCCACTAAATCAAGTTGCTCATTCCAGCCTGGCCTTGAACCCTTCCAGGGATGGTGCAGCCACAGCTTCTCTGTGCACCCTGTTGCCAGAGTTTCACCCCCCTCACACTATTGATGTGGAAGAGGAGCCAGAGGAAGGAAAGGGCTGAGGAACAATACTGACAGACAAGGGCTTCAGCAGAAAGACAGGATTGTTAAGCAGCATCCAGCCAGCGCTTCCCTCGGCAGCGAGCTCCGGTCCCCGCAGAACGGTTCCTCTGTGCCGCTCCCGCCAAGCAAAGAAACTCTCTGCTGGGAAGTAAAAATGCAGTTTGTTTTAAGGTGCTTCCTCCTGGCCTACAGAATGCTAGGCTGGATTGAATTGCATGCAAACAGAGGCAGGCGTGCAGGTGTAAGCACAGAACGTTCTGGGTCACGGGGGATTTTTGCCAGAGGTCAAGGATTGGCCCCAGAGGTGGCAGCAGGTCAGTGTCACAGGGCATGCACAGGTCACTTGTGGTACAAGCAGATCGACACACCCAAATGCACCCAGCAGAAAACCCCCGTGGCACTCGTGTTTTTTTCTAGAAACAGCACAAATAAACTGCTCACACAAGATCACACTGCCAAGGAATTCTCGTATTTTACAGCAGCTGGGAAGATGCCAACCAAAAAGAAATGTCAGAAGTTAAGATGCTGGAGAGTCAAAGTTAGAAAGGAACAAGAAACTCGGGAAAGGACTGTGTAATTAAAACACTCAAAGTGGGGCACCACTCCCAGAACAGGGAGAGAATAGGAGCTGTCACTTGGATTAAGTATCTTTTCAGTGACTCAGAAGTTATTCTTAAACTCTTCTTCCTTCCTGTGGGACTCAGGCACTCTGTAGTGGCACATCCCTGGCTGCACCCATGCGTTTATCTCCTATCTTCACATGATACCGAGTTTTTTATGGGCCTGCACATAAAATACAAGCGACTAGGCAGGGGAAGACTGTGCAGCACTGAGGACAAGCCACATAGACATGTAAATTACACTAGTCACAGTAATTAAAGCAGCATCATCTTAACCTTGGAGCCCTCAGCGTACAGCATCACACAGAGCGGTGAGTACAAAAAGCTCCCAGAGCTGTGTGTTTTATACGTGCAAACTGTACAGTACAGCAGCCTCCCGACGTTCTAAGATATTTTCAAACCCATAAAATAAACGAGTCTGGCATAAGCCATCCTGGGCAAACATGAGAAGCAACACGCTGCCAGACTCATATGAGGAACACAGGGATGGAATGAAATTTGCACAATTATTCTAACTGCAGGAATCACTTCCAAAGGGCCTTCCACTAATGTAAGCCAGCATGCAACTTGCCCTGTCCTGAGTCGTACAGAAACACGATTTCTTTTATGGTTTTTCCTGCCCAAACACTAAAGTTTAAATCTTATTAACTACGGACAGTTAATACCGTACATGCCTACAGGCAGCAAGCAAGCTGACTCCTCGGGGTCTAGTGTGGAAGCCGGCAGGGTGGCTTTGAGGCAAGGACCTTGGGGAGGGGAGCGGAGCGCCCGTGTCGCATCCCAGCCCCGCTCTCGCCCGGGGAACGGGACGCTAAAGAGACCCGAGTGCTGCCATGGTGCTACCGCTGCCCCGGCGGGACACAGCTGGAAAGACTCCAGAGTCCACGTCCTGCTCCCGAGACAAACACAGAGAGGGCTCCGGAGCGGACACGGGACGAGGGGAGCGGCCAAACCCTCCCTGAGCCCCCGAAGGCGGGAGCGCT
>NW_005054329.1:5973717-5983788 GCF_000277835.1 Geospiza fortis | reverse complement strand
CGCGGGAGCGCCACCCCCAGCACCGCGTCGGCCACCACGGTCACCCTGACCCAGAGTGAGTGCTGCGCCCGCCCGAACGCTCTGGGCTGGACTGGAGGGTCATACAGAGCCCCTGACACCCCCCTGCGAAGGGACCCCGAGCCTTGTGTGGGGACAGAACCAAAGAATGGTTTCGGTTGGAAAGGACCTTAAAGAGCACTGACCCAGAGTGAGTGCTGCGCCCGCCCGAACGCTCTGGGCTGGACTGGAGGGTCATACAGAGCCCCTGACACCCCCCTGCGAAGGGACCCCGAGCCTTGTGTGGGGACAGAACCAAAGAATGGTTTCGGTTGGAAAGGACCTTAAAGAGCACCCGGTTCCAACCCCCTGCCATGGGCAGAGACACCTTCTACTAGACCAGGTTGATGCATCCAGCCTGGCCTTAAACATTTCCAGGGATAGGCTGCCCACAGGTTCCTTGGGCAGAGAGAAACTCCAACAAAATTAAATCCCCACATCTCTGTAATGAAATGCTCCTCCCAGTCTGCCCTTGTGGTGTGGGGGAGTGGCCGCAAGACAGCAGGTACTGAAAGTCAGCTTTGACAGCTGGACTCAGCCTTAAGGGCAAGGGAATCAAGGATCCTTTGCACCTTGGGAGATTCTTCAGTCCCTCTCTGGGGAAAAACATCTTCAGGGCTGATTTTCCAGTGTGCAGTGCCCCAAAGAGCAGCTCTTCTACCGACAGGGGCCCATTCGGGGTCTTTACTGTTATGTCAGTCAGTTAATGCTGCTTGGAAAGATTGTTCTAAACTGGAGACTGAGAAGTGATATTGTCTAGACAGATAAGGCATTCCCCATTCCTTTGGATTATACAGCCCAGAAGGAAGCTCGACTGAGGGTGGAGTAGACTTAAATAGGTCATTTTGTGCATTGCTGGCCATTGTATGTTATCTCACTGAACAGGCCGTATTCCTGTGATATTCACTGAATAGTCCTGTAGATAAAAATCCTGTATCCCAGCTACTCCTGACTCCCTTTCTGTCCTTTGTTCTCAGTTCCTGCAGAGACAGCCTACCACAGCCTGGAGGACGGCGTTGTGGAGTACTGCACCACGGAAGCCCCCGCCACCGTCACGGCCGAGGCGCCCCTGGAGATGATGGCCCATCAGCACGAGGTGTCTGCCAAGCCCCAGGAGCTGAAAAGCCGCATTGCCCTCAACTCAGCCAAACTCCTGCAGGAGCAGCGAGTGACCAACCTGCACGTGAAGGAGATTGCCCAGCACCTGGAGCAGCAGAACGACTTGCTGCAGATGATTCGCCGCTCGCAGGAGGTGCAGGCGTGCGCCCAGGAGCGGCAGGCACAGGCCATGGAGGGCACGCAGGCAGCACTGAGTGCCCTCATCCAGGTCCTCCGCCCCATGATTAAGGACTTCCGTCGATTTTTGCAGAGCAATACACCCAGCCCATCGGTCACCACTGAGCCTGGCCAGACAGGGCAGCAAGATGGTATGATCCAGTGAAAGAAACAGTGGTGGGAGGGGAGCTTCAGATTGATTGAATTAGGAAAAATTTCCTCCCTCAAAGGGTTGCCAAGGCCTGGCACAGGCTGCCCGGGGCAGTGGTGAAGTCACCATTCCTGGAGAGATTTAAAAGATGTGTAGATATGGCACTTGGGGACATGGGTTAGTGGTGGATGTAGCAGTGGTGGGGAAACATTTGAACTCAATGATCTTAAAAGTCTTTTCCAACCTAAACAATTTTGTGATTCTATGGGACATCATCTGCCATGCTAAAACCCTACCTATGCTGGCAGAGGACACTTGGGAGCATGGGGTGCTGCCTCTTCTCAGTGAGAATGGCTCCCTTGGAGTTTGGCTGAATCTAAACAGGTTTCTCTGCCAATCTTGTGCTAATCTGCCCTTTCAGACTCTCATACAGAGCCATAGCAGGATGTGTAATAAACTGGCAACTTAACATGGATTGCTTTAGTTCCTCAAACAATAGATTTATTTTTTTAAGTTATTTTTTAATTTCTGTTTGAAAAAGAAATTCTGTGCTAATTATGACATCTCTCTTTTTGTCCCTCTCTCGAGATCTACAGGCTTTAAAACTGACTTCTAACGTGGAGACTTCTGTCAGGATATCAGTGCTGCAGCTGCCAAGGTACAGTGATGGTGAACCCACAGTGCACACAGTGAATGCATTTCTGCCTCTTGCTGAAAGCATTTACTGGAAACGTGGTACTGGATGCGGTAGAACCTTCCCTCTGCACTGAGAGCCCTGGATCCTGCTCCTGCAGCATCACATCCTGCTCATGCAGACCAGCACCCAGCCTCTGTGCATTTTCAGTTCCACCTACCTGCCCTGAGGATCCCAGTGGGATTGAAACAGTGCATTCACCTCATGTTTTATTTGTGTGCCGTCATGACATTTCTCTATCAGCTTGGGAGATGTGATGAGTTTCATGTCTTGGGTACCAGAAATTCTCCTGGGATACGTCTTGGCACAATGTCTTTATTTGTTGCAGCATAAACACCCAAGGGCCTGGATGAGTCACTGGGGAGGATGGAACAGTGAAACTCCATCTCTGCTTCATCTGCATAGTTTGTCACCTCCAGAATACCTTGATCCATCAAAGCAGACCTGGACTAAGGTCCTGGACTAAGCTGCAGCCACACAGGAATTCCCAATGTTAAGGAGTTTGTCAGCCACTGATTTGAGTGAATTTTGGGGCATTACTTGGTTCTGCTGCTGGTGGTGTTTGTTTTGTACTGTTTGGGAGCTGGAAGCCAGTGCAGCCATTCTGTGTTTGTCTGCTGGCTGGCCTCATCCTGACAAACAGAGCTGAGCTTCTCCTCACTATCCTATACCGTTATACAGGGTGAAACAACATTACAGCCACTTCTGAGGCATTCTATGGATCTTGGTCCTTAATGAGAAAGCCTAATTGCACAAGATGGTCAACATGATTCTCACAGACTTGCAGTAACTTCATAAACTTTTAGATTAAAGGTCCACTTGTACCTGCATGGAAGAAAACTTGGGGAAAGAAAAAAAGGAAGCGTAAGTCTTCTCCTTCTGCCTTGCAAAGTGGCTTACATTTTACAGGCTTGTTGCTTGCCAGGTTATTACTTTTGAAATGGAACTTTTCCAGAGCTGGTATTTACTTGCTGTTAAGTCTCCTTTAGGGCTGAGGAGGGAGTGAATTTGCACAATCAAATGAAACCTTTACACAGCCTTTAATGGGGAGATGCTGATGAGGGACCCCTGGTCAGAGCAGTAGGTGACGAGGTCACTGCTGTCAGTCCCTGGCCTTTATTCATCTCCTCCTTTCTACAAATCTGATGGGGGAGAAAAGGACATCACAGTGAGAAGGGTTTGGTCCCTGGAAGACTCCCAACCCCTTGGGACTGACACCTCCAAGCTGAGTCAGGGTGGATCCTGCCTTGTCTGGCATCTCACCACATGAGTAGCACTTGCCTGACTCTTCCTCTTAGACTTTGTGGAATCAAATCAATTGCTGAACTGAAATTTATTTTTAGAGTGAGAACTATGTCATATGTGTTGGTTTACCTCATTTGTGTAATGATCTCTCCTTTACAAATATGAATTTTAATAAAAAATACATTTTAGTAAACAGGCTGTTTCAGTTCATTGGTGTGTGCCAAGGCAGAAGTGAAAATGAGTTCATGACAACAACTTTGCAACACAGAATCCTCACTGTGAAGGGACCAAGGAGAGCTGTGAACAATCACAAGTCACAGTAGCCTTTCCTCTTGTTTGTGAATCTTGTGGCCTTGTATTTACATAATTACAGTCTTTTTCAAATAATAGCTTTTACAGGCTTACCTTGGAGCACGAATTATTTCACAGTGTCTGATGGAATACTGAAATACAGTAATCTCCCAACTGCTCAGAAGATGCCACAATAGCCTAAAATAATGGTAGAAATACCAGCTTTTGGCTTTAAATTGCAGTGTGCATTTTTTCAGTGACTAAGCACTTCAGCTGTGTTGCTTTTCTAGAGGACTAAATGTGTTGCCATTGGAACCACACATTTTTTCCTGTCTTTTCAGGATAAATGCAGAGCTTAGTCAAGCCAGCAGCATCCAAGCATGTGTTCTGTGTACAGATTTTTGTCTCATTAAAAAGATGTGGTAACATTTTAAATACAGGGTGAACTGTGCAATGAGGGGCTTGGTTGTTGCTCATGAAACAGTCACCAAACTTGGGGAGGACAGAGAAAAGTGTCCTTTAATGTTAAAATCAGGATGAATAGGTGAACAGGACACTGACAGGGCAAACAAGAACACAGGACATTCAACTGAACAACCAACTGATGCCCAAACAGAACAAAAGCTAAGGAGGAATATTTATAGATGTTTATTTGTTCTCCTCTACTGTTCTTTTTGTACCTAGAGACAACATCCAGACTGGGAAGGAGCCACGCAGAGATGTTCTGCCACAGGGTGCCTTGGACATGGGGGTGAGCAGCATCTTTGTGCCTTCTGGGGAAAGGGAAGTTTGGCAGGGGACTCTCAGTGGTGAGAAGAAAATATTTGTAGCCACGGAGGCAGCACCAAGCCTCCAGGAGCACCGCTGCTCCCTCCGGAGCACAGCTCCGCTTGCGATGTGTGCGGTGCAGCCCGGCTTTCCAGGAGGTGGCACTGCGCGCCGGGATCCCGAACACTGCACCGTCCCGGGAGCCAGCCCTGAGCTCCAGCCCGTGTGGGATCCTACTTGCACCCTCCACGGGCAAATATTTTCAGCGCTGAGAGCCGGAGAGGAGGAAATTCAAAGGGCAGAGCGCAGCAATGAGATATCCCTGGAAAAATTATTTTGCCTGGGGACTGAGACCAGGTCCCTCTGCTTCCCAAAGGCAGAGGACACTGAGATGTCTGCCTTTGGGATGAGTTCACTGCAGAACCGAATGGGTGAGCACAGGATTTAAAAAAACATATCAAGTCTTTCATTATAAGACAGGTTTTAAGGTTTTCTAGAACAGGTTTTAAGGTTTAGAACATGTTTTAAGGTTTTTTAACATATGTCAGTTTCACACAAGCACATCCCCTCCAAGGGACAGAATGATTTGCCCTGCACACTCGCCCAAATAACCTCTACTTCCTCCAGCACGATTTTAAAGTTTGTCAAGCCTGTTTTGGCAAAGCATCCTTCTGGGGATGGTTTGTGGGTTTTTTCCTGTTATCACGTGTTGTCAGCAGAAAGGTGATCAGATCAGTGTGAAAATTGAAGCATTTAATATTCTCTGTTTTGCTTGAAAGCACCTGATAAGAAACTCCATGAGACTGAGGAGCACAGCTTCCAGCCCATGTTTTGACTGGGGGAATGAAGTCAGTATCACCTGCAAACAGGTCCCAGATGTGCAGGTGATTAACCCGAGGCAGAATCCCAGCGCCAGCAGGGACAGTTTCTTTCACCTCTGCCACCTGGGATCCCAAATTAGAGGTTGCTGTGTCAAGGGAGAACCACAGACCTACGCCTGCTTCTGATGTATTTGGGGTACCAGCGGCATTTGCAGGCAGTGGGGCAGACCACGGCCACAACCAGCAAGTCTCTTGTCCAGCACAACACTGAAGGGATGGAAGCTGGGCTACAGACACAGGATAAGGCTTGATAAACACAACAAGCCTTGAGGCAAAGCAGGTTCCAAGTCTGCAGATTTTGGAAGGGGCAAACGAGATCCAGTTCCACCCACAGACCTCACAGAATGAAGCGGAGAGTTCTGCCGCACATTCCCAGGACACACTGAAGCACACATGGAAACCAGTAAACAAAAAAAGCCAGGCAGCTGGATTTTCAGGACTAACCACATTTTTGAGGAAAGGAATCCACTGACTCCAGATTCCTGGGCTCCCTTTTTTCGATAACAGGATTCCCAGTGCTGGCAGGCCAGAAACCCACCGTGCAGGTGTGTCCTTTGCACATCCAACAGGAAACCCAGCCTGGCACAGAAAGTGAAATAGTTCCTGGCCTTTATGATGATGAGTTCAGTTAAATATGAAACAAGTGAAAAACACAAGCAGGTCAAAGTGCAGCTCACAGCCTGTTATTAAACCGAGAAGATGCAAGCTTGGAATAACTCCACACCATGGCATAATCCTGTGCAATGGGGACAGGTACCCATTCCCCTGACAGGGGAACTGGCAGCAGGCACTGCTGTGGTGTCTGCACCCCCTGCCCATTTTGGGAGCTCCCCAGCCTGGACCTGTCCCAGTTCTGGGGAAGGCACCCACCCACTGCAGCTCCCACCCACAGCTCCTTGGAGCAGGGCATTGCAGCCCACTCACGGCTCCAAGAATGCTTTTACAGCTTAAAGTGACTGTGATAATCTCTTTTTTTTTTTTTTTGGATGATGAGGCTGAAAGCTCATTAAGGCCATTACAGCAGAGGCGACAGGTGTAACAGAGAACCATTACTGTGTTTATGCTCTTACAGCAACGTGTGTAATTTAGTTTTAAAACTTTAATCATTTGGCTGCCAGGACAAATGAATTAGTGTGATGATGCTTTCCAGAGGAAGATGCTGATGATGTAGTTTGCAGGGCTTGTGCATCTGGGATTCCCTTGGGATAAGAGATAGGATTTGAAGGCTTACCAAATGCATTACAGGATCTACCTCACTTCACCTCACTGAGTTTTGTCCCTCCTGCATTTATCTCGCCTTGTTTCTCCTCTGCTGCTTTATCTCTGTCCTCAGAGCAGAGAGGAGGCAAGACAAGGAGTGTCTGCTGGTGCTCACTCAGAGCACAGCAGTCCCAGCCCTGGCCAGCCGGGCACACCTCTCCAGGAGAGCAGAGGTAAGGCCCAGACTTAACTGCAGAGTACAGACTGATAAAAATATCCCAGACTGATAAGACAGTGCCCTGAGCCAGCAAAAGTTGAGGAAGTGGCGGCAGCACTGGGGAGCGGCCTCAGGAAAGGCTTAGGTCAGGAAGAGCACAGGGCAGGGATGTGGCTGAGGCTCATGGAGCAGAGGTGAGGTGGGCACAGCCATAGAGAAATCCATGAGTCTGGGATGAGCAGAATCCAAGCACCTTGGTCACACACACACGGCCCCATGGATTGCACCTGGAGCAGAAAATAATACAAAGCCAGAGGGATGGTGGATGGATGAAGATAGTCTACACCCACATTCCCTCTGTGGGAGGCTCAGACTAACCCATCCCCTCTGTAAACAGCAGCACTGTCCCTTTAAAACATGTGAATTTCTCCAGAAACAATTATGCAGCATAAACACAGCAAAATCAACAGGGTGAATTTTGAACTAATAAAGATTTAATCTCTCAGTCATGAGACTGGGTTTGTTAGGAAAATACACACATCCCTGAGACTGCAGCTACGGTTGCTATACTACACACTGCTCAGCAGCTCGCTGGGCATCCTTCCAAATCCATTTATTTTTAACATCAGTCACATTATTCAATTAATTATAAAAACACTGAGGTTTTCAAGAGATGTTTCTGATAAAACTGCAAAGTAAATATGTGTGAGAACAGCAAGGATTAAAGTCTCTGTAAACTTTAGCATTTGAGGCTGTCGCTATAAACAAGAGAAGCCCTCGAGAAGGTTATTTACCAGAGTGAATCATAGCAGATAGCAGAGTCTCCTCCCACACCACACACAGGGATCGTTCGTCCTTTACCTAGGGATGGAAGCAGAGCATCCACACATCTGTCAGCCATGTGCTGGGGCATGAGAGGTGTGAGAACTGGGCTGGATTCTTCAGATGCCTCTGGCATTTCAGCAGCATAGCTTGTAAATATCAAATATTTAGCAGGCTCTTTCCTAATAAGCTGGAAACAGAAACCAAAAAATACCAGCAGTGCCTCAAGGCCTTGAAAACACCAGACAGGAATTGATGGAAGGATTCAAGTCTCACCTGTAACAGCAGCATGTAAACCCTGCTGTTTCCTGGTAACTCCTGGTATGCCCTGTGATGGTTTCACTGTACCAATACAAAATGTTTTCCCAGTCCAAAGTCTGTGTAAGCTTAACCTGGTAAGCAAAAATCATAATGCATTTGGCTTGATCCAATTTTTCACTTTTATCCAAGGACATTTCTATGTACTTTTCTTAGCAGACTCTTTTTTTTTTTTTTTTCCAAGGCTCACATTGTGGTGGAATTATTTGATAGCTCTGATATTGTCTGCATAGACAGAAGATTACAGGCAAGGAGTCTGGGCATCAAAGCCTGGCAGAGAGCAAGGACTCCCAGGCTTTCATCCAAGCTTTGCATATCAGCCCTGGGAACAGTGCCTCCCACATGAGCCTCAACTTCTCAGCCACAGAGGCTCTTGGGCAAACACCTAAATTTTAAATCTAGGCAAATCACGTTGATGATTGCAGCCTCCTTCAGGACAAGGAGAGACATTTTGTTCTGCTTGCCCTTAAAGGATGGAATCCAGCCTAACCAGGGATCCCAGCCGCAGTGCTGGACGCTGCAGCAGCACATAATGACAGGGAGCCATTTTGATGAAGGGATGTGACCAGCTGGTTGCCACATCTCACTTGTAGAGGGTGAGATTCCAGCTCTGGGCCCTGCCTGGTGCTGCTCCCCAGGGCTCTGTGGTACCTGGGGCTCCCTCCTGCTCACAGCCAGCCCAGGCACTGCTGACCTGACCCACAGCCACGCTGTGGTACCCTGAGGGGACAGCATGGCCACAGTGCTGAGTGGCCTGAGGAGCTGTGTGCCTGCAGCCCGTGGGACACGCTGAGGACAGGGATGTCACCAGGAGCTGCTCGGGCACTGGGACAAGCCAGGGAAGAGTTCCTGGCTGTCAGGACAATGCAGAGACAACGTCGGTCACCAAACCACAGAATGGGTCCATAGTGGGTGATCTGGCCCCATCTTCCTGCTCAAGCAGCGTTGTCACAGACATATTTTATGAAAAATCCTTTTGCCAGGATCTTCTCTCCTGAGAAGCTGAGAAGCTTCAGCTTCTCCATGCTTTGCTGCTTTGGAATGTGATTTGGAGAACTGTTTACCCAGCGTGTGAAATTGTTTTTACTTGATGAACAAGGACATCCACCTGAGCAGTCACAAGATTTTATTATCATTCCTTTCTATTCCTTTCAAGCCTTCTGATGAAATCCTTTCTTCTATTCTTTTAGTATAGTTTTAGTACATAATTTTCTTTTAATATAATATATATCATAAAATAATAAATCAGCCTTCTGAAACATGGAGTCAAGATTCTCATCTCTTCCCTCATCCTGGGACCCTTGCGAACACCACTACACAGGGTCATCCCAGAGCACACTGCACAAGGACTGTGTCCAGACAGTTCTGGAACATCTCCAGTGAGGGAGACTCCACAACCTCTCTGGGCCAGTGAGCAATCACTGCACAGGAAAGAAGTTCTTCCTTATGTTCAAGTAAAACTTCCTGGGCATCGCTTTCTGCCTGTTGCCTGTTGTCCGTGTGGTTGGCACCACTGAGCTGAGCCTAGCTTCATCCTCTGGGCACTCCACTTTAGGTATTTATACACATTAATGAGGTCCCCTCTCAGTTATCTCTTCTCGAGGCTAAACAGGCACACCTCCCTCAGCCTTTCCTCACAGCAGAGATGCTCCAATTCCCCAGTCATCCTCATTGCCCTCCGCTGGACCCACTCCCAGGAGCTCATGTCTCATGTCAGATGACTCTGCCATCACCTCGGCTCAGGCAAGGACACCCCAACCTCAGGTCTGTGCCAGCTGGGGGCTGCTCAGCCGGCAGAGAGGCCCCAAAACACCGTGTGGGGCCAGAAACCCAGCGCCTCAACTCCCGCTGAGCGGACACCGACGACTCCACTTCCCGCCCACCCCCGCAGGCAGGGGGCGGGGCTTGTCCAAACCGACAGCCCTCTCCTCCAATCCTCGCGCTCTCCTCCCCGCCCCGTGCCGGAATAACCAATCACTGCCTCGCACTGCTCAGCCCGCCTCCTTGCTGCTGTCCAATTGGACGGCGCCGCTCGCGTTTGCTCGTCTCGGGGGAGGGCGGGTGTTACGTGCCGTCGGTATTCCCGAAGCGCGGCGGCGCCGCTCTCGCCGCGCGCTGCTCGCGCACCGCCTGCGCTATCGGCGTAGTGGCC
>NW_005054329.1:5954156-5973334 GCF_000277835.1 Geospiza fortis | reverse complement strand
GACCCGGGCACAGCTCGGTGCCCGCCTCAGAGAGCGGCGACCCGGGCACAGCTCGGTGCCCAGCTCGGACAGGGAGCTGGGTCCTGAATGCCATTCAGTGCGTGACCCTGGAGTGCTAGGGGATAGGCTGTGACCTCACAGTATCCAGGGCTGAGAGCTGGCAGCAGCCCGGCGTAGGTACTGCTGGTGATGTGGAGCATTGAGCTGTCTCCCCTGTCTGCTCCGCGGTGTCTGCGGGACAGCGGAGCCCCCGTGGAGGTGGCCGGGCCCTGGCAGAGCCAGCTGGGTTCTCCTGCAGCCACCGGGCAGGAGAGGGTCTCTGATCACCCACCCACGCACCCAGCCACGCAGGCAGCTCCTAGAGTCCGTGAGGATTGTTTACTGCCCGGTGTTCATAACCTTGTCCCTTTGAGATGTTAATCAGCTCCTGCCTCCCTGGTTTAGGTGTTTTGTAAATGTGTAACGAAATCGCTGTCTGCAGCCCCAGATCTGAGCTGTGCAGGGCACAGCTCTGTGCAGAGCCGGTGGGAAGGCAGCGTTCCCGGTGGGCCTGGCCATTGGACAGCCAGATGACCTGATTCGGTTGTTATGCTGGGTAATCTGGAGCAGGCTGCTTGTTTTTTTCCCCTCTCTGCTGCTTTCTCCATTTATAAGATACAGGTGCTAACACTTAGGGCTGGTTGGAAATGCAGGAAAGAAACATATTTTGCATTTCTTGAGACGGCTTTTCCTTCCTCTTGTTAGTCTGCACATTAGAATGATCTAGTGCTGTAAACTGCTTCTAAATGATGACTGAAAATAGAGCAAATTTTTATTAGCTGCTTTGCAAAACAGAAATTACAAGGGGGATGACGACAGTGAAGCTTGCCCTAGGCAAAAAGGGGAAAGAGGATGTTGGGGCTGGGCTAATTGGGGCCATACCTCTTCAGACTGGAATGAGTCTGGACTGAATATTACCTATCCAAACAGGTTTTAAAGCAGGAGGAGGAGTGCAAGACTGGCTGGAACTAATTTACTCATTTCCCTCCCAAAGGCTGACCCAAAGACCTGTATCAAAGAGTTGCACAAGAGATAGAGACTGGAAGCTCTTTGAATGTGCTGCCCCAAGACTTAAGGCCTCTCCTGGGACTTGAGATGACTTCTCACAAGAGATGCTTTCAGGAGGGGCTGTGCTGAAGACACAGCACTGCAGCCTATAACTGGGACAGCTCCTGCTGGTCTGGAGCTAAGACCCAACTTCCCTCCCTCCCTTTTCTCTTGGAGATGTTGCAGAGATTTAATCTGACCTCTTCCTGCTCACCTGAAGCCTGCCGTGGCGATGATCCCACAGCCAGATCCGACCACCAAAGAGAAGAGAACCGTGCGTTTGAGGCTGGGCCCTCGTTGTAACTGAACTGGAATTCACCCCTGCTTCTGCTCCCACAGCGACTGCCCTTCCTCTGCTCGTCTGTTTGTGCTGTGTGCCACTTCTCCCTGATCTTGTTTGGAATTCCTGAGCTTTCCACACTGAATTTGCCCATGGCTTTCTTGATGAAGAAGAAGAAATTCAAGTTTCAGACAAGTTTTACTCTAGAAGAGCTGACTGCCGTCCCCTTCGTCAATGGGGTCCTGTTCTGCAAAATCAGGCTGCTAGATGGAGGAGACTTTGCTAGTTTATCTAGCAGGTAAGACCCTGTCTGAAGGCTTGCTGCCTGGCTGTGCTTCTTTCCCTGGTTATTCTTCCCTTGAGTGGTTTAGCATATGGCAACCACTTGCTTACCCCTTGATGGGATTTTAATAGTTCTGTTGTCGGGCCCCACATGCCCTATCATTCTCCAGAGCAGGGGAAGTGCATAGCTGAGAGCTCTGAACCTGGGTGGTGTTGGCTGATTTGAGCTGGATTGAATTTTTCAGAGATGAGGGGAGGGAGTGGGAGGTCACTCCTCTGCAAGGGGATTAAATCCTCTCTTCTCTCTCCCCCTCCTCCTTGCCCAAGTTGTCACACACTGTTTCAAACCCTGTTCTGTATTGCCTTCATGCCTTACTTGAACCTCAACTCTGTAGGAAACTATGTCTAAGCAAATCAACCCTTCCCAACTTTGCTCTCCCCTTTGATACTGAATTTCTCTTCTTGGTAAGGGTGGAAGTAGTTTGTTTTGCATTGTGAATTGCTGTGCAAGGGAAAACTGCTGCCTGCAGTCAAAGTTGTCAATGTTAAAGACCCAGTTTATCTCCTTGAACTGATGCCATTGCATTTCCCACTTCAGAACAGCAGTGTTTTCTATGTCATGTTGGAATCTTCTGCTACACATATTATAAGGTTCTGCCATCCTCTATTGGCATTTCTCTGCCTCCTTCAGGCAGGTCTGTCCCCACTCTTGTTACTAATTGCTAATAAAAACTTGCTTTGTTTCCAACTATGCACACAGATTATCACGAACAGTATGCAAACACAAATTCCATAACAGCCCAGACTTGCTTTCTGCTTCAAAATATGAAGGAAGCCCTCAGTGGCTTTCAAAACTTGTTTTTTTACTTTCCTGAGTGACTGCTCAGTTTTAAAGGCACAGGATTACTTTGTGCTAGCTGTTAACTGCTTTATCCCAGGACTAAAGCCTGGTTGGGTCTGGTTTTCCTCTTTGTAGTACTGTGTATTGAGTTTTCTCATTTCAGGAGAGGAGATTTTATTGGGCAAGCATAAAACATTTGTCTTGCAAACAGAAGTGTTAGGACAGTGCTCAAAGCTTGGGTTTTTTTTTTCCAGAGGCACCATGCAACCTCATCTGAAGTCCATAGAAGCCGAGGGTGTGGAACACCTCCAGAAATGGACTTTGAATTAATTTCTCTTTTGAAGAAAATCTATCAAAAGAGCTTTTCCTTCGTGTTCTCCCCTGGGGCTAGATCCTTGGGTTTGGTGGAAGCAGTTTATCTAAGGAATTCAAACAGTATGTGAACTTGGAAAGAAATTAACCCTTCCACTTCCTGGAATAAGTGGTGCGGGAGGGTGTCTCAGGAAAAGCTGTGCAGGGAAATGTCCATCTCCCTCTCTTTGTTGTCCCTGAAAGCAGCTTCTGGGAGCCATCCCTGGGGTTTGCTGGTGCTGCTAGCCGTGTGGGTTGCTTGCTGAGCTGGCTGGGGTTCAGTAGTTCGCTCAGCGTTGCAGATGTGTTCCAGCAGCAAAATCAACTGTAATTCAAAACCAAACACATACAGAGCTCTGAAACGAGCAAAGGCAAAGAGGGCTGGGGGGTTTCCCGCCTTTCCAACCTGTCTGTGCTCTAACTGAAAGCACATGGAAACCTGTTCCTGCTTGAAAAGTTATGGGTCCCAGTGGTATTGAGTCATTTGACCTTTTCCAAATATTTTTCCCTGTTGCAGTTAGAGAAACTTCAGGAGGGATGAATTTCCAGAAGAGTTACTGTGTGGAGAGGCTCCCAGATCATGCCTTGGCTTTGCTCTGTGCTCCTCTCTTCATTTCTGTCACCTTTTTGATACTCACTGGGAAAGGTTAAAGGAAAGGAGATGCTGTATATGTGTTCTGTTAGAAATCTGTGAGTTGTTTAGAATCTATGATTGGTTGTTTCTCTGAAATCACCCATTTCCAAAACTGATTGGGTTTGAGGTTGTAATGTCTGGCAGGTAATCTCTTGTGAGCTGCTTGTGTCCAAAATCTGGTGTTTGCTCTGCAATCTATTTGGGCTTCTGTGATCTGGGCTATTTGGAGGTCTGTGGCTGTGATTGAGCTGAGCTGTAGCTCTTCATGACCATGAGCTTTCAGAGAACTGATCTGAATAATGTGTCCCCTGTCACCTGGAGTCTGTAAACGAGGTTAGAAGTAGGTATAGGAACTCTTCACAGGAAACATTAAATCAGTTTTTGTAGTTGTCTGTGGAAAGAGGAGTGTTATACAGGAGCCTCCAGAGACAGATTTTTCAGGTTATTTACAATAAGCTTACTTGACACCTCATGCCTGTCTGTGGCGGGAGGTGGGAATATGAAATTCCCAATGAGTTCCAGGTGACACTGGGATCATTTTGACCTGGGGACAAGGCAGAAGGAGCAGCCTGCCCTGCTGGCTCCCATCAGCTTGTCCTGGTCCCACGTCCAGCTCAGCCTGGGTTGCACTCAGGGCTGCCACAGCCTGGTGCTCTGGCTCTGGTGGGACACACACCGGGCTGGGACCCCCTTCCCAGACTGCTCACTCCTCTGCCTGGAGGGGAACCTGTCTGAAATGTGTTAAGACTAAATGCTCTTAGGAATTCAAGGATGTTTGGGAAAGGTTCAGGTCCTGTCAGCACATTCAGCTTTAGGGATCTGCCTCTCCTGGGTTTTCTGGTTTGTTTGGGTTTTTTTAAATTGTTATTTTCTTGCAGGCAGGTACTCTTATTTCCAGTCTTCCTATGCTCAGGCCTTGCATTAAACTATGGTATTTTAATGACTAAAGTTTCAGCTGTAAATATCTTTTGGCTTGTCCTTTCCTCTCCCTTTGTAAAGTTTCCTTAGGCTGTTCTGGGGCTTCTGAGGGATAAAACTCACAGGTTTCACTTTACAGTGCTCTTTGTTAAACTTACAGACACAATAGATGCTTTATCACCTTGCAGTTGGATTACAGAAGTTGGGCATCTGAAAAGACATCTGAGCCAGGTGTAGACCAGGCAGATGCTGTATTTCCCAATATATTGAGAAGTACCAATATATTCCTTGAATATTTTTAATCCAGATACTTAAATAGCACAACCACCAGTGAATTCAGTTGCCTCCCAAGTATGTTTAAAAATAGCAGGCACAGAGAAGTAGGGATGTATTCATGGCAACCGTTTTTGTGGAGCAGGTGGGCGGCTGCATTTTGTACCAGTCTGAAGCTTTCTGGGGGGTGGTGCAGCTTTGTTCCTAGAGAGATGAGACAATAAATTCATCAGGCAGTATCCCATCCATGGATCAGCACAGACACGAGCCTGAGTGTCCAAATGAGTGCCTAAAGCTACAGGCTGATGTGGTAAGTTCATGTACATCTTTGGGTATCCCAGAAGAGGAAGACTCAATTAAATTCCCCCTCTCTGCTTACAGTTCATGTTGAGTGACAGCCAGTTGCTCTTTGCTTGGTGCTGAGTGATTTCTGGCTCTGTGCTGGCAGCGAGCGTTGCTGGCACACAGCGTGAAGGAAGTGGAAAGCCAGGTGCTATCCACAGACTCCTGACACCTCATCCTACATTGTTCTGTTAGCCTGCCAGCAGTTTCACTCTGGTATTTCTGGATTTGAAGGAAGGGATTGCACTCTGAAAACCCCTGTCTGACTCTAGGGGAAAGACTGTTTTGCATGAGTTGAACAGCTTTGAAGGCATTTCCCACCTTCCTCGTTGTCTTCTGAAGGCACCTTACACTGTATATTTTTTGAGACCATGCTTTTCCAAGCATCTGCAGCATTTCAGCTTGGTTTTCTGATCCTGGCACTCATTGCAGCAGTTTGAAACAATGAATGTCGCTTGTCTCTGCAGCCCTGCCCTGTTTGCATGTGGGCTGGATCTGGGAAGACCTGACCCTGTTGGGGTGGTCTGACCTCCAAGTGTATCAATGCTGCAGCCTGAACCCACAATGTTCTTATCCTTGCAGTTTTTGAGTTGCAATGAAAGGCCACTTCCTGCACTGCGTACTTGATTTATTTTTTGGGGATGTAAAGCTTCATCCAGAATACCAGAGAAACACTGATATTTGGGAAGGCAGCTCACATTGACAGCTCCCTGTGCACTGAGGTCAGCTTTTGTGTAAGTGTGCCTCTGTCATCATCGTGTAGGCACAAATGAGCTGAAGCTGCTTGCCTTTGGCAGCTGGTGGGATAAAAAGCATCGTAATGCCTCAGTGATAAACAGAACTTATTCACTACTGTAGGACATAAAAAAAGGAGCAAAACATTGCCCTGCTAATACAGGGCTGGCGATTCAAAACATTTTGTGAAGGGAGGTGCAAGTTGTGCCACCTCCAGAATGCAGCTCTTGATGGTGGGAGTTAGAAATCAACTACTTCACTGTCTTTACATGAATAGTCATTGTGCCTGACACTTCAGGTAATTAAGCTGACCGTGTTTAGCTTTTTCAGACTGGAAAATCGTTAGCTGTTTGTTTAATCAGAGACTGAAAGACTGGTTCAGCCTGGTTGAGATCTGAATCTTGACTACTCTCTGCCTTAAAAAGCAAAGGTTAGGTAGCTAAATAGTTTCTTCTAGAGTCCCCAAGAGGGAAGAAAACTGGCTGTAGTGAAAAGGGGATCACTTGCAGAGTGCTGCCTTTTGATTCCAGTGGGATTGTCATGGTTTAGTAGGGCAAGGAACTTGATTGTGACTTCAAACCATTCTCCCAGTTCCATATTTTAGAACAGTATGTGCTTGGCTCTATCCTCTGCTAGAGCACGGGGTATGTTAACGTATTTTAAAAGTACTTTTGTTGCAAATGCGTCTGGAAATGCAGACCTTCCCTACATGTACAAATACTCCTATTATACAGATCAATAGACTTAGTTTTCATGTTCCAGAGCAGCTTCACATAACATCCTTCCTTCCTGGCAGAACCTCAGGAATAGACTGGGAGTGTTAATGGAGAAGTGATTTGAATACAGCCTCTCGAAGTGATTTGCAATAAACGTGACCTATTTCAAGATAATATTTAAGAATAGTGCCTGCAGTGCCTTGCATTCAGAAACAAATACAGAGAAACTAGACAGCAAAGATGACAAAAAGGGGGTTCATTCCAGGAGTGCAGCTAAATGTAGGTGCAAGTTGTGAGAGCAGAAGCAGTGAATGAGGTTTAACCTCTCACAAGTTGAGCGTGTTGATAAAATTGCAGAAGTGATGAAGCACCGCAAGATCCTCGGCACAAACCATCTTAAGTTGTGTTTTGAGTTTGCAAAGCATTTCTGTCACCTTTTCTGGCCTCTGGCTGCTACACCTGCAGGGTGTGACAGATGCTTTGGGCTGTACTTGCCTCTTCCTGTCACCGGTCACCACATCGAAGCCTGTCACAAGACTGGCAGAATTACTTTAAACCTTCCTGCCACGGGGGCTGTATCCTGTTGGGTAAAGAACAGTCTCTGTTCATGGGCTGGCTCTGTCCTGGCTGCTGTGGCTCAGGCAGAGGCTGCTCTGCTGACCAGAAGCTGTGATGTGAGGCGCTGTAAGCGATACGCTGTGTGTACAGCATCAGTAAATACGGTCAGATACAGGCGGCTTTCAAACTTCCCCCTCAGCGCCAGCTCTGAGCTGGCATTGCTTTGACAGCTGACTCTTAGCAACAGCCTTATCTGTGTGACTTAAGCAGCCCTTGGCTCAGAAAAATTACTCACTGAAAATTAATGTTCTACTGGGAAACCAGGGCTCTGTGGCCCACTTAATTTGCAGGGTGACAGTACCATCAGTTCTGGCTGAGAATCAGGGTAGGTAGGTGAGAGTGGCCCTGTTTCTTTAAGACATGTAATTTTTTTTCCTGAAATACAGGGAAAGACCTAAAGGGCTTTCAGTCTCTTTATTCTTTCTGCTCTTGAGCTGCCATTAGTGTTGACTCTAGCTTTGTAGCTGAATTTCTGAGGAATTCATGCATGCCTTGGGCAGCCTGTGGTCTCTCTGCACAGCAGTTGGTATTTTAATAGGCCATAAGTTGCCAGTGGCAAGTTGTTCTGTTACCAGTCTCTAGATAAATGAGGCAGGTACAGATTTATTTCTTATTATTATTTTATTGCAGGAAACTACATCTGGTAGTGTTTCAGGAAAGAGGCCAGTGTCTTCTCAGATCACAAACCTCCCTCACTTCAGGCCTGGCAGTGTGGGATGGTGAACTCTGCAGCATCCACCTGTGTGTGTGGCTCTGTGAGGCCTCATCCGTGCGAGGACAGGCGGATGTGGCTCTGTGTGTGACCTCCCTTCTTCAAACAGGATATGTTCTGCATCCTCTGTGGGCTGCCAGCTCTTCACTTGCTTGCAGCCTACTCTGAAATGGATCAGAAATTATTTCGTAGCTGGGTTATTGTTTAATAACCAGAAGCCTTTAGAAATTCCCTGGGCCAACATTTGGATGTGCACGTTTCTTCTTTAGCATCCTGTGAACGCGTGTCAGTAATCCATGCTGTAAAGGTGATCATTTCAGGTGTTATTTCAGGATGTGTCAGCCCACCTCAGTACCAGCTGCTTGCCCTGCAGCGTGAGACACTTTATTTTTTTCCTCTTGCAGTTTATTCATATTGTGCCAAGTGCACTTGCTGGGAGACACGATGCACGTCGCTGTTGTAACTGCGGACTTGGCATCACCATCCCTCTGGTACCATACAGTGGGACTCAGCATCTCATTTTAGTGCCTGGGTTTGAAAGGCACTTCCCACTAGACAAACAGTTGTGCCAGTGTTCACTGCATAAACAGCCTTCTTGTTTGGTGTATTTTTAATCTGATGAGCGAGAAAGGGAATTGTTGTGCATGATTTGAAATTGCTGATTGTCGTGGATGTCATTGTCACGTGCTTCACATGGGTCACCCCTGTAGCTCAGTGGATAAGGCCAAGGAGCTGGGGTGGAGTTATGGGGATGAGGAAGACAATGAAGAGGAAGCACATGAAGACTAAAGGGTTGGGAGGAGGGAGGTGTGGAAGAGACAGGATGTTCTACATAAGCAGTGGCATTATGTAGGGGCCACACTCCCTGCGGATAGCGAGTAGCTGAGCTGGCAGGAGAGCAGGATTATGCCTTTCCTTTGGCTGGGTTTATCCTACCTCATTGGTGGGAGGAGGCCTTGAAGGAGGTCCCATGTTGTAGTAGGAGATAGGATGAAGCTAAAAATACCTTTACTGCTGTATGCTGTACTTTAAATAAGAAATGAACTCTGTCTGTTCAGCTGAAAGCACTGTCAGTGCTTACATGGGAGGAAGGAAGAGAGTATGTGGATTTACTGTCCTGGAAGGGCTAGAAAGCTGCAGCACTAATTAGCAATGCAGCTTTGGAGACCTACAGAGGTCATGTGGTTGGGTTCTCTTGTTCTCTGTCTGGTCACTTCTGTTTCCAGTCTTTAAGGGATAATATTGATCATCAAAATAAAAATGCAGATGGCCAGGAGAGGAGGAAGGAAGCACTTCTCTGGAAAAAAAAAACCTGGCATAGGGATTTTTTTTTTTCACCTTGCATTGTATCAGACTTTGAGGCTTCACCTATGCTTGAGACAGGAAAGGTGAGGTGGGTATGGCATCATGGTGTTCAGTGGGTTTTTGTTTGCATCTGTGTAGGTTGAGGAGAGGGTTTCCAGTTTAGTTGTGTTTCCATCATGCCTATTTCCCCTGCTAGCTCCCATTCTTCCCATCCTTGCTTAGGCTGTGCCTGCATGTCAGAGAATGTGAGGGAGGCCTGTAGGATATTTATAATTCAGCAGTTTTTCCAGAGCTGTTAATGCTCCATTGCTTTGAGATGAAGCAATGCCATTTGCTCTTAGGCAGCCTTGCTGTAACCAGTCAGCCCTGGCTAGAGCAGCCTCCTGCTTCCACACTAAGCAGCAAGGCTGAGCAGAGGTAGTCTGCTTGCCTGTGTTACAGATTAATTATGCAGTAACCCCTCTGCAGGAAAGCTTTCCCTGGCTTCTGTCAGTGGCCTGTTCTGGTAACACCAGGATATTGCATCTGTGTAAATGTCAAATTCTTTCAAGCACAGTGCTGTTCGTTTGTACTTCAGTAGCCCGCAGTGCTCTTTGCTGCAAGGAAAACTGTGCTGTGGAGGAGTGTATTTCCTACAACTGTTGCTGTGCTTTGCTGCCTTTCTGCTTTGTTGAACACCCTTTTTGTGCTGGATAGGGAGTAGCTGATGATACTGTGGCTCCTGCTCTCTTTAATGTCCATTTCTGATGTAGGTTTATAGTGATGACTTTTCCTGCTGTAAGTGCAAGTGCATCTGTTCTCTCAAAACAAACCTGTTGTTTTCCCTCCAGAAGTGATGCAGTACATCTCCAATGTCATTTGCTCTCAGCAGGACAGACTCAAGGGAGCTGTCTGAATACAGCTTGTAGTGACAGCCACAGAGGAGGCAAAGCCTTGCTGATCCTCAGAAACTTGCTCCTGCAGTGAGATCCTGTAGTCACATCTCCCAAGGCCTTAACCAGCACTTGCTGCTGGCACTAAATGCAGAGCTCTCTCAGATTCTGCTTTTAAACAAGATGTAATTTATGAGACTACCTTTCTCTCATTAGGACAATAGCACCATGAGATATTGGTCATTCTTGGAGAACTGTGTTTTTCTGCAGCTCTGGCTTCTCTCAGATTCTGCTTTTAAACAAGATATAAATTATGAAACTACCTTTCTCTCAATAGGACAAGTGGTACCATGAGATATTGGTTGTTCTTAGAGAACTGTGTTTGTCTGCAGCTCTGGCCCCAGAGGAGAAAAATCAGCTCTAGTTGCTATGTCTCAGACCCTTTTATCTCCCCTCTTGCTGGCTCTGATACTGAAACTGGGGCAGAAGGGAAGGGAGAGTTGGGAGAGGCTGAGTTAGGAGTCCCAGCCCATCCCCACTAGTACAGTGTTGAGTCAGGGGTCAACAAGCTTTGCTCAGCAGCCTCTTCTCATTTGCAAACCTCTCCTGCTGAGTGGCCTTTTTGCTGATAAACACCAGCAGTGATAGATATTGATGGAGGGGACAGAAGTTCAGGAAAAACATGTTTGAACCTTGTCCATAAAACCAGTCACCTGGTTTGTACTGCTGAATGGTGCCTCTATAAAGGAGCCATCCCAAAACACCTGTGTTGATCCTGGAATGAAAAAGTTGCTGTTAATATATAAAGCCCTTTTCCTGGGCTATTGTATTTGTTTTGAGTAAATGTGTACTCTATAGAAATGACTCATAGGGAAACACGTCTGAGCATGGTTGGGTGTTACCTCTTGGGTAACTAAACCTACTTTTAGCACAGGGTTGACTTGAGGCAGCTTATTTACTGAAAGACTCTTCAGCATGTTCGAGCCAAATTGCAGTGATGTTACATCATACGGTATTAATGAAATTATTCCAGAAATGAACTTGGCCTCATGTGCAGGTTAATTTGCACTATAAAGACCTCTCTGCTACAGCTATGTTGGCAAACTCTCCCAGCTGAAGTAGGGTTGATATTGGCAAAAAAAGTCACTTAACTATTCTGGCTTCATTACGTCTTCACGTGCCCTAAACCTGCCTTAGAGGCAAAAACATTTGTGTCTGCGCATCACTTGTGTTAGTGATGCTGTTCCTAGTCTTGTGTTGATTCCCTCTGAGTTTTCATTTGCCAGCTTTACTATCCCAGCAAAGCCTTGGCCTATTGAATTGACCCATGTCTGGATTTTTCTCATATTTTGGGGCAAGTGTTGATTTTTTTTGGTTTTGAAAGGTAGCTTTTTTCTTTATAAGTAGCTTTTTATTCATAAGAACATCTTGTGTTCGAAGCTGGCTTTCTTGCAGTACAGACTTGTAGCCATGTCTTGTGCCCTGTGAGGTGGACACATTATCAGAGTTCTCCTTGGTGGAGTTTACATTGCTGTCTTTCTTCACTGGGAGTTTAAATTTAGTCAGCAAAATCCAAATCTGGAATCTGTCAGAATGACAGCTAACACTTAGGGGATGAAGAAAGTTTATAAATATACACCAGCAATGGATAATCGGCGAATCTTCATTTTACATCTGTGCTCTGCCAAAAGTGAAAAGGCTTTCGAGAAAAGCCACGCTGTGATACAGAAACACATACTGGCTCAGAAATTTACTGTATTCTACCTTAATCTTGTAAGCATCTGTACAGAGCAAGCTTCAGAGTTTTTCTGAAGTGTTTGGGACCTTCTGAAACTTTAGGTCCTCAATCTGTTAGAACCAAAGGGGAAATTTGTATTGTGATTTGTCCAAAGGGCCAACAGGCCCTGGAAGATTTTCTTCACCCTATTTTAAATTTTGTGGAACTTACTGTATAGTTGTTGGTAATGAGCCTGAACACCCCTCCTTCTGTGCCTTCCACCCCCCAGGAACAGGGAATTCTCTCAGCTTGGTTTTTTTCATGGCCCTCTGAGTCTAGCTGGCTGGACAGGAGGCATAGGTTAGAGTTCATAAGAGGTAACTTAGTTAAGTTGCCCTCATGCCTGTTTTTTGCACATTTGATTGTTCAGTGGTTGTAGTTGTGGAATATGAGATCTAAGAGGTATTTAGGCCCAGAGTTAGACAAGTTTTTCAGAGTGTGGTGCGTGTGAGCTGCAAGGTAGCACAAAGCAAGAAGAGCAACACATATGAGCCAGGCTGGGACCACTGGCACACAAAACCCTGAGTGTGGAGCTGGTGGCTGACCTGGGCAGACCTGCTCTGGTTTCTTCTGAAATTTAAATCCTTGTCGATTTGCTTATGGGAGGAAAGCACTGGTGGTGGGCTTGGCACATGGCTCATTCTTGGCTAACCCAGCTCCGACAGAGTCTATCAGAACAATGGAAGTAGGAGTTGTGGGGTGACTCAGTGCATGATGAGAGTTCAAAAAAAGCAAATGCGTCTTTCAGCGTTCAATACGCACGTTATTACAGACTTGTGCTTTAGTAACTGACTCATCTATCCAGTTATTCCTTTCTTTACACTTAGGACTTTGGTAGTTCTTTGCTTGTGATGTTTTTGCTCCTGGCACACATCCCTGGCCTCAGACCAGGAAGAGCTCGTGCTCTGTGGATGTGGCAAGAAGTCCTTGGATATTTGTTGCTTTGGGTTGGTCTGCCTTAGCACAGTGTGTAACAATAGATTGCATAGCATTTACTGTTACACTCCCTTCTTGGATTTGTTTTCCTGATGTCCAGCTTTTCTTCTTTGCTTCCAGATGACAGAATGTAAATTACAAATACCTCAAAGCAGAGTGGCTCTGCTGGGCATGTCCCATCTTTAAAGTGTCATGTACCCATCCCTTGCTGCTTGCAGCCAAGTCTGTTAGAATTATTTCTCCATGCCTTCTCCGTGCTCCACCCTTGCTTACCCTTCCAAAACTTATCTGACTTGTTCTATAACTTAAGTTCTAAAGGGTCATTTTTCTGTGACTTACTTTCTCCATTTGGCACAATTTTTGTTTCCTTATGCAGCTTTTCCTGTAGCACTTGGTCACCAGGTGCATGTGATTTTTTTAATAACCTGCATTGTTTCATTTCTTATAGTATTTTTAACATAATTCATATTAGGGGGACCTTAATAGTTATAAGATTTAGATACAAGAAGTGGTTGGAAATATTTCTTCTAGGATAACTCCCAGTGGTTTGAGAAGCCCTGAATGTACTGGAGAGCCTGGCTACCTAGTGCAGTGCTCTGGAGTACCTGGGATGCACTGCCCTGGAAAGCTCTTGCCTGTGGGACATTGTGCATGAGGTGCAGCATTTCATGTCTGTCACTTCCAAAAGACACATGGCTGGGTTCATGTGACTGGAGTGCAGACATAACTGAATTATTTCCAAGGAAGCTGTTAATACACAACCAGGGATGCTGATGCTGGAGGGTTTTGTTCTGGTGACTGACTGACTGCCACTCCCATTCTCCAGGAAGCATTATCACTCCCTGGCTTGTGGTGGTGGAGCTTCATCAAGATTGATCACTGCCTTGGAGGGAACTGATACGCACAGTTCCAAAGATGTACTTTACAGAAATAGGCTTTTTCTGGAAATAAAGTTAAAGCCATCAAAAGTCAATCCCTTGCCTGCTAGATACCAGCTTACTCCTAAGGATGATATCTAAATCATTCTTTGAATACTGTTTTTATTTCATGCTTGCCTTATTGGTTTTGCTCCAGTTCTTTCCTCAGCTGCCTTTCACATACTCAGTGCTGTCATCATCATCCCCTGTCCCCCAGTGAAGCTGCCTTGACTGTTCCTTAGCTTGGTTTCTCAGTTGTGGCTGGAGTTTCTTCCATTAGCTTTTTTTTTTTCCTGTACACTTGCCATTAATCCTTTTTCCTGTATTTGTCTCATGTCCAGTCAAGTAGGGATTAGGCAGCCTGTGCTCTTAACTGCATCAGTGGGATCTGGTTTCCTGAGCTGACTTTCCCCTACTCTTCCTTCCCTGTTCACTCCTCCCCAGCTGCCAGTGAGCAGCAGGAGTGGATGTATGGCCATCTCCTGCTGGGAGACAGCAGGTGAAGCCCTGCAGAAGCTTTGGAGCTTGCCTTGTTCTCCCTCAAATACGCTGGGTTGTGTGATTGGCTCATTCTAAAAGCATTGGTGTACATGTTTAGCATTTAGGAGCCTTTACATATCACTGCTCTGGTGCCAGTGAAGAACTGAATAAATATAAGCTGATGCCACAAGGGAGATGAGGTGTTCTTCTTCACTGTGGGCCGTTGGAATGGGTTTGCTGGGAGTTCAAAAGTTAATTTTGTGAGTAGCTTGGTAGATGCAGTGACCTTACTGCTGATCCCTTGTTTAAAACACTTGCAGTGAAACATCCAAATAAGACTTGTTTCAAATGACAAAGGCTTGCTCAGTTCTCTCAGTAACACAGTCTGCATCATCTGTCTCTGAGCCATTTTTCCATCATAACTGCTCATGTCTACTGAACAACAACCAGCACTTGTCAGCTGGAGAATACAGGGTTGTTTGCAGAGGGGGAGACGTCCAGCTCCTTGGGCTGGCAGTTGTTCTGGCCAGTGATGTAAGCTCAGGCACAGCAGAGTGACTTTATTGTTGGGAGTTCCCTGCAGCCTTTGCACTGCTTCTGCTCAGGGAAGGCAAAAATCCCTCTGTGTAAACTTGTAAGGCCTATGTCAGCCTCCAGGTTAAACTAGGATTGCATACATTGTGTATCCAGCTGGTTTTAATGATGTTCCCCAAGGGATATGGTGTGTCACTTCTCAGTTTTCCTGGGATGTGTTCCCACTGAGTTTCCCAGCACCTATTGCTACACTGTGTTTGCTTCTGCTTCCCTACCTGTGCTTGACAGCAAAATTGAGCAGATGCTGGCAGCCCTGAGCTTCACTGATGTGACCTGTTCCTGTGGTTCCCACAGTGCATCCTGCTCACTGTGCATCCCTCTCCTTTTCCTTGCCAGGCATCAGGATGGCAAAGCCTCAGAGCTGCATTTTTCTTTAATAACATCTGTACTGCTGTGAAGTGCCCTGTCCTAAGCCCTTTATTTGGAGATACCTGCAGGTTCTGAATTGTAACTCTAAACCAGCTAATGGCTAAATGAGGGCTTGCTTTGTATTACATATGTATGTTCACCCACTTTTGTAATTCCTGTGTTTTATAGGCAGTGATTAGGCACCGTTTGTAGGATGGGATATATTTTGGTATGCTGTGAACAACGGGGTGTTCTGGTTCCTGAACATCCTAGAAAGTCAGTTTCAAAACAGGCTTTTCAGGGATTTTTTTCTTGCAGTTACTCAAGGTCTTTCCTACAGCTTTGCACTAGGTAACCTGGTTAAAATAGTAACTGTCTTCTCTGGAGCAAAATGCAGGATTGTTCCAGGCTTTTCCAAGCTATGGGAGTGTCAGTGATTCTGCTCTAATTCAGCCTTTGGAAGGGCTGGGGATTAGATGGGACTGTTTTAACTGTGTCTCTGCAGATGAAAGCAGAGCTCTGTAAAGGAATGGTGTAGAAGATGCCTTTCAGGTGCAATCTGTTGAAATAACGTGATATTTTGTTTCTCTGTGATTGAGGGGATTGTACCTGCATTGCAGGGATTGTGTTCCCTTACTCCCCAAAAGACACACTGCTGGTGTGTGTCAGGGCCCCTTGAAGGGCTGTTTTTCACTGCACTTAAAAGAATCTGAGCAGGGAGTTGGCTTGGCAGCCTCTTTAAAATGGTATTATCTCTCCTGTGCCTTATCAGATAAGATGCTGCTGTTCCTGCTGCAGTGGTGAACCAGGGAGGAGGGTGCAGAGCACTAGGTCTGCTGAGAGGGGGATTAGTTCTGCTTGAAGGCTCTGACACAGATCCACATCTCAGAAGGAGGACAGTGAGCATGTGGACTGAGCATCAGAAACAGGAAAGCTTACCCTTCCCCTCTGTGTAAGGAGGAGGAGTAAATCTGAATAAGAAGCTCTTTGTGTGTGCTTATCTCTACTGTCCCATTTAGCCTGAGGTTTTCCCACATTTGCCCCATGCATGAAACATCAGACTGAGACACATTGCTCTAGTGAAATGTTTGACATTAAAAGCTATTTTTTGTTGCTGCAGCCCTTTCAGTAAGGCTCTGGCCTTTTTATGACACTGTCTGATGTGTGACAACTGCCATAAAGCAAGAGTGAAACATCCTTTTTTCTAAATGCTTCAGCAAGGCAAAAGTGTTTCAGGGGGTGGTGTGTTGGAAGGTTGATACCCACAGCTCAGCTCTGAGTCTGTAAATAGAAGTTTTAATCTCTGCTCTAGTGTTTCATTAGCTGGTTTTCATGTGGGAGAGAGGTTCACAGTGTAGCCCAAGATAGCATGGGTTGTATATGTGGCCTTTTTCTAGCAGTGTTTGCTTTACCAGCTTGAATTCAGAGTGAGCCTTGTAGCTTTCTGTGACAGTGCTGGTCTGTCCATGGCACTTACACCACAGCTAGGAAACATCTCTTCTTTAAAGTCTGTTTCTTGTGTGATTTTCTGCCTGTCTCCAGAGCTGTGTGTGAGATCTCAACCCAGAGTGGCCTTGGAGGCTCCTCTGAGTTCACTGCTGCCTCTCCAAAATCACATAGAGCAGTGGGTCCCTGCTGGGCATCATTCCCATCACTTGAATCCTCACCATGCTATGGTGAAGCATCTTCCAGCTGCTCTTTTCCTGGTGTGTCTTCTCTTGAGAGGTAGAACGAGGGATGCAAAAAGCTTTTCCTTGAGCTGGAGGTAGATGAGCAGCTCCAGGATTAGAAAACCTCACAAAGCTCTTTCCAGAACTCTGCTTTTCACAAAAGCTGCCACAGGATTGCACTGGTTTATTCTGAGGAGGTATATTTAGGTCTGGAAAGAGTAATTACACAGCTTTGAATAAGTCTGAAGTCAGAAGAGGGCATAGCTTAGTTTGGCAGGGATTCAACCTTCTGGGACTCTTTTTGCAAAATTATACAGACAGCTTTTTTAAAATAAAACTTCTGAAGACGTGTTGAATTGGCACCTAGACCTGGCATTGGTGTGAACTATTTCTGGTTCTCCAAATACAGAGTGAAACTTAAAATTAGACACTTCTGGTTTTAAGCTGTTCATTTCTGCTTTACTTTTAGTTGCCTTGTGATTAGGATGAAAGAAAACTCTCAGTGCAGCCCTCACCATGCTTCTTGGGTGTTTTTTTTTGTTTCTGTATGATGGTTCATAATTGTACATCAGAGAATATTCCTGGGCTATATACAAAACTGCTCATCATCTGAGTTCTCCTTTTTTTTTTTGTCCCTTTTTTAGTGTTCTCTAATTACCAGCCTAACTTGAAGGGAGGTGGATAGGCAAAGCCCATTGCTTCTCCACATGCCATCTTCTGGAAATGTGGAACTAATTTTTTAGAGTTCAGTTTGAAACAATAGAGCTGTTGCTTGTTTGTCTAAGGATACAGACCCAGCCCCCACCCTTTAAAATAAAAACCCAAAAAAGGTTGAAATTCATTATTGAATGATTGTGAACTGCAAAGCAGCTCTGGATTTTGTCTTATAAACTCCTTCTTGCCATGTGCAGACTGTTCCAAAGGCACAAAACCCCTAAGCTGTGTGTGCACCTGCAGCTGAGGTTCATGATCACAGTGCTGTGGGTAACATAACACCCCCAAATCCTTTTCCTAATCCCTTGCACTGTGTGGTATCTACAGCAGTTCTGGAAAGCCAATGTACATCCTTAATAAGAAGCAGAATGTCTGTTAGAGGAGCTTAGGCTAAAGGCAAATTAGCTATGGAGCTCTGGATCGCTAATCAGTACTTTTTACCACGTTTGGAAGTAATTAGCTTTCATTGGACTTAGCAGCATCCAGCAGATGCTTAATCATGGCTGCATTGTAAAAGGAGTAAGAACTCCTGAGTAAGGAAACTCAACTCACATGCTGGAGCAGCAGCTCTTGATCCCACTGAGGATCCTGCAGCTGTGGAGCCAGGCATGGGCTCTGGGAGCTGGAGGGAGCATCCCATGAATGCTCTTGTCTGGCAGGAGTTAGAGCTCTGATCAGGGTTGGGAACAAGGTGTGCTCCAGTGTGCTGCTGGCTGCCTGAACAGCTTTCACTTGTAGCTGCCTTCCAGCATTGCCTTGGAGCTCTGGTGTCAGTGGTAGCTTTAGCTTTAGCCTTGCTTTCTAGAAAATAGCAGTTCCTTTCCAAAGGTGACTAATGCTGTTAAAATATTCAGTGTTTCCTGCATCCCCCTGTACCTGCCTTGTGTTCACAGGTGGTTTTCCATTCTGTTGCATACCTTTTCTCATCTGTATCTTGAGTTTTTCCTTCCTTTAGGCCATTTAAGATGCTTATTATTGAGGCTGGTTTAAGGCACCCATATTTGAAGTGTAACATGCCTAATTTGGCTGGCATGGTGCATATTTTATTACAGACAAAACCTTTTTAATCCCTCTGGATGTGTTTCTTCCTCCAGTCTGAGAGAGCTGGGGTGAGTTGAATGAAGTAATGAGAACCAGATCTCATCTTGAATTAATAATCCCAGATTCAAAGGTATTTTTGGCACTTAGATGTCTCACTTTTTACTGACTTCAATAGAGAGCCTGAATTCTGTCTGGAAGGGATTTAAGTTCTCTACCTTGAAGGAATTGTTGCCTTCTGTCTTCTCTTGTTTTAAACGGGGATGATCAGCCTTTATCTGCATTACAGAGGATTACAGATTTCAGGTTTTTGTCAGTTACTCCTTTTCTGTTCTCTGTGTCTCCCTTGGTTGGCACATTTGGTCCCACAGAATGTCTTGTAGGACCAGCAGGGACCTCCTGGCTCAGGATTGAGTCCCTGGATCTGTCCCCTTGGGCTCACCTCGAGGTTGCCCTAATGGAATGTGAGCTACAGCTTCTTCCCCTTCCTTCCCAGGAAGAGTGGAGACACTACCAAGGCTGATCACTCTCCCCTTTGCCACCAGTCCCTTTGGCCTGGGTCAGATGGTGGGAAGCCTCCCTTTCCCTGCTAAAGCAAACAGTTTATCAGCTGCCCTTGCACCTTTGTCCTGTGCTAGGAGGAGAGATAAGAGTCAGACTTGCTTGCTCACAGCTGTCAGTGCCTTCCCTTCCTCCCCTGGGCTCATCACTTTGAGAACAGGACTGGCTGAGGGCCAAG
>NW_005054329.1:5936602-5954130 GCF_000277835.1 Geospiza fortis | reverse complement strand
TGTGGAAGGACCCACACACCTTGTTTCCAGGCTCCTTTGAACCAGTTTCCCTGGAAAGGTAAAATCCAGCTTCCCCTGAGGGCTATGTGGAAGCCAGAGCTGTAGCTGAAGTGATTCCTGCACTCAGGAAGGTTTCTTCTCTTCCTCGTGCAGGCTCAGGCTATGCCAGAGCCATGTGCTTCTCCACTCAGCCTGGAGATCAGGATGGTCTGCTCAGAAGCCGTGCAAGCAAAACCATCTCTTCCCTGGCTGAGCCCCTGCAGGATTTGAGCAATGTTTGCTTGGTGTGACCCTGTCTGCTTGCCCCAGGAGCATTTCCACATGTGTTTTTGTCCTCCTTCAAGCTGGCCATCCTCACTGGCTGAGTGCCAGCCCGAGGAGCAGGGAAGGACAGGCCATCCAGGACACAGAGCACTTTGCTGTGCAGAGGCTGTACAAACAGACATGCTGGGGGGAGATAAGCTTGTGAACCTTCAGCCCAGTTCAGGTGTGGAGATTTGCTCCATGCAGGCTGGACAGAGAATGAGCTAAACCGGCTGAGCAGGAAATGTCAGAGCTTAGGAGAGTTTTAAAGGCAAATTCTGTTGATGAGATGATTAGTATTTCTGTAACCTGGGTGGATTTTACCTGTATTGACTAGTGAAAAGCTTGATGCTAACTTAACACTTTTGTGTGGCTCAGTTTCAGGTAAACCAAGCTGCTGCAGAGGATCTTTATGGGCTAGGATGCCAGTCACTAAAAAAGATACTTAATAGCTGGTCTTGATTTGGCTTTGTACCTTTATTTTATTTTTTTTTTCTCATTCTTATAGAGAGGAAGTTCAGGAAAACTGTGTCCGCTGGAAAAAGAAATTCACCTTTGTGTGTAAAATGAGTGCCAACCCTGCCACAGGGCTCCTGGACCCCTGCATCTGCCGAGTGTCTGTCCGTAAGGTGAGCACCCAGCTTTGCTTCTGGCAGGTGGCAGCACACCAGTGATGTACTGGCAGCTGCTTGCTGGCTGCTTTTTGGCAGCAAGAAAAATTGTGTGGACTGTGGTGGGAAGGAAAGATTGTTTGGAACAGGATATGCTGGAATGGAGCCTCTCTCTCCAAGAAGAGTCCTTGATGGAGGATGGAAGCGACTAAGGTGGTGGTAACTCTTGAGAGAGAGGCTTGTGAATCCTGAGAGCAGATCCCAGGACTGAGTAATGACTTTCCCCCTGTTGCCCCAGCACATATAATAGCTGCTTTTCCTGTTTTGTTTTGTTTCCCAATATAGGAGCTGAAGGGCGGAAAAACCTACTCAAAGGTAAGAGCATAGAAAGGGCAAATATAGCAGAGTGAAGATGGTCTTGTCTCCTGCTTGTGCTTTACACCCATTAGAAACCAGTGGCTGCTGAGTGGACCAATCTGGAGAGATGTTCATTAGTTCTTAGTTTGAGTCTGAGTTAAGAGATTTCCCAAAAAACTCGGCTTGCTGGGACAGGATCCAGATTGCATTGGATATGGATTTGAGATGGGGGTTGGAGAGATGATCTGCATGTCCTCAAACTTTGGGGAAGTTCTGAGTCAGATGTGAACTCTCTGGCTTCTGGCAGCATGTCTCTAATAAAGAAGCAGGCTCCAATTCTGTTCTGCAGAGCACAGCAGCCAGCTGGGGCAGGCACCTCACTGCCTCAGGAGAGCAGGCAGGAGCCTTCAGCAGAAATCACTGCCTGCCAGAGCACAGGAGACACCGAGGCAAAAGCCAAATGGATCAGCAGGGATCTTAGTCTTGGTTTCTCTTCCTTGCATTTTCTTGCCTGTGCTGTGGGACAGACAATGGGCCACCCCCTTCTCCTCCTTGTGCTGGATCAAGAGACAATGTTGGCTTAGAAGCTGAGCTCACACAGTGCCCAAAATGATGTTTGTTTGAAAATGAGTCACTGCTGTTGGCTTCTAACAAACAAATGCTTTGGTCACACACAGCCAATTCCTTCTCATCAAAATCCTTTCTGAGGCCATGGAGGCAACTGGCTGTGAAAGGTCTACTGGAGTAGCTCCTGTGTTCTGCTGTGCTGGGGGGGAGAAGGCAGTGTGGCTTTGTTCCTTTTTTGTTGCTAATTAGGACATGGTCTCTAGGGCCATCAGTCTCTCTTTTACTGAATTCACACCTGTGGGAAGGTTATTCATCCTGCAGAGCTGCATGTCCAGGGAGAGCAGCATAACTAGAGGAAGGGACATAGCAAATGCATCAGCTTTTGTCTCCTGCAATGTCCATCCTGAAGCTTTCTGCACGGTTTAGGAAGGTAGAATTAAAGGAAGCCTGCAGGCACGTTTCTATAGTGGAGTTAACCTGGAGACCTTATTCAGGTCATGTTCTAACCTACTTCCTTTTTGCTCAGTCTTGAGTTGTGTTTAGTGGCATTTAACAGAGACTGACTCCCTCCAGCCCAGAACTGGAAACCAAATCTCAAGTACTTGTCATGTCTTGGGCTGGTATCTTGCTTGATCTCCTGTGAAAAAGACAGATGTGTTCTCTGAGAAGATGATCTGAAGCAGCTCAGAAATGAGAGATGTCACATCAGACAAGAGTGACTGCAGTCTTGCCCAGTGGACCAGGCTTGTTCTAGGCAGGTTCTCATAACAGAACTGGTTTGGGCTTCCTAATGTTTCTGGTAGAAGTCTGTGGTGCATGTCCATGCAGCTGTTTTCCCATTTTACACCATGAGTCCCCACCTTTTTAAACTATCCCAATTCAGCTGAGAACTCCTCCAGTCATGGCAGTAGATGTAGAGGAAGATGAAACTGTGAATGCCCTCTGTACCTGGTCCCCCATGAGCAGGGACTGAGGGTGTTGGGGCTGTTTGTGCTCCAGGCAGTTTCCAGTGCCTTGCACACCTTGGGGTTTGACGTGAATGTCACCTCAGTGTCAGGGGTGACAGGGCGGAAGATGACAGGAAGGTCTGATAAAGCTGAAACTCTTTCCCTGAGCTGGAAGAAACACCATCAGCTGGCTGGAAAACTGAGGAAACTATTCTGGAAGGTTATATCTGAAAACATCCTTTTGTTAAGGGATCTTTCCTCTATATACTGGGAGTCTGCTTCCTGAAAGAGTTTCTGACCTCAGCACACCATGTGAGCTGCTGGTGGGTTCTCCCACACTCTGCTCCAGTGTTGATCTCCTCTCAGAATTCAGTGCTGTGGTGGAGGAAGAGGGGTCTGGGTCTGGGCCACCCCTGTGCCATGCTGTTCTCTTGGTGTGGTGGTGCTGTGTCTTTGTCACAGTGATGGATTGCATCTCCCTCTGTGGCTTTCCTCCGTCCTGTTTATCTCTTAAGAGATAAAATTTTTTTCCTTATTGGTGAATAGTTAGCAAACGGCATAGCCCTTGGCTAGAAGAGACAGAAATTTCTGCAGCAAGGGCTGAAGGCACGCTTGCATCAAAGGAATTCTTAAGTGAGAAGAGAGGAAGAAAGGTGGGTTTTTTTCCTTCTTTTTTTGCTGATAAAAGGTTCCCTCTCTATCACACCTTTTTTTTTTTCATTTGCCATCAGGAGTTCCCCTTTGAGAATGGAATGAAGGAAGCAGCTACATTAATCTTGCTGCTGTTTCACCCCTCAATCATATGTCTTGATCAGACTGTGATTCTTGACTTGGAGCAGTGGGAGCCAGGGTTCCTCTGGCAGGGACTGTTTTGTGCTGGGACTCTCCATCAGCTTCCTCAGCTGACAGGGGCACCACAATTCCATAGGATGGTGCTACTGTTGGGGCTCTCTGCTCAGTTGTCATGCAGCTGTCAGCAGCAGGGCAGAAGGGATGTGCTGCAGAGCCCAGAAGGACAGAAGGACCTGCTGCTGCTGCTCCACCTGTGTTCCCTGCTCCCCTGGGAGCTGCCCTGCTGCTGCTGTGACGCAGATGCTCCACGCCTGGATGCTTTGGCCACATACAGAGAACAGCATGTCCTGCTGATCAGATGAGATGGGACACAACTGCCTTCTGTTCCTAAAGCTGTGCATAAAACAAGCTGTAACTTTTTCTTTGAAACACTGTGTTAATACACTAGGGATTAGGGCAGGAAAACAAAGGTGCTCTTCATTGTGTGTGTATTTACTCTGGAGGGATCGGTGCCCTTTTTGAAAATGCGTGTGATCTTCAGCTTTGTCACCTTCCCTGTTTGCTTCCCATTTGTTAGAGAAGGTTTAGAGAGCTCACAACTAAATCTCTCCAAATATTTCTCTTCCCTTCTGCCTGTCAAACCAACCCCTTGCTGGTTAAACCTGAGCAGTGTTGAGGAGGTGCTGCCCAGCCCAGCAGCTGCCTCTGAGGGGTGAGGCACAGGCAGTCCCACATGGCTCTGGGCCTCCAGCTCCCTGTGCCCATAGTCTGTTGTTTTTGTCAGGATGGTGTCACTTTCCCCTGTAACAATATCCTTTCATCTCCTGGTTCACATGCTCCACTGCATTCTGGGATGGCGCAATACAAAGAGTGCCTTATTATGTTCGTATATGTGTGATTCTGTTTTTTCCACATTGTTGACCTGGTGCCTTCCATGTCCTTGGTTATGCAATGGCTGCAGGCTGGTTAACACTGTCCTGGCCACCAGCACTACTGTACACCCTTCTTCCATGTGGGCTTGGCTTCCTGGAGGCCTCCAAGTGTCCATCGAGCTAGGGGTTAGGAATGTGACCCTGTCCATCCTCAAGAGCAGGGACCTTCACAGCCACCACTCTGCCCTGGCTCCTGTTCCCTCCCTTTGGTCTGTGTATCCCTTTATGGAATAATCCCTTTATGGAGTATTGTCTGTTTTCTCACCTTCCCCTCCTTTTTTCCTTGGCTGCAGCTGGGCTTTGCTGATCTAAATCTGGCAGAATTTGCAGGCTCTGGATCCACTGTCCGTTGCTGCTTGCTGGAAGGATATGATACCAAGAACACCCGACAGGACAACTCCATCCTAAAGGTACAACAGCTAGAACCTACAGAGCAGAAATCCTGCTTAGGGCTTTGGGGAGATCACAGCACAGTGTCAGGCCTGGGAAAAAGTCCTTTTATGTACAGAGACAGGATTTTGCTTTTGTGCTGCTAGACTGACTTGGGAAGCTTCCCATTATCAGAGTTGCCCTTTGATAATTTGGCATTGATTTGGCCAAGCAGTGACCCTTGACAAAAAAACCAGGAACAGGAGGGAAGGAAATGTTACAAGGCATTGTCAGCATGACCCAGCTGGTGTCCTGCTGAGCCACTGCCACTTGGAGTTACTGATGCCAGGGATTTGGGGCAGGGAGGGGAATACTTTGCTAAATCCCTGAAGCTGATTTCCCTGGGAAAGGAGCTAGATCTGGGTGATCTTTACACCTAGCCCTTGAAGTGAGGAACTCAGTGCAGCATGGCTAATGATGTGCCTTGTGTCCCCTCTCCAGGTCACGATCGGAATGTCCCTGCTCTCTGGGGACCCCTGCTTCAAAACGTGAGTTCCTGCCTGTACCCCGTTCTGGGCAGGCACTAAAATTGATGAAGGGAGGGGAAAAGATGCCCTTGATATTGGGAATTACAGTAAAACTGGTTGAATCAACCTGAAAAGCACAGCCAGCCTGTGCTGTGAATTGGTTTTGTTCTCTGCTCTGGCTTTCCCAGCTCTCATTATTGCTGTGCACAGTATTTTCCCTGCTGGTGCAACTTAGGTTTTAGAAACCAGTAGATTTTGATTACAAACTTCATGTTTTGCATGAAGGATGGAATTTCTCGTGGCTCTGGGCTTGGTTTCACTGACCTCCAAGAGGAGAAAGGTCAATAAAGAAAACAGTCTTGGAAGTGGACATGCTTCAGCACATACCATGGGGGATAAAGATCTCAGATTGAAACAGCAACAAAAATACTTCAAGGCTGAATCATTTTGATTTTTTTTTTCCTACAGGGCTCACAACTTGTATTAATTAGCAAAGAAATTGCAGTAATGTGGGGTTTTTTTAATGCATAATGATAGGAAAGGATAAGTACAGTTAGGCTGGGGAGCAGTTCTGCTGTTTAAAGAATTGTTGGTGAATCAACAAATATCCTGATCTCACACCACAGTGCAGCATCACAGTCCCAGCCCTGCTGGGTGTGCTGGAAGGTGTGTGACTGCACAGCAGGGCTGCCATGTGCCCAAAGGAATATTTCATGTTGCTTCCCAACAGAATGAGAGAAGAAGGCTTTACCTTGAGGCCAACTCTTGTAGATCTAATTTTAGGAGCTAGCTTGGAGTGCATAAATTAGCTCAAATTCTTGTTTAAAAATGCTGCATAATTTTTGGTAGGTTTGTTTTGTGAGTGGCCTTTTGTAGTGCTGCAGTATTTTCTGACACTTTTGAACCCAACATCAGTGTCATCTGATTCTGAAGAATTTCTGCTTCAGAAGAAAGTGCAATATAGAAGTTTTGAGTATCTTAAACCATGACTTTATAGCAGTAACAGATGTTCTAAATCTAGGGTTCTGGGATGTCTGGTAATAATGTCTTACAAAAATACCTGTTGCTCCTTTGCAATGGAAGCAAGTCCCACTGTTAGAATGCCTGAAAATTACACAGAATAGGATATAAATATCCATTTAATGTAAGTAGGTTCAGTCTGAAAGTCAAACCTAATTTTCTTGAAGGATTTTTGCAGTCATTCCCACTTTTCCCTTTTATGTTGATGATGTGCAAATATCTAAAAATAGAAACTTTGCATGTGGAATAGTCCTTGATCAGTAGAGCTTCTGGTAAATGACACTCATTAGAGGGTTAGGCAGGAATTAAACTGTGCTGGGAAATCACTTCCAAGCACTGGTTTTTTGCAGCACTCCATGAACCTTCTCCTGCTGGGGTTGTTGAAAGGGGCAGAGCAGCTGAGCTGACAGACCAAGGGGCTGCTCCCACAGCTGCTGCAGGAACAGTTTGCTTGCTTAAGGTTGTAAAAGCCTTAAAAACCTGTGAAGCCAAGTCCCCAAAGCACCTGGGTGCATGCAAATCACTGATAAGGTGATTAGGGTTTTTTTTTTCCTGGTGAAGGCATGCTGTGAGTTTCTTGAAAGCTTTATAGCCATTCAGCTGCCCCCATTAAATATTCTGCCTTCCAAAATACTGCAGAGATCCCCTCTCATGTAACATCTTCCTTCAAAGCTCTGAATGAGAGAAAATATTTTATTTCTCACTCCTCACTTAAAATCCATAATATGATTCTTTAGTTCCAGTTCAGACTTCAGGCTGCAGAGAGTTTAGGGCTCCAACAGGAATATTCACTTTGCCACGCTGCACATGCTGTGGCTTCCACCCAAAAGCACTTCTGGAGGAAGGGAGGGGACTCCAGGCACTCACAGATCTGCCCTGCAGTCAGCATTTACAAAGGGATGTTGCAGGCTCACAGAATAACCAGAAAAATAATTCTGACAGCTGGAAAAACACTTTAGTTTCACTGAAAAGGAGTTTAATAGTCAGTTAAAAAAGGGAAAGGTTATTTGATTGTTGTAAAAGTGCTCTCATAAAGGGGGCAGGGTTGCTGGGATAAAAGGTTTCATTTTGGCCAAAGAGGTGTAGGAGAAAGGAAGCTGGACTTGAGAGAGGGACAACAGCGAATTGGTTCCTGTTGGTGAAGCCAGCTGGCCAGTGGACACTTGCTGGGGGTGAAGGGGCAGCTCTGGATGGTGTCCTGGAGGACAGTGCAAGTTCTGAGCCTGCTGTCCTGTATAAATGAATGAATGGCCCCTTTTTGCCTTAATTTACCTCAAAAATTTGTTTTTTCTTGTAATGCAGTCCAAGGTAGGGATGACACCAGTCTTGCATGTGGGAAAACAAAACCCAACATCCCATTTGAGCTGCTGGTCAGAGGGCTGCCAGCATCCCCCTGCTGAGAAGGGTGGGATGGACAGAATGATGCCTGCTCCCTGCCTGGCTGTCTGTAACTGCCTTCCCTTCTGATTCCAGGCCTCCTTCCACTGCCAAGTCCATCACCATCCCAGGGCAGGACTCCACTCTGCAGCTGACCTGCAAGGGCGAGGGAACCACCAGCAGCACCAGCTCCTCCACAATTGGCTCCCTGCGCCAGGCCAAGCCAAGAACTGCCATCCTCAGCTCAGGTCTGAATGCCCACCCTGCAGCCATGCCATGCCTGGCTCTGCCTGGACACTCCTTTGTGTTTCCCAGCAGTTGCAAGCTCAGAAACTCTTTAATTTTTCATGTTTTCCCACACCCGTCCTCAACCCCCATTGCTCATTCAGAATATTGAGAATAACAAAGCCATCTAAGTGTAACTGAGGAAGGTTGAATATTTGCCACGTGGATCTTTCTGTTAGTGGAGATAAAGAGATTTGTTCTTTTTGCTGGGGATTTAGTAATTCATGCACTGCACTCATCCCTGCTTTCCACTGTGTTCAGTGATACTTACCATTGTTCTGCACTCAGCTATTCTGTTGCTCAGACTTATCTTCTAGAAAAGTTCCTCTGAAGGTTTCAGAGGTTGGTTTAAGGTCTAGTGGCCTTGTTCCAGCTGCTGATGCAGTTCTTTGCCTTCTGTATGAGGCTGTTTTCAAGGGCACTGCATTTTCACATCAGTTTTTTTCCTTCCCAGCACATTCCAAATGTGCAGGCAGATACACTGCCCCAAAATAGCGCTCCAGTCTCATCCCCTCAGTTGACAGAGCACGTGGTGCAAGTGTTGTTCTTAAAAAGCTGGCTAATGTGTTACATTTGTGCACTTCTGGATAAGCTTCCTGCAGGAGAGACAAGCAGGGCAAAGGGACAGGGCTCATGCTGAAGTGTCTGTATCAAATTCAGAGATTATTTAAATAGTACAGGCTTTCTCACAAGTAATAGAAGGGGAAGGTGGTAACAGAAGAACCCAAACAGAGGTTGAAATACTTTCCTGGCAGTGGCCATCTCATGCTTACTTGGTCTTAGCTTGATGCTTTTAACTATGGATAGTTTCAGACACTACTTGTCCTTCCAGATGCTACAAGTCCCCAGAGAAGTTTGTAAATTCACTTGCTGGATAGAAATAGTGATAAACTTTACAGAGCTCACTGTGGTCTTCCCTACTCCCTGGGTGTTTCTAAGCCCTGTGCTAGCTTGTACAGCAGGGCTCTGGCCAGTAGACTGCCCTTTCCTTGATCTGTCATTCCAAGATCAGTCTTCCCTCCCAGTGATCAGTGGTTATGGTGTAAGCAGTGTCCTCTTTTCCTTGGCAGGTGTCCCAGAGGAGTCAGATCAGAACCTGTCCAGCCCAGAGGAAGTTTTCCACTCAGGGCACTCGCGGAACTCAAGCTATGCCAGCCAGCAGTCCAAGATCTCTGGTAACCACTGATCCACACAGCTCTGCCATCCCTTTGTCCCTTTTTCCTTCCTGCAACAGGCCCCTGTGAGAGAGATTTGCAGCCGTCTCTCTCTGTAACAAATACTCATCGCTGCTGTGTAATACCAGCCTCTTGTTTAGTCTCTGCCAATGAGCTCACAGATGTCTAAACCTCTGTGTGCAGGAGCAGAAGTGCTGCTGTGGAGCTGCCCTGGCTGTTGGCTGTGCTGCCAGGAGTGGGAGCAGCAGCAGCTGAGCTCTGTGACCCCTGTGTTGGCAGGTTACAGCACGGAGCACTCCCGCTCCTCCAGCATGTCCGACCTGACCCACCGCCGCAACACGTCCACCAGCAGCAGCGCCTCCGGGGGGCTCAGCATGACCGTGGAGTACCCTGAGGGGGGGGAGAGGGAGCACAAACTGGAGAAGCCACCTCGGCCCCCCAGACCACCCCTGCTGCTGGACAGACCCTCCCGGTGAGTAACAGTGGAGCAAAGGCTTTTCTCTGGGAAGGAGAGACACAACCTGCTCCTTCGTCTTCAGGCAGCAGTGGGACAGATTGTGGCCACTGAGGAGGAGGCTGTGGCCAAGAAAAGCAGGACAGTGTGTAGAAGTCTGTGTCTTGAAAAGCTGAGTGAGTTTGTCCTGGATTTCCTCTTGCCAGGAGGAAAAAGGATACAATGGAGAGTCACCCAACCCGAGTGGATGACACCAGGATCGATGCTGATGATATAGTGGAGAAAATAATGCAGAGTCAGGACTTCACAGATGTCAGCAATACTGAAGGTGAGAGGAGAAGCCTCAGAGGGGATGTCTGGGTTGTTCCTTTTGCAGGGCTGCCAAGCATTTACAGTCAGATCTGATCTGCCATGGGCTCCCTTCTCCTTTGACAGCTATTTGCTTTCAGTGCTTGCTGGGTGTTTCTGTGGTAGATAAACCATGTGGGTTTGAGAGCTGCCCATGTATTTACAGATAGCACTTGCTGTTGTTCCACACATGACAGCAGAGATTGAATAGTAGCTCAGACATGCAGGGAGAGAGTGGTTTTCCACTGATTCTTAGCACAGTGGAGATCAGTTGCATCAGCTGTCTGCACAGCTCCAGTGGCCTTTGTCCAGGGTCAGGCCAAGGGTATTTATCAAAAGAGGAGAGCACAACTGGAGGGGAAGGGTACATCTCAACAGAAACATAGGTTACCCTGTGCTGGTGATCAGGCCTGTCAGACAACTTAAGGAGGAGTTTTCTCCATTGCAGTCACAGCATCTGTTAGAAGAAAACTAATAATGTAACTGCTTTTGTTTTCAGTTTCATTTTCCACTTTAGCATAGAAATTGACCTCTAATCTGATTTTTTTTATCTGAGGTTTTCTGTTCAGTTTTAGACTTGAGCCTAGCTTGCTATCTGTGCTTCATTAATTTACCATTAATCACCTTAAATTGTTGCACATGGCAGCACTCTTACCATGTGGGGAGTTATACCTCACTCAGTGTGGGTTAGGACCAGACTGGATGCAGCTGCCTCTCCCCAGCAGAACAGGCTGAGTTTCTCCTCCAGGGACTCTAGCAGAGCAGTGTGAGGCCCCACATCTGATCAGTATAAGCTGACCAAGAACTTGCATCAATGGAATTGCCTTAAAAGCAGCAATGACTGAATTAATATCTCTGCCTTTATTCTTCCAAAGCTGCATTTTGTGGAGGCTTCTCTTTGGAGCAAGGAAAGGGTTCCCAGGGGGCTCAATGATCTGTGGGAGCACCACCAGAAAGTGTGGATGTGCATCTGCTGAGACACACTTGTTCTGTGCTGATTGTGTGTCTGGGAGGGGAGTTCCTGGCAGCCTCAGCAGTTCTGGATTTTGATGTCTGTCTTCCTTTTCTATCTGCAGACAGTAACCTGAGGTTGTTTGTGAGCAGAGATGGAACAACTACACTGAGTGGTATTCAGCTGGGAAACAGGTAGGTTTCCCAAAAGGCTGGCAGCCAGAGGGGCCCCAGAGAGATTACTGGGCTCTGTACCTGGGGAACTTCCACTTTTTGTTACAGGAGAGATTTCTAAACATCATGTGCTACACGGTGGCTTTATTCCCACATTAACAGCCCTGGGATCCCTTTGGTGGCAGGCTGCAGCTGCACTCGAGTATGAGTGCAGTTCTCAGCAGGAGCTCAGAGGGATAATGGGATCCTGGTTGCTAGACCCAGGAACAGAAGTGAGGCGTGAAAGGACAAAATGGTAGAGGCTGGTTCCCGTTTGTTCCTGAAGGAGGGAGCTTTGCCTCCTGCTGGCCTGCAGCAAAACTGCAGCAGAGCAGCGTTTATTGTCCCTTCTCCCTGCCTCTTATTGTCCCTTCTCCCTGCCTCTTCCATAACCATCGAGAGCTTGTTCTCTCATTAAAGCCTTCTGAAGCAGTAAAACTTTTTCTTGCCACTAAAGCTCTTAGGACAGCTCTTGGCCAGTTGTGTTTGAGGCTTTATTGCATCTTTTCATTGAATTAAAAAGAGCAGTAATGGAAATGCAAAGATGTATCAAGCTGGAAACAAAACTGGGAGGACAGCAAAGCCGGGCATGCTGGCTTTGTTCTGGGTAAGATACTCCCCCTTTGCTGTGTCCTGTACAGAAGGGTTTGTGTGTCACACCCAGCTCTCTCCAGGGCTCTGTTGCTGACTTACCACCTCTTTGTCCCCTCTGTATTCCAAGGACTGACTTCCCACAAGGCTGACTCGTTACTGGCAGTGTTCTGAGTGGGCTTAGAAGATGGTGTTTGAGAGTGGAGAGCTCTGAATCACAACTTGGTTGCTAAAATGACTGGAAAATAACCAGCCCCTCTCCCCCTCTGCCTCCCCAGGGTCTCATCTGGAGTTTACGAGCCAGTGGTGATTGAAACCCACTAAATGTGAAGAACAGGGTAGAGCTGCTGGACAGAAGCCCCCTACCCAGTCTGCTGCCACCTGGATGCCAACCTTTACCTCTCTTCATGCAGCATTCCAGAAGGGATTTCTCCACACCCCTCCCTGTATGTTTGCACTGCAGAACTACTCCAAGACCACTCCAGAACATGCACTTTCCCTGCATTGGCATTGTCCTTCTCTGCTTCCTGGTCCTCCCAGTGCATGCCTTCCCCTGTTCCTGCTCAGACACAAGGTGTCTGTGGGACTTTTCCTTGGGCTAGTCCCAGAGGATGTTGCTCATCTGCATCCCTCATTCCACCCATTCACTTGCAGCAGGGGACGTCTCAGTTTCTGTCTCCCCAAAACATTGGGTTATACCACTGTGAACTCTTCAAACCACTGGGGGTGGGGGAAACCATTCTAACCAAACCCAGAGCTGCTTGTTGGGGACATGGTGACATGGCCACTTGCAGGATGCTTTATTCCATTGACTCTGCAAGGGAACATCACCTCCCAAGGCAATGGTTTTACTGAACAAGGTATGCTGTGGTGTACACTTCACCTTCCTATCCTCACATCCCCAAACAACATCTTCTCATAGGAAATACTTCCCAAAAGTGCATTTCAGAAAACTCTACTGCAATCCAGCTGGGAGTTGGTGAACGGTTAAATGTGAGTGCTCATCACACCACTGACTGCAGCAGCCCTTCCACTGCTGGGCATGGAAGGGGGTGTTCATCAACTAGCATTAGCAGGAGCACTTTAGAGCTTATAGATTTTACCTGGAGGAGGCTTCTACTCACTATTCCAGGAGTATAATCTGTGTTTGCTGGACTGATTCAGCAAATAGTCCTGTTGGAGCTCGGAATACAAAGCTTCTTTTTTTTTTTTTTTTCTTGTTTCACTGACTCAGGAAGGGAACTGCCCTTCTTGGACTGTGGAAAGAATCTTGTCTGACAGCTCTTCCCTGGGCCAGAGCTGGATGCAGTTGACTGCAGTGGTCTCCCTATTGAGGTGGTGATGTCAGTTGCCTCTCTTGGCCTGGGCCAGTAAGGGATTTGGTGTTGCTTGGCCTTTCTTATCTTGTCAGCAGAGATCTGTGCCTGTGCTGGTTCCTTTTGGGGCTGGGGAGGAGCTACTGTCTCTGCCTTCAAGGGTAGAAGGGGTGTTTGCTGCTGCATTAGCCACAGCAGCTGTTCTGACCTGCTCTGTGGTGAGTGAACTCTTCTGACAAGGCTTCAAACTGTTCTCTGGTTATCTTTCAATTGCTCTTCTTTGGGTTTGGTTTCTGCAGTTATTTGATGCTTTTCCTTGCAGTGTGTGGCAAAGATGTCCATCCCTTTCAGCTCCCACTTGGAGATTTCTTCTGGCAGCTGAATTTCCATGAGGATCTGGGCAGCCCCAGGCTGTGGGCCAGCAGCAGGCTGTGCTTGCAGCCCTCCCTGTACAGAGCCCCTCAGCTGATAAGCTATTTCTGTGTGCTGCCCATTCCTCTTTTGCCAGTGTTCTGTGGCAGCACTCAGCAGCCATGCCCTCTCCAGGACCTGGCTCCCCTCTGGCACTTGTGGCTGTGTGTTCAGGCACACACTCACTGCTCAGCAAGGAAAGACTTGTAACTGATCACGTTGTTCAAATTCTTAGTTATTGTAAAGCCTCTTTTAAAGGAGAAAAAAAAAAGCATTAACTGTGGTCTCTTTGGCCAGAATGCATGCAGATGAGCTGCTGGAAAAGGGAATCTGGCAGAATGAGAAACAAGGAATGAAAGGGCCTTGATTTAGCTTTTTTTTTTTACCCTTCTAGCTAAGGATGCTGCATGGGGAGGGTGCTCAGCAGTGTGGTAAAACTATACAGTTGCTTACTCTGTTTTGATGGTTTCTCTCTTGGAGTCAAGAGGTTTTTTTTCTGTTTGGACAGACCACATATAGGATATGTATCTTTTCCACCCTTTCCCTTCAAAGGGAATTAAATCTGAATTAGGGTAAAAAGGGGATACAGACAACACCTTGGTTTGGTTTAATGTAGGGGGAAAGTGTTGGATCTTTTGAGACTGTCTAGAACAAAAGCTCTTTCACACTTGCTAGGTTTTTTTAATGGTGATCTCTTCTTCATTCAGCCTGGGTAGGTTTGGCACTCCCTTGCAGGCTGCTGAGCATCCTGCCTTGTTCCTGGGGTGCCACGTGTCTGCAGGAAGGACAGAACTGTTTGTCTTTCTCTCTCCCTGGGGCAGTGCCAGAGAGCCAGGCCTGGCCTGACCGTGTGCTCAGGTCAGGGTGAGGGCAGAAGGAGGCTCAGGCAGCAGGGGCTGTTCTGCCCTCTCTGTGGATGTTCTGCCTCTCTGTGCATGGCCCTGCAGAGCTGAGGCTCTGGCTGCTCCCCAGGGGCCAACAAAGCCCCTCAGGAAATCAGATCCAACCAGGACTTGAAAAGGAGCAAGCATAAGCCAGGAAAGAGGCTAAACCCCAGCTCATTTTGCTGCTTTGCTTCTGTTCCCATGAGGAACAATGGCAGTCACTGTCAGGGCAGTTGGGATCCCAGGGCACTCTCCTGGCCTCCACTGGCCAGGGTCGGCTGCTCCGAGGCACTGGCAGCTCGGCGTGTCACAAAATCAGTGGGACAGAGGGAGGAATAGCTTCCCAGCAAAGCAGGAGGAGAAGCAGTTGAGCTTTTGAGAGCACTGGTCTCTTCTTCCCAGGCTGGCAGAGGCATAGCCTGCTCCATCACATCACTGTGGCCAAGCTGGGCATGTCTTGGCTTCTCTCCAGTGGCTTGGCACATCACTGCTTGCATTTCTGTTAACTGTGTCTCGTAGGGTATTTCCTCCTTGTCTCCACATTAGTCCCTCCGCAGATTCTGGTCTTTGTGTGGCTTTTTAGCTCTCCTGCCCCTGGTTTTGAGTGAGTAAGTAGTCCTGTCATCCAGCCTTGTGCAGCACAGCTGGGGGACCTGGAGCAAACATGGAGGGAGGAAGGAGCAGTCTGTTCCTGTTTGTAGATCCCGTGCAGAGCTCCTGCTGTGCATCAGCACAAGCAGTGCCCAGCAGTCCCTAGGCAGCACCCAAGGTGGTGGCTGTGGGGTCACTGGTCCCACACACTCACTGCTGCCTCAGGAAGCTGCATCTCACAAGCACTTTTTTCCTTGTGACATCCCTGCTGCCTGCTCCTTGTTGGACTCTGAACATTTACGAAGTGAATCAGTTTCCAGACCCAAACCGCTGGCTAGTTTCCTTTGGGTTTTTCTTTTTTGTTGTGAAGTTTATGGAATTTTTTTTTATACAAACCCAGCAGGCTGGTGTTTTTTTTTTTTTGACTGCATTATTGTTTCATTGATATTTTATTTCAGGGGGGCTTAGGGGGGGAATGTTCTTCCCCACATTGTTCCCCTTCTCAGGGGATTCAGAGGTGGCTTAAACAAGTAAAAGAACCTTATTGGCAAGACTCTGCATCCCCTGGGTCTCTGATGCTGACGAGCAGGGCTGCTCATGCCTGGCTGGCCCTGAAGAGCAGAGCTGGCTCTCTGCTTCAGTCTTGGGATCAGGCAAAACATGTGGGCTCTGCTCCTGGTTTCCAGACCTTTAGTTGGTGGAAGCACATTGCAAAGCATTAGGAAATTCAGTGTAACTTTTTTTACTAACTTCTTCTCTTTTTTTAAAACCAGTATAAAACTGAGTGTCCAGAAGAATAGGCTTAGTCATTACTTGGTGAAGGAGATGGATTTCAGTTGGAAATTGTGATGGGAAAAGGGAGGAGAAGGATGTTGCTCCCTCATCATCATCTTTTGTATGGTCAGCACTTTAGATGGGGGCCTCGTGCTGTTCTGACCCTTGGAGTGATGGGCAGCAGGCGTGTGATTTCTCCCCCCCTCATTGCCACATCACTTTGCCCCCTGCAGAAAGGTTAACAAGCCCTTTTAAATGTTTGCTTCAGTTTTTAGAGGGTTCCAAACCAGGTGGAGGCCTGAAAAAATAGTATTTCATTCTCATCTGAATAGGAGGGGTTGACTTTTTATTTATTTTGTCGTTGCTGTTTCTTTTTAAGCGGGTGGCAGTGCAGCTGGTCTCTGCACTGCTGCCAGGAACCTCTGGGAAAACCTCACTCCAGGTACGCTAGAGCACCACAGTGAAACCCCTCCTGGTGAGGGGCTCCCCCTCCCCTCCTGGCTGCCTTACCTGGGGGCTGCAGACCCCCCTCCACCCCTCCTGCCCCTCCCTGCTGCCCCACCTGGTCTCTAGCTGAGCTCTTGCTCTGGTGACCGAGCCCTTTGGACAAGGCCAGTCCCCAGGGACAAGTTCCTACAAACTCTGCCTGGTTGCAGGTGTTTGTCCTTGAAAAGCCACTTTCCCTGGCTGTGGGGAGGGATTGATGAATGCAGAATTCCCCCCACTTCCCTGCTGAGAGCTGTGTCCATCAGCCCCCTCCCTGCGCCCCCCGATCCCGCTGCCCGCAGAGCAGCGGGAGTGGAAACCTGGGAAATGAAAAGGAATTTTGGGATGAAGCTCTGAGCGAGGGATGAGCCTGGTAACTTGCCTCAAACACATGGAATAATGGTAGAGCCCATATTTTTGTGGGGGGAGGGAGGGGAAGGGGAGATCATGTTTTATTTTCTTGAAAGTGAATTGAGCTTGGTGACCTTCGGCTGAGGCGCACTCGATTTGTATCAGATTCTATAGAGAGATGGCTGATATTTTTGGAAAGGGAATGGGTCTATGCAAACTTCCAAAATTGCTTGAAAGATAGTTTAACATTTTTTTACTTTGAAAATCTAAAGATAAATCTAACTTTTGTCTTAAAGCAGAAGTGTGTTTAGAAAGAGAAGCTACTTCCACTGCTCTATTTTGATGATGATTCTTGGAAAGTTTGGGCTGGAGGGAATGACTATTTTTCACCATTTCTATCTTGCTCCTCTAGTTTTTTTGTTTCTTTTTCTAACGGAATGCTGTGCCGTCTTTGATTCAACAGATCGTGTTTGTATTTTCTGTATCTGGTTCCTAATGTAGAGAAATAACAAATATATGAGGAAATCAGTATAATGTCAAATGTTGTTATGGTTTGGGGGAAAAATAAAGGTTTTTTTGGTACTTCACACTGATTCTTCTTGCTCTGTTTTAAATGCTATGGGGTGAGAGGGGCATGCTTGGACCTAAATGGATGGAGCTGGTCTCAGGATCCATCACTACCACGGGTGCTGGATGCAACCGGAGTGCCCGGTCTGCGGGTGAAGGCAGCGGCACCGGGAGCAGCAGGAGCGCGGAGCGGTGACAAGGATCGGAGACCTGCGGCTGAGACAAGGGGGGCGAGGACCCCTCCGTTAACGGGGAGATGAGCGCTGCTCTCCCGCGTTCCCCGTGCCAGCCCCGCACCCGGACCATCCTCCCCGGGCCCGGCCCGTCCC
>NW_005054329.1:5931919-5936119 GCF_000277835.1 Geospiza fortis | reverse complement strand
GGAGCCTGGGCCAGGCTCCGGGACTGGAGGGACTGGGCCCGGCCGCCGCCCAGGAACGGCCGCTGGGATGCGGTGTGTGAGCCGGCTCCGGGAGCTGTGACGGGGATCGCAGGGGTCTTAGGATGAGGGAAGAGACGAGGATCTGATTCCATGTTTCAGAAGGCTTGATTTATTATTTTATGATATATATTATATTAAAACTATACTAAAAGAATAGAAGAAAGGATTTCATAGAAGGCTAGCTAAGAATAGAAAAAGAAGGAATGAATAACAAAGGCTTGTGACTGACCGAGACAGTCCTGACAGCTGGACTGTGATTGACCATTAATTAGAAACAACCACATGAGACCAATCACAGATCCACCTGGTGCATTCCACAGCAGCAGATAATCATTGTTTACATTTTGTTCCTGAGGCCTCTCAGCTTCTCAGGAGAAAAAATCCTAAGGAGAGGATTTTTCATAAAATGTGCGTGTGACAGGGAGCTGCCTGCGGCACGGCCTGCAGCCCCCGGTGCATCATCTCTGGCCGTGCCCCTGGCCCCGGTCTCGCTGCCAGCCACAGGAGCCCTGAGCTGCCCAGGCGTGGGGATCCCACTCTGTCTCTCCTTTGCAGGCCACAGCAACGGACCAGCTGGTTGGGTTTGGCTTGGTCGCCTTCAGCCTCGTCCTCTTTGTTTACTACACCCTCTGGATCATCGTCCTGGTACGGGCTTCCTCTGGCCAATATATTCCCAGTCACTCCACACTCAGGTGTTTCCCCGCCCTTTGTTCAGGTGATGATGTGTCTGTGTGCCCGAAGGACTCTTGACTTCTGGGGTAAAAATGTCGGGGCAGATCTTCCTCTGTATCCTGGCACTGTCCTTGTCCCATCTGGGTGTTCCTGGCCTTGCCTGGGCAGGACCAAACATTGACCATGGTGCCCACCTGCTGTTCCGAGCCAGGCTGACCCAGCCAGGTCAGCCATAGGAAAGAGCTGAAGCCTGGCCCTGATTGAGGTGTAGTCATCAATGTCCACATCCCCCAGATTCCTGGTTCTGGTGGGAGATGACAGAGGGAGACATAGGAAGAGACAAATCTTAACAAATCTGGTAGGCAGGACAAGAGTTTAGGGAAGGCAGGGCTCTGGGAAAGTGAGGCTGCCCATTTCTGGGGACACATCAGCTGAGGTCATTGCTGATTTTCTCCCTGGAAAGAAACTTCTCCCCACGAGCTTTCCAGGCATGAGAGGCCAGGTTCAGCCTTGGACTAATGTCTGAACTCCCACCAGCTTCCCCTCCACCTCCAAGGGGTTTGAATTCCCCTTTTGCATTGCTCACTCTGCTGCCCGATCTGTGTCTGTGCTCCCGGCATTCCCAGAGCTGCAGGAGCATTCCCATCCTCACAGTGCTGCCAGAGCTGCAGCAGCATTCCCATCCTCACAGTGCTCCCAGAGCTGCAGGAGCATTCCCATCCTCACAGTGCTGCCAGAGCTGCAGCAGCATTCCCATCCTCACAGTGCTGCCAGAGCTGCAGCAGCATTCCCATCCTCACAGTGCTCCCTGGTGTGCAGGAGCATTCCCATCCTCACAGTGCTGCCAGAGCTGCAGGAGCATTCCCATCCTCACAGTGCTCCCAGAGCTGCAGCAGCATTCCCATCCTCACAGTGCTGCCAGAGCTGCAGCAGCATTCCCATCCTCACAGTGCTCCCTGGTGTCCAGAGCCTTCCACGGCCTCTGCACAGGGATCCTGCTGGGATAACCATGGAGCAGAGCTGGTGCCAGCTGCTCCCTTCTGCAGGGCAGAGGCACAGACACAGGGATTTGCTGTGTTCTGCACCAGCAGCTCTGCCCACCCCAAACCCCCTGGGCTGTGGGACCCCGTGTCCCTCATTGTCCCCTGAACCCCAAACCCTTCACTGCCCACCCGCTCTTGTCTCTGTGGCCGAGCCACCTGCAGGTCTGGGCCCCCTTTTTCAGCCATCTCACACCAGACATTTCCATGTTTCTCCCAAAACCTTGAGGCTGCACTGGAGGTGTTGTGGGCGCCTGCTGACCCCCTCTGTGTCCCCGCAGCCCTTCATGGACAGCGACCACGGGATCCACCAGTTCTTCCTGCCTCGGGAATATGCAGTTATCATCCCCGTGGCAGCCGGGCTGCTGCTGGTGCTATTTATAGGTGAGAGTTGTTTCTCTGCTTCTAATTAGAAACTTCTAAATTAGGAAGAGAGAAGAAGGTTGCTAGGGGTTTAGTTAATGTGTGACACTCTCGGCACTGTCTGTGGTTACTGTTGCAGCTTAGCCTGGCACAGGGGCTGTGTTTGTGTGTGATTTTTTGGCTCTTTGAGCCTCTGGGGAGTAGAATTTTCTTACTCTCCCTTGCTGAGATTCTGTTTCTCATTGACAGGTGTTGTGGAATTAAAAGTTTCCTACCTGAATTCTCTCTGTCTTGGCAGGTGTTTTTATAATGTTTGTCACGTGGAAGAGCAGGAAACATGCCAAGAAATCAGACTGAAGGCCCAGCTGAGGAGATGAGGAGGTGCCCACGCTGCAGCATCACAGCCAGGAAAAGACTTTTCCTGCAGCTCCAGGCAGACATCTCCAAGGTGCCCAGCACTGAGCTGCTCCCACGTTCCCTTCTGCAGAGACTAAACCTGTAGTTTACAATTCACTGACCAAAGAGAAGCAGGATTCATCCAAGGCTCATCAAATGAGGGACCAGAGCTCCTGCTGAGGGACCTGCTCCCCAGCTGGGGCTGCCCTGCCCACTCTGGGCACTCCTTCCCTTCAGCTCTGGCTCAGCCCAGTAGTTTGTTCCTTCTGGGAATTTTATTTAAAACTTTACCTACAGTTTGTGGGGTTTTTTTGATTCAAGTCTGAAAGGAGTGAAATTAGACTTTGGGCTTGGAAAGGACAGGTTTGCCTTCTCCATTTGCTTCTGGAAGGGCTGATCAGTGCTGGGGGCTCTTGCCCTTCTGAAGAGGGACTCCCATGAGGCTGGGTGTGCAGAGGGAGCAGGGACAGTGCTGGGGGGGTGGTGAGGAGATGTCCTGGATCACAGGGAAGTGTTGGGTGTGGTTCCCATCACAGCTCCCAGTCCTGGCTGGGTTCCTGCCCTGGAGAGGGCTCCATGTGCCAGCCAGGCTGGGGCTGAGCAGGCAGGTGTGGTGGCAGTGTCCCTCCCCTGGGGGGTTCCTCTCCTGGCAGCTCCCCTGGACCATGGCAAGCAGGATCACCCTCAATAAAGGTCTGTAAGGTCTCACTCCCTGTCCTCTGCCATGCCAAGGGGTGCCACAAGCCTGCCAGGGTGGGCTCAGCATGGCCCTGGCAGTGCATGGCATCCTGCTGGAAAGGTCCTGCTGCTGAGGTCAGGCAGGGAAGCACCAGAGACAACCTGGCCAAAAATGCTGATTCTGCCATGCCTGGGGCTGCTGTACCCTGCCTGGGGAAGGCAGATCTAGGGCACTCCAACCCTTCTTGCATGTACTTTGAACTTCCTGCCATCCTGCCTGGGGTGGTGCTGGTGGCTTGGGACACCCCGAGGGCCGCAGCTGAGCCTGGCTGCAGGAGCCAGTAGAGGGTCCAGAGGTGAGGCTCTGGCTGGGGTTTGTTTCCAGCTCTTGCAGAGGCTGCCAGGCCATGCTGAGCCTCTTGCTGCTCTTCCCTGCTGCTCACCAGCAGGCTCAGCCCATCCCACAGGGCTGGTTTTGGGCTGGGCAGAAGGAAGCAAAGAGTGGAAGAATTCCACGGTGACCGAGCAGCTGCCGGTGTGACCTCCCCCTCCAGCCTTGCTTCCTGTGCAGGAGCCCAGTGCTGTCCCTGTCACTTCCTCTGTGGTCCCTGGCCTGTTCAGGACAATCGGGGGGGTTGGTTTCAAGGTTACATCTCATGTTTCTTTATCTCCAGTGGGAGAAATCCGATGCCCCCCCAGGCCAGCAGGCAGCTCGCTCTGGGGACACTTCCCATGGGTGCTCTGTGGCCTGACCCTGGCAGGAGGGGCTGCAGGTGATGGGCCTGGGGCCACTGGATGGGGTCTGGGCTACCGGGCTGTCACCTGCCCCGGTCCCACTCCTGAGCCATCCCGGATCCTCGTGGTGTCCCCGGGCTCATCGGGAGCTGCGGTGCCCGGAGGTGAGAGAGCCCAGGGCACAGGGAGGCTGCAGAGCGGGACGGGAGCCCGAGAGGGCACAGCGAGAGCGGGAAAGAGCCCTGGGGTGGCTGCC
>NW_005054329.1:5928356-5931259 GCF_000277835.1 Geospiza fortis | reverse complement strand
GGGCAGCTCCCTCATGGCCGCGGGGCCACCGGCGTCCGGCACGGGGCCGGTGCACGTGGGCAGGCCCGGAGAGCTCCCTCCGCTCTGCTCCCAGGTCCGGCTCTTCCTGACGCTGGTGTGCGCGGCGGTGGCGGCGGTGCTGTACATCCTGCTCTGCTCCCACAGCCCTGTGCAGCGCTGCTGCTCGGCCCCGGCGCTGCGGGACAGCCCCGCCACGTCCGGCGTCCGCAGCTTCCAGGGCTACAGCCGCGTTCCCGACGGGAAGGTGCGTGGGGATGGGGCAGCGCTGGGGCAGCTCGGCCCACCTGTGCCTCAGTTTCCTTGTCCTTTGGGAAGGGCGGGCAGGGGTGTGGTGTATCCGGCTGCTGCGGGAGGGAAGGAGGAGCTGACGGTGCCTCTCCCCGCAGACGCTGGAGCGAGCGCTGTGCCGCCAGTGTGCCATCGTCTCCAGCTCGGGACAGATGCTGGGCTCGCAGCTGGGACAGGCCATCGACGGGCAGGAGTGCGTCCTGCGCATGAACCATGCCCCCACCGCCGGCTACGAGCAGGACGTGGGGGCACGCAGCACCATCCGGGTGGTCTCACACACCAGCGTCCCGCTGCTGCTGGGGAACCAGCCCTACTTCTTCCAGCAGTCCCAAGAGACCCTTTACTTCATCTGGGGGCCAGCAAAAAAGATGAACAGGGAGAAGATGGGCTCAACCTACCAGGCTCTGGTCAAGGTGATGGAGAAGTACCCCCAGCTGCAGATCTACACCCTGACCGAGGAGAAGATGACATACTGTGACGATGTCTTCCAGAACGAGACAGGGAAGAACAGGTACTGCTGGATCCTGAGGTCAGGAGGTCTCATTGCGTCCCCCTCATGTGTCTGTCCCCATCAAGCACCCATAGTGGTGGCACTACCAGCCGGGTGGGTGCCACCCACTCCAGTGTGACCACGATGCTTTGCAGGATGAAATCCGGCTCCTTCCTGAGCACGGGCTGGTTCACCATGATCCTGGCCATGGAGCTGTGCGAGCAGATCTGTGTCTTTGGCATGGTCAGCGACAGCTACTGCAGGTATGGAGGGGTGGCAGGGGCAGATGTGGGGTGGTCTGGTGTCCCCCCCAAGTCCCACACTGACCCTGTGCCCTCCTGCCAGGGAAAAGAACCACTCCAGCGTGCCGTACCACTACTTTGAGAAGGGCCGGCTGGACGAGTGCAGGATGTACCTGATGCACGAGCAGGCTCGGCGCGCCGGGCACCGCTTCATCACCGAGAAAGCCATCTTCTCCCGCTGGGCCAAGAGAAGGAACATTGTCTTCAACCACCCCTCCTGGGCAGGCAGGTAGGGTGCCAGCCACGGCGTGAGGCGGCAGGAACCTCGGCAGCAGGGCAGCTCTCATCCTGCAGCAACACGTCTCAGCTCTGCCAGTGGCACGGCTGGACACCTCCTGCCAAGCCCTGGAGCAGGGAGTCTCCATCTCTGCACAGCAGTGCCTGTTTCCCAGCTGGTGGATGGGCTGGGAATCCCCTGTTGGTACATGGGGGGCATGAGCTGGACCCATGCAGCCCCACCAGCTCCAAACGCCTGCCTGGATGGAGCCAGGGAGACCTGGTTTTCTGCTCTCTGTACTAGGAGGAATATTTAATCATGCTGCTGGACTCCAGCAGGACATGGGGCAGAAATGGTCAGCCCTGCCAGGACCACAGACTTGTGCCTCTCACAGGGATGAAGCTCTACTGTGGTCCTTACCCCACTTGTACCCTCTGGACAGTGCTGGGTGTGGGATGCAGGCAGCTGGATCCAGGCTCTGCCTTCTGCTGCTTGGTGCCTGCAGCCCCTCAGCTGGGAGACCCTGGAGCCACCTGTGCCCTAGGAGCTATGAATTGCCTTGTCACAAGTGTCCTTGGATTCAGACCAAAGCAAACATGGCCATTAAAATTGTTTTTAATTCAGTGGTGTCCCTTGCTGTGCCCCTTGCTGTGCCCCTTGTGGCTGCAGGACAGGACAGGGAGTGAGGGAGGGGGGATACTCAACACCTCCTCACAGGCTGCCAGGCTATAAATAAGATGAGGAGGTGACAAGGAGGTAGAGCTGAGCCTAAACTTGGAAGAGGGTGCTGAAAGCAGCTGAGGTTATTTGGAAACCAGCAGCTGCATCTCTCAGGATGGGTGCTGAGTCTGATCCTCAGTCCCACAGAGCTCAGTGCTGCTGGGCTGTCACAGGGCACTGGCAGCTCCCATGTCCCTGGAGAGATGGGACATGCCATGGGCAAGTGCATGGCCTTGAGCCCACAGCAGCCTTTTGAACATGTAAACAGATGCCACGTGTTTGGGAGGATCTGGTGCTGTCTGGGGTGCAGTGAGGAGTGGTGCAGGAACCGGGGGTGCTGCCAGGGCTGCTTCCTGCCGGGCAGTGCAGCACAGGACACCATGGAGCTCTTTCCCGGCCTCCTCAGCTTCCACAGCCCTGCGCAGGGCAAGGCATCACCGGCACAGCGGGGCCAGAATCGCTCTGGACCCGGGTCAGGGATGCGGGTCCCCGCCAGCGGTGGAGCTCTCTCCTTGCGCCACGAAACCCCCGAGCGGGGCCCTGAGCGGTGCGGGGGAGATGCGGAGGAGATCTCGGCATCCCAGCAATGCGGGCAGGCAGGGCGGGCTGCTCCTGGCACGGCCGGCCAGCGCTGCCCCCATCCCCCGCTGCCGGCACCGGTGCCCTCGGGGACCGGGGGATCAGTCCCGGTCTTTCCCGGCGGCTCTCCCGACTCCGAGAGGGCGGCACTAGGACCCGGCGGCTCTTCCCATCCCCGGAGGGCGGCACTAGGATCTCCCCGGGATCGGGAGGGCGGCACTAGGACCCGGCGGTGCTCCCCATCCCGGGAGGGCGGCACTAGGACCCGGCGGTGCTCCCCCACCCC
>NW_005054329.1:5922824-5928030 GCF_000277835.1 Geospiza fortis | reverse complement strand
GGAGCGGCGGGAGGTTCGCGCCCCGGGCCGGGCGGGTTTTCCCTTCCCGGAGGGCGGGAGGGTTCGCATCCGGGGCTGGGGGACCCCCGGCGGAGGAGGGGCCCGGCTCTGAAGCAGCCTTCTCCCGCAGAGCGACGATGTGAGCCGCGGTCCCGGGCATGGCCGAGCCCGCCGGAGGGGCCGGGCAGCGCCCGCCGCCCGCGGGGCGCAGGAGGTGACGGACTCCCCATGAGAGCCCCCGGCAGGTGAGGTAAGGCCGCGGGGTCCCCTCCGTGGGGTTCCACATGGCCCGAGAGCTGTGGAGGGAGCAAGTGGGGTCCGGGAGTGGGGGTCCCACAGCATCCCCAGCGTCTGGACAACGAAGCCCCTCAGCATCACCACGCCGGCCTGGCCTGGGCTCCCCAGGCAGGCTGGTACCTTCTGGCACCACCAGCGGCCCTGAGAGCGTTTCGAGGGGTCAGCTCCTCCCAGGGGTTGATCTCAAGCTGTTGCGTAATTTTCCGTGTGACAATTAGTAAAGAGGCTTCAGTGGTTTTTAATTTCCATTTGCTTGGAGCGCTCCCGGAATGGCTGGGGCTCACTAACCAGGGCTCCCAGAACTAAACTGGGTCGGTCCGCTTGGAGTGGAAGTTAGAGTGGGTTCTGGGGCTGGAGAGATCCCTGCAGGTCTGCTGGATGCAATCCCATGCATGCACTGAGTGGGGTGAGTGGGCTCCTTCTATTCCCTCCTGATCCAAGGCTCCTGTGGTAGTGGTTTTAATGGAATTTCACTGCACGAGCAGCAGGTTGACCCTCCCTAACCCTGCGGTTTGAGTGGTTTCATCCCCACGAGGGGAGGATAATCCTCCCTGGACGCAGTTTAACGTGGCTCTTCCACACCCCGGAGTCTGCCCAGCCTCTGTCAACAGTGTTTCTTTCCCCCTCGTAAACTCCGGGGGATTGTTCTCCTCTTCAGAGGAGGACCTGGAGACTCGTCCTGTGTACCTGTACCCCCACCAGCCTGGCATGGGGATGATGGGCCAGGCTGGGGGTGCCAACACGCCTTGCAGGGGCCAGGCTGGGGGTGACCACACGCCTTGCAGGTGCTCGCGGGACGCCGGCGATCGCTGTGTGCTGAGGCTGGCACAGAGACATGAGTGGCAGCACGGTGAGTACCAGAGAATCCCCTCGGGGACCTCCTGGGGACAGCAGGCATCCTGCTGGAGATGCCTTGGGAGAGGGGTGCATGCGCCCCCGTGGGTGGGGGCAGCGGCTGACGCTGTCCCCCTGCCCGCAGAGCCAGCGCGCCGCCGCCCTGGGGGTCCTCTTTGCCCTGATCATGTTGCTGATCATCTACAGCTCCGGCAACGGGAGCGAGGTGTTCCCCTACAGCCGCCTGCGGGGCAGAGCCCGCCGGCCCGCCGACCTCAAGAAGTGGGGGGTGAAAAGCGGGTACCTGCCTGTCTGCGGGAACAAGGTACGGGCTGGGCAGCAGGGCCGGGCCCGGGTGGTGACACAGGGTCTGTCCCTCTGCTGGCATCCAGCCCAGCCGTCCCCTCCCGAGGACAGCGGCTCCGCAGGGAGCAGTGCCCTGCCCACGGTGACACCAAAAGTCACCTGCTGACAGCACTTGTCATCAGCAGACCCTGACCACCCGCTGCCACCAATGCGTCATTGTCACCAGCTCCAGCCACCTCCTGGGCACCCACCTGGGCACGGCCATCGACGGGGCTGAGTGCACCATCCGCATGAACGATGCTCCCACCACGGGCTACAGTGCTGATGTGGGCAACAAGACCAGTTTCCGTGTGGTGGCCCACTCCAGCCTCTACCGTGTCCTCAAGCGGCCCCAGGAGTTCGTCAACAAGACCCCAGAGACGATGTTCATCTTCTGGGGGCCGCCCACCAAGATGCAGAAGAGCCTCCTGAAGATCATCCAGCGCGTCTGCGCCTCGTTCCCCAACATGACAGCCTACGTTGTCTCCCCCGGCCGCATGAAGCAGTTTGATGACCTGTTTCGGGGAGAGACAGGGAAGGACAGGTACCTCAGAGCCACCTCCTGCGCTGTGTCCCCCTTTCTCCAGGTTCCCAAGACAAAGCTGACTCTCGGAGCTGCTTCATGGGCTGCAGCATTGAGCTGGGGGTCCCTGAGGCACGCTGGGGACACTGAGGGTGTCCATTATCCACATCACCTCACTGTTGCTTTTCCTCCCCAGGGAGAAGTCTCGCTCGTGGCTCAGCACTGGCTGGTTCACCATGGTGATCGCGGTGGAGCTGTGCGACGCCATCCACGTCTATGGCATGGTGCCACCCAGCTACTGCGGGTGAGGAGACCCCCAGGGCTCCCCCTCAGCCCCCTGACCCCACCACGGCGCTCACCCCGTGTTTCTCTGCCCCCTGCAGCCGCCACCCCCCACCCCGCCGCCTGCCCTACCACTACTACGAGCCCAAGGGCCCCGACGAGTGCACAACCTACATCCACAACGAGCGGAGCCGCCGCGGCAACCACCACCGCTTCATCACGGAGAAGAGGGTCTTTGCCAGCTGGGCCAGCCTCTACAACATCACCTTCTCCCACCCCACATGGACCTAGGGGCTGCCCCACGCCTGCTGGGCAGCTGGGATGGATGGATGGATGGATGGACGGACGGACGGACGGATGGATGGATGGGGGTTCCCCTGCATCCCCCTGGCAGTGGTGGGATCAGGTGCCACCAGCTGCCTCCCACAGCACCGCTACTGTTGTGCATGGTGGCTCCTGGCACCTGGGATGTGTTGGGTTTTGAGCTGGTTTTTGGGGACCAGGTGGTGAATGTAAGATTTGGAGTGTCCTCCCTCCATGTGCAGGATACTTGGGGGTGATATCCTGCCCCATCCTGGTCCATGCACACTGCAGCCCCTATGAGGCTGTAAGGGGGTTCCAGGTCCCCTCAGCTCAGTTTGGTTTGCACCACTTCTGGGGTCACCACAGAGACTTTCCCCCAACTGTCTGGGTGAGGAGACCCCCTCTTGGAACTCAGCCCCCCCCTGCCATCCCCAGCCCCTCATCCCAGTCCTCAGTCATCCTTCCCACAGCAGAGCCCCACAGTTTTTGGTGGGACCCCACGGGGGTGACATTACCACCCTCTCTGTCCCAGCACCAGCCCTTCCCAGCACCGCTGTGCCCCCACACTTCCAAAACCTTTCCTAACTGAAAGATGGGATTTTTGGGAGCTTTTTGGAGGTTTTGGCTTTTTTTCTTCTGCTTCTAATTGTGGGGTTTCTACTGGGGTTTCCTGGAAGGAGTGAGCAGGGGCTGCTCATTAGTGGAAACAAAGGGCCAGCAGCTGCTTATAAACAATTTAGAAGTGGGCAGGTAGTGGGGGTCAGCGGTGCTTCTTGGCACCCTGTGGCTGGGACAGGACTTCGTTACTAATTTCTCAGCAGCAGAGAAGTTGATCTGGGGAAAGCACCTAAATCTGGCGTGTTTGGGTGCTGAGCCTTGGCAGGAATCCATTCCTCAGTTTCCCTCTGGCTGTGGCTGGGATTTTGGGGTGCTGGAGGAAGCAGTGGGGCACCCATGTTTTGTAATTGTTTGTACAGGAATAAATATTGCTGCAGTCTGTTACCTTGAGCCCTGGCTCTGGATGGGTGTTTGGGGAGGATGGCAGTCACCCCCAGCAGTAGTGTCCCCCCTGGGCACTCGGGTGACCAGTGTGTCCAGGTGGGATCTGTGTCCAGTCCCTGGCTGACTCCAGCTCTGACAGTGACAGGTGACAGCTGAGACCTGCTGTCATCCCCAGCCAGGTGCCCTGGGGTCACAGGGTCTTGGGATGGGGTCTCTGCAGCCACAGAGGAGGAGGAAGGGCAGGTAAGTGCCAGGACTGGGAGATCACCATTGCCTGTCTAAAGTCTGGTGGCACAGAAGGGCTTTGCCAAGAGATGGGCACAGAAGGGAGCAGCACCATGGCACTGGCTCTGAGCCTGGTCTGGGACATCCTGGGTAACATCCAGACAAGCTGTGGAGGGGCAGCTGCTCATACACACGTCATTGATCAAACAGATCACCCCAACTTATGGGGTAGACAGCACCTGCAACCACCGAAGCTCCTCTTCCCCCTGCTGAATTGTAAGAGGAATTTGAGATAAGATAAAGGTGGTGCTATCTTCCAAGCATTATCTCAGATTAGGGGTGGTAAATAAAACTCGGGGAGAAGAATGTTTCACTGATAACGGACACAAAGAATCCACAAGGAAAGCCAGCCAGGTAACTGGTGGGTGGGATCAGCTCCAGCTGGGTAGAAGGTAATTCTGGCAGGGGGAGATCGACAGGGACTCGACTGGAAGAGAGACTGAGCATGGGATTAATTAACATTAGAAGAGAGGGAATCATTTAACCAATGGAATAAAGGAACTGTGTAGCCAATGAGCATTAAGGCCTTCATTTGCAAAAATGTATAAATAGTGAGAAGTTTTCAACAACCTCGGGACCCCCCACCATCACAAACACCAGGGTGGGGAAGGACCAAGGGGACGCTGAGGGATCCACGGGTGGTGACAATCGTCTGCTTGACTGATCTCTCTCTCCCCCACATGCACAGTCTCTCTTTTCTATTTCTTTCTCTACCTCACATTTTATTGTTAAATAAAATCTGTACTACTGGCTTTGGCATCTGGCATCTCTCAGTGAGCAGATGTCAACAAGGACACAACACCCGCGGGGTTTTACATCCCTGGAGCTGAGGGAGAGGGGTGTGTGAGCTGGGGTGGGGGCATGGGGACATAGGGATGGGATGGGGACATAAGGACATTAGGGACAAGGGTGGTGACACTAGGGATGGGAATGGGGACATAAGGACATTAGGGACAAGGGTGGTGACACTAAGGATGGGAATGGGGTCATGGAGATTGGATGGGGACATTAGGGACCGACATAGGGATGGGCGCATGAGGGTATTAGGGACAAGGATGGGGACAGTAGTGATGGGATGGGAATGGGGACATGGGGATTGGATGGGGACATTAGGGACCGACATAGGGATGGGCGCATGAGGGTATTAGGGACAAGGATGGGGACAGTAGGGGCAGGAATGGGCACTAGGGATAGGGATGGGGACATGAGAACGGAATGGGGGCAGAAGAGGGGAGGCGACACGAGGACAGTGACACGAGAAGCATCCTCGTCCGGGGAGCTGGGGGCGGAGGCGCCCCGGAGACCCCGGGCCGGGCCGGGCGGGGCTCCCCTCGC
>NW_005054329.1:5916991-5921914 GCF_000277835.1 Geospiza fortis | reverse complement strand
AGGTGGGGTGGCCAAACAGCCCCCCAGCTCCTGGGGGTGCCATGGGGGGGCTGCACCCCCTCCTTCTGACACCCCCCTAAAACCAGCCCCTGGGGAGCCGGGGGTGCTGCCTCCATCCCTCGGTGCTGTGGTGGCATCGGGCATCCCAAGCGGGTTTCCTGCTGTCGGGCAGCACCCCAGGCATTGGGATGTGGGCAGGGCAGGGGAGGAAGCCGGCAACGTCACCACGCGTCACCCGGCATGGGGATGCCCTTACCGCAGCCGGATGCGGAGGGTGACTGCTGGGAGCCAGGTGAGTGATGGCCGCAGAAGCAGAGATCCCTCAGCTCCCTATTCCAGGGCCAAGCCAGGAGTTGTGTCTTCTGTCCCATCCCCCCAGTCTGGGCTTGAAGCTGGGCATTGTCATGGCCAAAAAAGGGAGACCCTTTTTCTCCCCAGACTATTGGTGACCTGATGTGCTGAGTTGTTTATCCTTCTCTTTCCTGGCAGCCTTAAGTGCTTCTGTGCCTGAACCATCAGCATGGCGACAGGTGAGTGATCCACCTCCCTGCATGCTTCTGTCCCTTCAGTGTCCCCTGCATCCATTCCCTCTGCATCTCCCTGTCTCCCTTGTGTCTTTTTCCTTGGTTGCCCCCTGCATCAATCCCACCCTGGAATTAATCCCCTTTGTCCCCCCTGCATCCGTCCCCTTGGCCCCCCTGCAGCCACCCCCTCTGCATTCCCCTTCCCTCCCTGCCTCTCTGCTCTGCATTTGTCCCCATTATGTGCAGCCCTGGTGCTCTTTGCATTCCCCCCTCCACGTGCCCCTGTGTCCTTGCCTCCCTCCCTTCTGTCCATCCCCCATGTCCCTCCAGCCCCCCCACATGCCCCACATCCCATTGGTCCCTGCCAGACTCTTGGCTCCATCCCCAGCTCTGGGGAGTGCTGGGTGCCAAGGAGTTGAAATTTCATCCAGCTGTAATCAGGAGATGGGAAAGTGGCCCCAGAGCAGCTCAACTTTATTTTTAGCTCTGCTTCCCCCTTCGGCATCACACCCTGGCATCACCCCACGCCACGGCTGGTGCACAGACCCCACAGGTGCTGAGAGCCCTGTGCCAGGTGCTGGGCAGGGGACGGGGCACTCAGTGCCACTTGCACAGCGGCCACCAAGTCCAGGGACCTGCCCTGGGGTCCAGGGACTGCGGGGTTGTGCCAGGTGCTCGATGCCACCCGAGCCTGCCACGGCCCCAGTTAGCCCAGCGGGGTGAGGAGCCGGCCACAGGGATGGATGAGGCCAGTCCCTGCCTGCAGTGGAGCCGTGGACAATGAGCACCTCTGGGACACCACGTGGCACTGGAATTCCAGCCCCATGGCCGAGGTGCCATGGGGTCTTTGTGCTCAGATGTGGCCACACATCCCAAGCTGCCCAGGTGACCAGGACACACGTCTGCTTCCCTCTCCATCTTCTCCCCAGGACTCTCCTGGATCGGTCCCCTCTATCCCCAGGGATGCCTGCCCTGGATCTGGCACCCCCTGGGGACACCTTACTCCCTGATGGACCTTCTGGCTTTTGATAATTTTTTTTTCCCTTTCTCTTTTCCAGAAAAGCTCAAGCAACACAAAATCATCTTTGTGGTGGGTAAGTCTGTGTCTGGATCCTGTCACTGCTGGGGTCAGCCCAGGCCTTTTCCCTGTACCTCTAGGCTGGGGAAGCAGGGCTGGAGGCTGAGACTGGGCTATTCCCAGGCACTGTGGGATGGCCGTGGCTCCAGCTTGGCTCCTTGAGACCACATGGGATATGGTGGGACCATGAGGGCACCTCTGGCCAGTCATGGGGTGGCAGCATCTGGGGTGATGTGACAGTAAACGACTGGGGGTTGATGTGACAACAAAACCCTGGGAGGTAATGTGACAAAACCCTGGGTGGTGATGCCCTGGGTGCCATCCATCAGGGTGTGGTGCCCACATGCCAATTCCCAACAGCCCGTGTCACCCCCAAGCACTTGGGCAACCTGAAGAGGAGCTCTGTCCATCCCCTTGGTGCTGGGCTTGGGGACACCAACTGCCGTGTCACTGAGCTCTGAGGGCTCGTGCGTGTCTGTGCTGCTGCTCCCGTGTACCCTCCCTCTCCTTACCCATGGCTGGGGGCACACGTGTGCCTTGCAGGTGGCCCTGGCTCGGGCAAAGGGACACAGTGTGAGAAGATTGTGCAGAAGTATGGCTACACCCACCTGTCCACGGGGGACCTGCTGCGGGCAGAGGTCAGCTCGGGCTCGGAGCGGGGCAAGAAACTGCAGGCCATCATGGAGAAGGGAGAGCTGGTGCCCCTGGTGAGTCCCTGCCAGCCACCAGCTGTCACATACATTATGGGATGTGCAGGGGTGGCAGTGGGGCCACCACAGTAATGGTTGGCACACGGCTCAGGCATCTCTGGCCCTGCCATCCCAGGGTGGGGTTTGCAGCAGGGATGCTGCAGGGACTGGGGATGCTGGGTGGGAGTCCTGTTGTCCCATGTCAGCCATAGCAGCTCTGTCCTCCCCCTCCAGGACACGGTGCTGGACATGCTGAGGGATGCCATGGTGGCCAAAGCAGACGTGTCCAAGGGCTTCCTGATCGACGGATACCCCCGCGAGGTGAAGCAGGGAGAGGAGTTTGAGAAGAAGGTGAGGACTGGTGCTGTGCTATGCTGGGCCATGCCATGCAGCAGCTTAGCACAGGGACTCAATCCAGCAGCAGCCTGGGCTCCCCATTCCAGCAGAGATCACATCCCAGAAGGGTCTAAACTGGGCAGCAGGTCCCCCTGCCTGGGGACAGCCTGTGCCCAGAGCACAGTGGGAGGGACCAGGGTGTCCTCAGGCTGACAGAGCGTGGCAGCAGTGCTGACATGATGGTGATGGCAGACAGCCAGGGCTTGGCTGCAGTGTGCCTTTGCCTTCCTCTACATGGCTCTAGAGGCCACTGGAAGAGTGTCCTGGTGGCTGCCAGACCAAAGTGGTGGGAGGCAGGAGATGGTGTGGGGACATCAATGTGTCCTGCTGGCCCCCAGACCCATGTGAATGGAGGCAGAGGGTGGTGTGAGGACATTTGTGACCCTCATGCTGACCACCACCACCCCCCAAACCAAACCAGAGCCACACCAGCTCAGTGTGGTGACAGCCACGTCCCCTCTGTGCACAGATCGCGCCCCCCACGCTGCTGCTGTACGTGGATGCGGGGAAGGACACGATGGTGAAACGCCTGCTGAAGAGAGGAGAGACCAGTGGGAGGGTGGATGACAATGAGGAGACCATCAAGAAGCGTTTGGAGACCTACTACAAGGCCACTGAGCCTGTCATTGCCTTCTACAAGAGCAGAGGCATCGTCCGCCAGGTAAGCGGGAATGAGACTGATGGCAGCACCCCCAGCCCCACAGCCTGGGAGGGGAAGTGCTGGATGGGGATGATGAGGGAAGCAGGAAAACAATCCTGCCTAGTTTGGGGTGGGCCTGACCCCTCTCATTGCCAATGCGACCCCCTCCAAGGATGGCCTGCACCCCTTTGCCCTAAACAAGCCCTGGTCTCTTCACCCATGGCCAAAATGCATCCCTGGGAGAGTTCAGTTGCTCTCGGGTGAGAGCCCTCGAGCAAGTCCCCCGGCTGTCCCCTCTGTACCCAGCTCAACGCCGAGGGCTCTGTGGAGGAGGTTTTCCAGCAGGTCTGCACCCACCTCTCCTGCCTGTGAGCAGCCCCCGGCCCCAGTTTCCCCCAGTGCACTCCAGCAGAGACAGCGGAAGCGGCTTTATCCTGTTTTCGTGGACGGAGCCGTGCGGAGGAAATTTCAAGGACATTGTGTTTGGCTCTTTCCCGTCTCTCCCCAGTAAAGTTCACTTTAATGAATCCAGACTTTATCTTTTTCTTCTGTCGCAGGAAATGAGTTTTTCTTTCCAGAGGTTTTTTTTTTTTCCTCTGCCTCTCTGTCCCCCCCCAGCCCCTCTGGAGCTGATTAAGGGCAGGAAGCGGGTGTTTATCCCGCCGGGGCAGCGGGATGCTGCGCTCAGAGGAAGGGAGGGAGCATCCCGGCCGCTCGCCCCGGCTTCCCAATCCGTGCCTGCAGGGAGCCTGCGCCTGCATCCTCCAGCCAGTCGCGGCCGCCCTCGCTCTGTCCCGATTGCTGAACCCCCTGGTGTCTGGGTGTGTGTCCTGCACATGCCTCCCAGCTTTCCCACTGCCTGCCAGGGGCTGGAGGCCACCGGATTTGGGATGGGGATTTCCAGCACTTTCATGCCTTGGCATTTCCTTGTTTCTGTTGGCTGTCAGGGTTTTTTGGGGTACGCAGTGGCTGCGCTGTGGTGGTTTGTAGTGGCACAATGCCCTGGAGTGGGGTGTTCCCTGTGCTGCTGGGCCTGGACACTCACTGCTCAGCCCTTACCTCAGGGGATAGGGAATGCTCTGGGGACACCCAGATGAGCCCAGCCACCAGGCTGGGGTCCTCCTGGCTCGGAGACCGGTGATGAGTCACAGGAGCCCAACAGACAGGCAGCTGGGGGTGCTGGTGTGGGGGACCGGGGATGTGGGGGCTCCCCAGCACCCACAGAGCCACCCAGGCACAACGCCATAGCAGGGGGGCTGCAGTGGAGCTTGGGGACAGGGTTTACCCAGCCACAGTGAGGGCAGCAGGCAGCAGAGCTGCAACCCCAACAGGGCCCCCCACCACTTCACTTTTGGGCCGCTGGGAGCTGGGCACGGAGCCAGGGGGCTGGGAGGGCAGGAGGGGCGGCAGCGCTGGGGTCAGCCAAGGCCACGAGGCCAAGGAGTCAGAGCGGAGAAAGGAAACCAGCAGGGAAAAAACAAAACTCCCCAAGACGAAAACCCAAACTCACCAGTCGGGCCGACGTCAGCCCCGTGCTCCGGGGCCACGAGCCGCTGGCAGAGGCGGGGGAGGGCGGGGGGGAGGGCGGGGGGGAGG
>NW_005054329.1:5915869-5916979 GCF_000277835.1 Geospiza fortis | reverse complement strand
GGACACTGCCAGGACAGCTGCCCAGGGCCGGGGCCCGCCAGGGCTTGCCTCGTGCTGGTGGGACAAGGGGGCTGAGGGGTCCTGTGGTTTGGGACAGCATTGCCTAAAATTGGGGAATGGGGAGAGACATCTCTCTGGTGGCTCCAGCTCTCTGTGGGTGTGCTGTGAGTGTGCCTCAGTTTCCCCAGGTGGTTCCCTGGGCAGGGAGTGGGACAGGAACCCTGCTCTGCTCCCCAGTACGGCCCTGAGTGCTTGGTGTTGATGTTTCGATGCTTTTCCTCTGCTTTGAAATCTCAAGGCCATCCCGTATGCTGCGAGGGGGGGAGATGCTGGGCTGAATGGGGTGCAGGGGGCTGCACATGTGGCCACCCCACAGCCACGGCCACCCTCCTTCTGTCACACTGTGGCTGCCACCATCCCACTGTCCATCACCAAGGGTCTCTTGGTCGTTGTCCTGTGGTGTCACCACGGGGAGAGGGGTGTGAGGGCCCCAGAGGATCCCGTGCCGGGTCCCAGTCCCCATCCCAGTCCCCATCCCCGTGTGAGCACCCGTCCCCGCGGTCCCCAGGAGATGGCAGTGCTCTGTCATGGGACATGGCTGCTGCTCACCCCGGGTCGCAGACATCTCCGGGGACATCCTGGCTGTTGAGGACAGGCGTCCCTGACTTCTCTGGCGCGTTTCCATTCTGTCCCCATGCCCGTGAACCATGAATCGACCCCACCCGCGGGGACCTGCGCCCATCCCCGGCGTGAGGGTCCCAGCCCCACTGACAGCTGTGTGAGGGCTCTCAGCTCGGCCAGCAGCGGTGTGGGGAGGAGCGGGGCAGGACAAGGCTGTCCCTGGTGCCCCTTCAGCAGTGCCCAGCTGTGATCCCCTTGCCCGTGACTCCCTCACCCAGGCCCCCTTGTCCCAGGGGATCTCCTGACCCCCAGCCCACCTGGCAGGTGGGGGTGTCCGGGCAGCCCCAGCTGCGCCCTGGCCAGGGGTACAGACAAGGCAGGCAGCAGTGCTCGGGGGCTTCCACCTGCCCACCAGCCTGGGCATCCACGGGGCAGCCCCCAGCCTGAGCCATGTGGCCCGGCCAGGGCACTGGCTGGGGGCAGGGGGGG
>NW_005054329.1:5912738-5915192 GCF_000277835.1 Geospiza fortis | reverse complement strand
CGTCACTGGGCGTGGGAGGTGTTGAAGGCGCCGTGGCTGAGTCCTGACCTAGACGGTGGCACACGGGGGGGCTGGGGTGGCTTTGGTCCCCATCACCTCAGAGTATGGAGGGGTTGACCAGGAGATGGGGATGAGAAATGGGAGAAAACCCTTAAGTCCTCACATGGGATGTGGGACTGGAGCTGGAAAGAAGTACGAAAAAAAGCTTAAAACCTCATATGGAATGTGGCGATGGAGCTGGGGGTGAGAAAAACCCTGAAAGTCTCAAATGGGAGCTGGGGGCTTGGACGCCTCTGGAGCAGTCGGAGCCACCCCGAGATCCCTGCAAAGCCACAGGGGGATTTCAGGGAGGGACCCCGGTGCTGATGAAGCTGAGGGACAGGGAGCCGGGGGACAGGGAGCTGGGGGACTCAGGGACATCGCCTGTGGCGAGGGGGAAGGGAGCTGGGGAGGCAGCAGCCGCCCAGAGAGGCTGGGGCCAGCAGCACTGTGTCCCGGCTGGGTTGGTCCCTCCTGGTCACCTCGTGGGTCACTGCTCATGGGTGGTGCTGGGGTGGCCCCGCTGCCAAGCTTGGTGCCCACTGTCTTATATCACAGCCCTGTCTGGTGGCTGTGCCAGACATTCCCTGTGCAGTGAGGCTGTGCCATGGGGGCCATGTCCCCTGTAGTTGTGCCATACAGTTTCCATCCTTGTAGATGCACAGTAAGTCCTGTGTCCTGTGAGGCTGGGTGCCCATCCTATAGCTGTGCCACAGTCCCTGCCCTAGGGCAGTGCCATGGTGTCCCTGTGCTATGTAGAAGTGCAGTAAGGTCTGTGTCCTCTGTCGCTTTCTTGTACAGTCCCCATCCTATAACCGTGCCACATGCTCCACATCCTGTGTTGGTGTGCCACAGAGGCCTTGATCTCCCTGTCTGTGATGTACAGTCCCTATACCACACAGCTGTGCCATTTGGTCTTCATCCTACACAGCTGTGAAATGTCACCTGTGTCCTATGTAGCACTGCCATGTGTCCATGACCTTTATATTCATCCCCAACGGTCTCCACCCCATATGGCTGTGCCACACATGCCCTGACAGGGCTGTGCTGTATGGACTGAGTCCTACACAGCTGTGCCATATGGTCCCCACCCTGAATGTGTGTTTCTATGGTCCCTGTCCTATTTATCTGTGCTGTATGATCCCCATCCAATGTAGCTGTGGCACACAGTCCCTGTGCTCTGTAATGGAGCTGTACAGTCCCTATTGTATGTGTGTGTATGGTCCCTGTGTCACTGCCATACAAACAGACCATCTCCTCTGGCTATATCACCCCTAAGGGATGCAGCTGTGCTACATGGACTCCATCCTGTATGACCGTGCCATGTTGTCACTGTCCTGTGTAGCTGTGCCATCCTGAGTGTCTGTGCTACATGCTCCATGCCCTGCGTACCTGGGACACGTGGTCCCCATCCTGCCTACCTGTGCCACTCACCACATCCTGACCAGTTCCTGCTTCTTCCTCACAGGAACCTCTTGGGCTGGGACCCCACAGTGCCATGGAACTGAGTGCCCCATAGCAGTGGGCACAGTGCCATGGGACTGGGGTGTCCATGGTGGGTGCAGTGCTGTGGGACTGGGGTGTCCATGGTGGGTGCAGTGCTGTGGGACTGGGGTGCTCTTGGGGGGTGCAGTGTCAGGGTGTCTCACAGACACAGCCAGATTCCAGAGGGGGGGACTTTGTGCCCCCCTTGACAGGGGCCAGCAGGGCTCCCCGTGGGGTGAGCATGGTGCTGGGTCACCCCTCCCATCTCTGAGGAGAGGCTTCTTGGCACCTGTCTGACTTAGAGAGTGGCAGGAATGATGTGGTTTGTGTCAGGCTCGAAGCCTGGACCCACCTACCCCATCACCTGCCCCCCAGTGCCACCTCAGCATGGTCCAACAGCCAGTGGTGGCTCAGAGGATGCCAATTCCCTCTCAGTGCAGGATCCATCCTCATTCCTGTTCTGGATCAGCTCATTACACAAGTACCAAGGCAACACTGGCAGATGCAAGGATGCCAAAGTGGTGCTGCCCATCCCATGGGCATCCTGCACTGCCAGAGCCACCCTTGCCCTGCACCCCACACCCCAGCTTTGCTCTCTGCTCCCAAAACCCCAAGAATTTGCCTCCCAGCCCCTGACCCCCGGGGGAACCACAGTGGGACCATCCCTGCTCCTTGATCTCAGCAGCACCAAAGCAAGGGAGAATGCGGGTTGGAAAAACATGAAGTGGATTTTCTTTTTTTCTTCCTTTTATTTTTTTTTTCCCTTTCCTGGAGTACAAAAATAACAGCGCCCTTATCTGATCGCCCCGGCGGCCCAGCTGAGCCCCCTTATCTGATCCTGACATAATGCTGGAGCCTTCCCCAGGGACAGACAGTGCCCGCCTGGCACCATCCCCTCCGCCGGCATCCCTGCCCTGCCGGGGGCGAGCA
>NW_005054329.1:5910555-5912540 GCF_000277835.1 Geospiza fortis | reverse complement strand
GGCGTCACCGGGGGTCTGTGCCGTGACCCCGCCGCCGCCAGCGGGCCACCCCAGCGGTGAGACGCGGGTCAGGGACACCGTGATGGGACGGAATGGCCTTTTGCAGGGTGCTGCATCCCAAAAACTCAGCGACCTGGAGCATCACACTGTGACCGTGCTCACAGGGGTCTTAGGATGAGGGAAGAGACGAGGATCTGACTCCATGTTTCAGAAGGCTTGATTTATTATTTTGTGATATATATTATATTAAAACTATACTAAAAGAATAGAAGGAAGGATTTCATCAGAAGGCTAGCTAAGAATAGAAAAAGAAGGAATGATAACAAAAGCTTGTGGCTCGGACAGAAAGTCTGAGCTAGCTGACCATGACTGGCCATTAATTAGAAACAACCAACATGGGCCAATCAAAGATTTACCTGTTGCATTCCACAGCAGCAGATAACCATTGTTTACATTTTGTTCTTGAGGCTTCTCAGCTTCTCAGGAGGAAAAATCTTAAGGAAAGAATTTTTCATAAAAGATGTCTGTGACGTAACACCCTCTAGCCCCAGTCCTGATAGGGGTGGCTGGGTGGACTGGAGTTTGGTCCAGCCACCTCCCAGTGCATTGGCTGGAGCCACCAGGGATGGGAAAAGTTGGAGTGGGAAGGGATAGAACTCAGTGGCCACCTCCAAAGGAAACACAGCATCCCAGGCGCTGTCTCCCCACAGAAAGCCCAGCTGTGACCATGGGAGTCTGTCCTTCCCAGCCCCCTGGAAGGGAGCACCCATGGCTGCAGACGGCTCCTCGGGGCCAAGTTAAGGACAGCCCGGCCACAGCAGGGCTGCCTGAGGCAGAGAGGAAACTGTCGAGGCACGTGGGGATTTACAGGATCAGGCCTTCAAATGGCTGTTTGCGCTCAGGATTTCCCTTGGCAGCCGCCGGCCGGCCCCGCTCGCCGCACGCCGCCGGGGGCTTTGGGATGGGGCAGAGCTCACGCCTCAGCGGCCGGGAGGATAAGCTTTACAGCCATTTCCATACCTGCGCTTCCCACTTTCCTGCGGCCGGGGAATGCGGGGGGGCTTCCGCCCCCGCCCCGGCCTTGGGGGCGGCTGGGTGCGAGTTCTGGCACGGGCAGTGCCGAGCGGGGACAGTGGATTTTTCCAGCCCGGATCCGAGGGTCATCAGCGGGGCTGCGGAGGGGCGGGCGGTGGCAGACACGTAGCCGCTGGTCCCGGAGGGGCCGCGCTGACGCCGGGCTGGGGGCTGAGGCTGAGGGGGCAGTGCCGGCGCTGGCAGCGATTCAGCCCCCTCCTGCACCGTGTCACCCCACATCCGTGCGGCGGGGACTGACGGTCTCTTGTTTTCCACCCAGACTCCGGGAGAGCCGAGGGCTGTGACCTGCAGCCGGTGACAGCGGAGCCACCCATCACCCTCTCCTATGCCACCAGCACGGTGCCCCGGGGCTGTGTCAGCAACAGCTCCATGGGCACCGACCATGAAGTCCATGTGCTCAGCGTCAAGTGGTCCAAGGTGAGCAAGAGGGGTCCCAGAGCATCCCCGCAGAACTTCTTACACTGTCCTTCACGCTGTCACCACAGCACTGCCATCCTGTCACTGCCCTCAGCACAGCGTGTCCCAGCTGTGAAAACCTTCCTCTAACTAAGGAGCAGTGGATTAACCTCCTCCATGGCGCCTTGTCCAAGCTTCTCCTCCAAGCATGGCCTTGGGCATCTCTGCCCCTGAGGGGAATGTAAAGACTTTAGAGGCAAATTCTCTAATAGCCCACGATGCCAAGGCAGATATTCCTGTGCTGGACACCTCAGGACGCTCCATTTCTCTGGGAAGGTGGCCTGGCTCTGGCTCAGGAGCTGGGCAGAGCCATGGGTACCCAGTGGTGACCACAGTGGGGAGGGAGGGATGGATGGAAAGTGGAAGGGAGGAAGGGACAGAAGGTAGAATGGAGGAAGAGATGGAAGGAGGGATGAAGGGAGGGATGGAGGAGG
>NW_005054329.1:5909362-5909934 GCF_000277835.1 Geospiza fortis | reverse complement strand
GAGCAGGAAAGAGGGAAGGGATGAAGGAGGCACATCATTTTAAGGTGTTCAAGCGAGCAGAAACCTGTCTGCCAAAGTTGGCATGGCCCTGCTGAGGGGTGATAACCACACTGAGGGTGCTTTGGGGCAAGGGTGATGTCAGGGCTGGCGCTGGCACTGGCTGGCACTGTTGGGTGGGTTTGCACCAGCTCACGGGTTTGCATGGCAGCTCTGCACGACAGACAGGCTTCCCTCACGCTGGCTGGGGCCCAGCACCCGATTTTGGCCCAGCCCTGGCGCCACACTCCCCCCTCCCTGCCACCTCCCAGCTCTCCCAGTTCTGCTTTTGGAGCAGAGGGGGAGCCACACCACGAGGGCTGGGGAGGGTCGGTTCCGCAAGGACCCCTCTGGCCCAGCCCGGTGTAACCTGGCCTTGGCACCTTGGACGAGTGCCAGGGCCGGGGGTACCCCAGGGTTGTCACCAGCGGCGACAGGGGACACGCACTGATGTCACGGCTGCGGCGCTGAGCCCCGCGGCGCACGGGGGAAGCAGGGCAGGGACACGGCTCCACTTATAGAAGAATTACTGGAAG